>NC_081180.1:214752180-215107942 GCF_029867415.1 Vicia villosa | reverse complement strand
CCACACCCTGTGAATGCTGACATAGTCAAAAAATACATCGCTTAAAAAGAAAAAAAACAGCTCGCTAAGTTGAAAACCTGAAAGGGCAACTTAGGCAAAAAATGAGCGTCTCGGTGGATTGAAAACCCGAAAGGGCGGTCCAGGCAAAAATTAGAGACTAAACAAATATTATCCCGATAGGCTGAAAACCTGAAAGGGCAGCCTAGGCAAAAGTTAGGGAATGAAGCATACAACTATGTTCCGTTCAGCTGCCTACTCACCATCAAGATTCAACACCTCAAAGACACCGATCAGTCCAATCACTTTCTTCCAACAAGTGAGGGATGAGATGCTCGAAGACAGATTGGCAATAGCAGAATTGAAACTTGACTGGATTGTTTTCACATAGCTATTTATCTTTATAAATATTTTCCAAAACTTTATGACAGTTTCCTACTTCTAGGATTGTTGTCTCCCTGTGCTAATCAGCCTATCATGGCTCTTTTTCAAAAATCAATGCAGCTTAGGCTCAAAAATCACTATTTTCACTTTTTCTGTTTTAAATACGTAAACGTCCCAATGATAATTCTGAATGAACATGTGCATTTGAATATGATTGATGTTTACCAGGAAAAACAGGAATAGCATTCAGGAAATGTCCCAATTATCTGGACATCATTCCATCAGAAGAAAATCCCCAAGAGAAACGCATTTCTCAGCAAATTCCTCAAAAAGATTTTCTCTTCAAAAGAAGTCTTATCCCCCAGCAGGGTTGTTCCAGATTACTATCTTCAGAAGGTGTGATCCCCGCACCCGGACTTGGTCAGATAGTGCATCGGAGGATTATGCATCTTCCTCATTCCCATTTGAAAGGGCATCAGAACTTCCAGCTACCTTTCATTCCCAAGTGATAGTCAAAGATCCTTCAACAGAGTACCATGGTTCTCAAAGAATTTCCCCAGCCGAGGGTACTCAAACAAGACAAAAGATCATCAACAATCACAATATAGTCATATCCAGATGACTGACGGAAATTTATTTTCCCAAATAGAAGCTTGACATCATATTCATACATCACATATTCATATTCATACATCACACATTCATATTCATACATCACACATTCATATTCATATTCATATTCATACATCATACATCATGCATCATGCGCATATTCATACGCATATTTATACACAACATAACATGCCTATTTCTCTTTTAGCTCACATTACATGCATCATAAACATTGCATATCGCTAACTTGATTTTTCAGGTAGACAGATATCTTCAACAAAGATATTCTCAATCACATGCAGTATTCACCTGAGTTCCATGAACGATTCTCTCAGATATAATCAAGCCGAAGATTCATTCTGATCACTTATCAACTCAAAAACAAGCATCACAGATCTAAGTCGATACCTCAGACGGTTCCAGAATGATCTAACATCGCAGATCTAAAGTTGATACCTCAGACGGTTCCAGAACGATCTAACATCGCAGATCTAAAGTTGATACCTCAGACGGTTCCAAAACGATCTAACATCGAAGATCTAAAGTCGATACCTCAAACGGTTCCAGAACGATCTAACATTGAAGATCTAAAGTCGATACCTCAGACGGTTCAAGAATGATCTAACATCAAAGATCTAAAGCTGATACCTCAAACGGTTCCACAATGATCAACTTTCAAAATCTAAAGCAGAAAAAACTTTGGACAAGTTCCGTAGCAATCATCCTCCTAGACTTAAAGCGGTAACCTTGGACGGTTCCGAAACAGTCAACACAAAGACTTTCAAATCCTTCATCAAGATATAATCAATGGATTCATTCTGATGAGCAAACCCTCAACCCATTTACCAGGTGGCATCTGAAAGCCCATCTCAGGTAATGTTTCAATCTGCCAACAACATTTCGCAGACGACATTCAAATGCAACTTCCAACATCTCTTCTGATCAAGGTAAGTGCAAATTTTCAGGGCATCTAAATATTCAATCATCTTCTACCTTCAGATTTCAGACAATCTCTTCAGGTTTAAGAAGATTGAATAGGGGCAACTGTTATACCCCAAAATTTGCCCGCATCTTTTTTCAAGAAAACTCCAATCTGAAAATTAAGAGTCTCATATAATCATGGATTTTTATTTCAACAAATATCCTGACATATGAAATACTTAGTTTTTAGAATTTTTCTTATACAGTAATTTGGCTTGCAGTTGAATTTATTCTTACGCAAACGCCAAATACTGTTTATTACTTCACACATGCTATTTATTTATTTACAGATAAATAGCACTCACACAATTGGTACAGAGTTAAATCTTTTTGCAGGCGCAGAATCAGGAAACTCAGACTGTACTGGTAACAGTCAGTCGACAGTCAAACTGCTGGCAGTACAATTCTCAGTGTTTTGTACCATCAATCAAATCAATCTTTTACAATTCAAAATTCCAAGATTTTTGTTCTAGAAGTCTTCTGAATATCACGCGATTAGCAGAGACTCAACACTGCACAAAAATCAGGTACGCTTAACTATCTCCTACACAAACAGTCCCTGACTAGGGTTTTCTTGTTTTAACAGGAGAAACAAGTTTTTGAGACCTCAAATGGATTTCATGCACATCCATATATCTCAAAGTACCATCATTCAAATTTTCAAACTTCAATTCACTTAGACGCACCGTCAGCAGCTCAAACAGTCAACAGACGACCCGTTTGACCAAAAAGTCAACAGACAGTCAAAAATGAATTTTTTTGTCAAAGTCCATATTTTGTCAAAGGATTCATCATTTGATCATTGGATGATCATAATTCATCAAGGAAAGATCAAAAATCAACAAAACCCTAAGATTCAAAATTAGGGTTTTTGCCTGAAAAGTCAACTCAACTTTGACTGGTCATAACTCTCTCATCCTTCATCCAAAAAATTCAAACCAAAGCTCATTTTGAAGGAAATTCAATTATCTTTCAAATGCAATTGATCCCATGGTCATTGCATTCACCATTTGAAAAATATGACCAAAGACATTACAGGTCATTTTCAAAGTCAACAAAAAGACACTTTTATCAAAAGGACACACAAGGAGCATCAAAAATCATTTTGACATGAGACCAAAGACATTGGTTAGAGGACTCTTTGAGGTTTCCAAAAAGTGCAAGAACTCCTTCAAATGACAAAAATTGAGGGATTTACACCTTGTTGAAGTTGGCTAAATTTTAGAAAATGCATAAAAACAACATTGCTCAAAAATGCATTTTTTCCAAATGGGGCCAAGTTTTCATGGTTCAAACATCATTACCATAATATTATGGGCCTCCCACGACCAAGACAAGGCCCACTCCATTTTTTATTCATTTTTGGTTTAATTTTATCACATATAAGATTAAATTAAAAAAGAAAAATGGATGGATAAAGAATAGCTTACAAACCAAGCATGACTCATCAAGAGAATCATTCAACTCTGCCCCAAGCCAAGTACAAACAGAAGGAGGGTGGAAAATCAAGCCATGGTGGCTTAAATGCAAAGCTACTCATGTTGAAAAAGTCAAGATTTCACAAAGCTAATGAATGCTTCTTAGCTTCAATTCTAAGCAGCTCTTGGCCTATAAAAGAGCTATCATACTTCAGCAATAAAAGGAGACACGAGTTCATAGTCAGTAGAATGCTTGTAACATATTTGTAACAACTTGAATTTTTCAAAGAAATTTAAAATTCGAATTTTAATTTCTAGCTTGTTTCAGTTCAAACTAAACACTTAAATACAATCCTCAATCATCATTGAACATATCCCAATCAGTTTCAAGCCTTGAAGCACTCAGAATCATCTATTATACCTCACGGTTTGTTCAAACTAAGACCAACTTATATCTCATAACACACGCATATCTAGCAAGATGTAGATATATATTTGAACTTAGTGTGGTGTGTACATCGTTTCTGGAAGTTTAATTGAGCTTTGGATGCTTGTATACGAATCTACCATTTTAGGGTTTTCCAGCTCAAATTTAGGGTTTTTAGTTAGAGCCAAAATCAGAACAAATTAAGAGCATGGTTGAATTCAGTGGAACAAGACGAATCGAATGGACATATCGCGCCAAATTTCTTTTCAGGTTTACCCCTATTCGCTATTTTGCAGGTCTGAAGCTCATCAATTACAGCGCTTTTTTCATAAAAGCGCTATTAAAGGTCCTGGAGAGAGGTTGAAGACGATGAGGTGTCCTCACCTCATTGGACAGCACGCGCGCGTTTTTTTTAAATTAACCTTTGGTTTCAGTGTTTGCAGGCGTGTCACAAGTGGTGGACCCTCACAATCTGAGCCATCAGATCTCATTTATTAATTCATCCAACGCATCAGAATGAAGCCCTATACCATGGACTATTTAAATACCACACTGGATCATTAATTATATATTTCTATTTTTATTTTAATTTCTTTGCAAAATTAATTAAAAATAGTTTCAAAAATCCAAAAAATACACAAAAAATATTTTTAAGTTTCTAAAATAATATTTTGTTTTCTGAAATAAAAATATTTTATTTTTCTTCATAATTTCAATATTTTGCATAATTAATTAATATAGATATTAATATATTTGCTTTTTAATTATTCTAACCAATCAAAAAAATCATAAAAAAAATTGTTCTTTATATTAAATATTGTTTATATATTATAAACTAATTTTGTACATATTTAGGATACTTTTCTCTTTAAGTTTTAATTATTTGTATAATTATTTGCATAATTATGTCTTAATTAACTTAATAAACTTCAAATCAATTTCAAAAAATTCCAAAAAAATTAGTTTTGTTTTAAAATTAATTAACAAGCACATTTGAACATATTTTTAAGCTTAATTTCTAGGTTTAAATTTATTTTCTTTTTCTCATTTTAATTTAATTAATTATGCATTAATTTTAAATTAAAATCAATCATAAAAAAAAACCAAAAAACATGCATTTCTCTATTTATCTTATTGCAATTTAAATTCCTAGATAAATGTATAGGTTGTCCAAATCATGTAAATAGGCTTAGTTTACATTTCCTGCATAATCGATGTAATAGCGTAGATTTACTTCCGCACTTTACATTTCCGCATTTTAATTTCCAGCAAATATAAACTGCGTGTATGTCAAAGATAAAATTGAACCGTTAGATCACTAACTTCAAAGATAAAATATCTGAATCCAATCACAATCACACTTGCACCTTTTAAGGTAATCCCTTCTCACTCTTTTCAAAATCAAAAATCAAAATTCTACTGTTTCGAGTACAAAATCGAACCTTTTGTTTGTATCCGGTGAAAGGATAGATTTTTAAAGGAAATAGGATAAAGACCTTACAACTCAGGGTAGACCTCCTAGTTTGCTTGCTCAAATCAAAACAAACAAAATTCTCATACACTGTTGTTTTTCAAAACAAAACTTTCCAAAAAGACAATATTTTGTATACATCCAAACACGGATCATTACAAAGTTAACGTTCTCTTCAAAACATCTTTCGAAAGATAAACAAACATTTTGTATACATCCGCACAAGGATCATTACAAATTCAATTTACAAAGGTATTTGAAACCACATATGAGCATTCTAAAGCAATTGAAAAGTGATCGAAAAACAAGTGAGCTAAGCAAACTTAAGAGCCCATGGATAACCATGGATACAAAGGGTGCTAACACCTTCCCTTTGTATAACCTACCCCCTTACCCAGAATTTCTTAAAGGTCTTTTTTCTGTTTCTTTTATAAACCTTTCCTTAATTGGATAAAATAAAAGGTCGGTGGCGACTCTGTGAATTTTCAAAAATGCGAAAGCATAAGCGATAAAAAAGAGTCAGTTCACGTATCTCTCCCGCTCAGAGGTATGGCCCGAAAAACGGAGGTCCACAGAACTGGCGACTCTGCTGGGGAGATACCTTCAAAAAACAAAATGTTTTCAAAAGGGGTTACCTTAAGAGAATAGATCACTTCGATGTTTTCAATGATTTGACTTGATTGCTCTATTTTTCAAAGGTTTGTTTGGGTATTTTGCTTGTGTGAAAGATTCTAACCCGAATCTCGAGATACCTTAAGTATATGACAATAGACCAAGGAAACTGTACGGCATGTACCGATACGGTTGATCTGGTAGTCATCGTTAGTGCGATACTTTGGTTTATACTGATGTCCCTTGAAAACGATCAAGGAGTATATTAGGCTTCCGAAATGTCATTAAAAACTAATTTGTCTTAGAACCTTTTTAGTTGAACTTGACTTATGGCCTATTAAGTGGCTAGCTTTGAAATTGATCGAAGTTAGTTATCCTCGAGGAATATTTTGATCGGCCGCTCGAGCGCCGTATTGAGATGTTACTTCCAAGGATCATAGAACCCGAATACTATTCTAGGACAGGTTTTAACCAACTCAACTTCAGTGGGGAGGGTATCACCTATCAGCTCCATGAAAGCCTTTAAACCTAAGGCTATTGTTTGATTTGTTTTTGTGTGCCACATGTTTGCATCATAAGCATATCATTTTCTCACAAAACACTTCAAGGATCAAAGAGTTTACCTTTGTTTTTGCAGGTAATGGCTCCCGCCACCCGAGATTACATCCGAATCAACATCTCAACGGTACCATCTGAACTAAAAGACTTAGTGTCAGAATTCCCCAGGAATGTTCAATTCACCGAAAGGCATGGTCACCTACTCCATTTGGTTACCTCAAAATTTGAAGAAGACATGATACGGGTCCTGTTCCAGTTCTTTGACCCTGAACATCATTGCTTTACCTTTCCTGATTACCAGTTAGTACCCACTTTGGAAGAATTCTCTGAACTTATCGGATTACCTGTTCGAAATCAATTACCTTTCACTGGTTTAGAAAGGATTCCAAAACCTGAAGTCATTGCTACTGCTTTACATCTGCGAAAATCAGAAATCGAGTCCAATTGGGAAACAAAGAGTGGAGTTAAGGGTTTGCTTGCCAAGTTCTTATTGGAAAAGGCTCGACTACTGCTAGAAAACAAAAGTTATCCAGCTTTTGAGGAGGTTATGGCCCTTTTGATCTATGGGTTGGTTTTATTCCCAAATCCCGACCAGTTCATAAGTGTACACATCATCAACCTTTTCCTAATCCGTAACCCGGTACCAACATTGCTGGGAGACATTCTACATTCTCTACACACTCGTACCATGAAGAAACGAGGAACTCTCATGTGTTGTATACCACTACTGGCTAGGTGGTTTACATTTCATCTTCCCCGATCAATGTTGAGAAATGAACAAAGAATGCAATGGTCTCGCAGGATTATGTCTTTGTCTCATTCAGATATCCGGTGGAACAACTTCTTTCAAAGAGACATTACTATCATTGATCATTGTGGAGAGTACCCTAATGTACCACTCCTTGGCATCAAAGGAGGCATCACTTACAATCCCTCTTTAGCTCTACGCCAATTCGGATATGCAAGGAGCAACGGTCCTCATGACATGATTATCCGTGGCATTGTGTTTGATTACGAGAATGATTCTCATAGACACTGACGAAGGTTCATACATGCATGGGACAGTGTCTATAGAATAGAAAGCAAAACTTTGGGGCAATGGAATTCTATCCCTATGGAACCTTACCTTAGATGGGTCCGCACTCATGCTCAGAAACTCATTATGCCATATCACGCCATTCTACCTGTGACTATTGAGCCAGAGGTCGAAGGAGACGAACCCCAAGTTATTCTACACCCGGATATACCAACTGACCTAGAAGAGTTGCAAAAATCTTTGGTTCAACTAAAAGAGGAAAGAGACACCTTCAAAGCACACTGTCAAGACTATGAGAGAAGGATATTGGAGCTCACCGGACAGCTTCAAGAAGAACAGCAGATCAACACATTCCTGGGGGCAAAGAGAAAGCGTCCATGGGAGACCTGAGGGATCATTCATTTCCTTTATTTCTGTTTTGTAAGCCCAAATGAGGCAAAGAAAAAAAAAGCAAAAAAAAAAAAGAAATAAATTGTTTAACTAATGTTTGTTTCTTCTTTGTTTTAACAAATCTAAACTCTAAGATCCTTGAAAACATTGCACACACATTGCATTCATATACATTGCATTCATTACATTGCATATACATTGCATCCATTCATACACATTGCATAACAGGTTCACATGACGGATTTCTCATCTTCTCGCTGTTTATTTCAGTCAGAAGAGATGGAATCTGAAATGAGCATCAAGAATCTCGAAGCACAGAATGCCCAAGTTCAAGTGGCAATTCTGGAACTGGCAAAGGGGCAACAAGAACTGAAAGCCCTGATAATCAAGAAGAAAAAGAAGCCCAAAGGATCTGTAGGCTTGAGTCACCTGAAAAGGAAGATCAAAATCCCAGTCAAAAAGTTCAAAAAGCCACCGATCCCTGAAACAGTCGGCGATGATGAACAAGGAGACAATCAAAGCAACCAGGGTTCTGCTAAACCCTCTCTCTCTTCAAATGAAGAAGATGATCATTCTGGGGACGAATCGGATGATGACAAGTACCAACAGCTGGAAGACCGTATGAAAGCTATGGAGATACAAAAAATACCTGGCTTAGATTTCAATGATCTGGGACTCATCTCGGATGTTGTCATCCCTCCAAAATTCAAAGTTCCTGTCTTTGCAAAATATGATGGAGTTTCTTGCCCGAAACTAAATCTGAGATCCTATGTGAGGAAGATACAACCTCATACAACAGATAACAAATTGTGGATTCACTTCTTCCAAGAAGTATGTCGGGTACACAACTCGAGTGGTACTACCAGCTGGAAAATACCAAGGTTCATACTTGGGAAGAATTAGCTGCTGCTTTTTACAAACAGTACCAATACAATGCTAATCTTGCGCCAACCCGTACTCAACTAAGGGGCATGTCTATGGGACCAAAAGAAAGTTTCAAAGGATATGCACAAAAGTGGAGAGATATGGCTGGAAGGGTTCACCCACCCTTATCTGATCGCGAACTAGTCGACATGTTCACGGGCACTTTAACTGGCCCTTTCTATAGCCATTTGCTGGGAAGCTCATCATCAGGTTTCACTGACCTGATACTGACCGGAGAACGTGTCGAAAGTGGCATTCAAAATGGAAAAATTCAAATAGGTTCCTCCTCTGGTACTACAAAAAGGCCCATCAGCGGGAGAAATGAGGTCAATGCAACACAAATTCAGAAAAGTCGCAAAAGTGAGCAGCATCAATCTGTAGGGGCAGTTCTGATCTCCGCATCTGCACCTCAAAAAGATCAGCAGCCAAAATATACGCATCGACCAGATGCACCAAGAAGAAATTTCACCAGAATCAACATGCCAATCTCACAGGCATTGCAGCACTTGCTAAAAGCAGATCTGATCACATTAAAAGGTCCTCCAAAGAATGTCAACACTTCCTCTCCGAATTATCGCCCTGATGCGACATGTGCCTATCACTCAAACTGTCCAGGACATGACGCAGATCACTGCTGGGCCTTGAAAAATAAAATACAAGATATGATAGATGCTGGGGAAATTGAGTTCGATCCTCCAGAAACTCCAAATGTCATCACTGCACCTATGCCAAAGCATGACAAAACTGTTAACGCTATCCTGGACACTGTTTACATCTATGATGTGAACGAATTATCAACTCCACTCTGCGAAGTCAAAGGAAAGCTAATCCAAGCCGGTTACTTTCCAGGGTGTGACCCCGACTGCTTTTATTGCTCATACCTGCCCAATGGTTGTGAAAATATGAGGATGGGAATTCAAAAGTGGATGGATCGCCGTATCATTATGTTTGAGAGGCTCCCTTCTATGGACGTGCTGTGCGAAGTCTTTGCAAACGGGATGAGAATAGAGGATGCCTCAGTGATATCCAGCTTACCATTCAAAATCTCTGCCAAGGCTCCATTCAAAATTTCTGCTACACTCAAAGTGGCATCAGTAGTCATTGCTAGTCCAACTCCATTTCCATACTCCTCAGACAAAGCTGTCCCATGGGGATACGACACTAATGTTTATGTTCATAGAGTTAAGCAGGGTACCTCAACTAAAGAGGCCGCAAAGTTAACTACTCCAACTGTGGGTAATATTGTGGGTACCAGCAAGATCACGAGAAGTGGAAGAATCTTTTCACCAGAAATTTCTCCAAATGTTGTTGCTGGTCCAGTCCGAGTCCCAGTTCCTAATCAAGATAACAGCGCTCGAGGAAAAGAGCCACAAGTTGAACAAGTTCAAACCCCGGTGGAGATCACTGCTGAGGATCCATCAAAGCAAGAAATGGAGGAAATATTGAAAATCATCTACAAGAGTGATTACAATATTGTTGAGCAACTAGGGCACACCGCTTCAAAAATCTCAATGCTATCTCTGCTAAAATATTCAGAAGCTCACGCCAAAGCTCTGATGAAGTTCCTTAAAGCTGCGCATGTGCCTCAAGAGATCTCAGTCGACCAATTTGAGAATTGTGTTGCCAATCTAACCGTGAACAATGGTCTCGGTTTCTCTGATGTGGATCTAACCCCTGCTGGAAAAAATCACAACAAAGCCCTACATATCTCCATTGAATGTAATGGCACCACTTTATCTCATGTGCTAGTAGATAACGGTTCTTCTTTGAACGTGTTATCGAAAACAGTACTAGAAAAGCTTGACTTCGAAGGAATTGTGTTACAACCAAGTGATGTTGTGGTAAGAGCCTTTGACGGGTCAACAAGAACGGTATACGGAAAAGTGAATCTCCCAATCAGGGTGGGTTCTCAAATCTTCGATTCTATCTTTTACGTAATGGAAATTCACCCAGCCTACTCCTGTTTACTTGGACGCCCTTGGATACATGGGGCAAACGCTGTAACTTCTACCCTGCATCAGAAGTTAAAATATCCAGTAAAAGGAAAGATTGTCACAGTTTATGGCGAAGAGGAATATGTGGTTAGTCACCTAAGCAATTCCAAATATGTTGAGTTGGAGGATGAATTCATCGAAACTCCATGCCAATCATTTGAGGTGGTCTCCCCAGATGTCTCTACCACCAAGCATATTCCTGCTACTCCAACTACAACTATGGCTTCTCTCAAAGATGCCAAAGCCATGATTGAACAGGGTGATTGCACAGTATGGGGACAGCTTCCCGATATACCCTACAAGTCTGACAAGCTAGGCCTGGGCTATGATAGTGAAGATCAAAAGAATGATCAAGGTCCTCGTTCTGGAGGATTAATGTCACACTTCGTCAGCCAAGAAGTAAACGCTATTGAAGATGAAGGAGTGTTCTTGAACCATATCATTCAGCCATATCCAGATGAGATTCCACCCATTTCCATGGGAATGTGGGATGTTGTGGGAGAACCAAGTGACGGGTATAATTATCAGTATACCGCACCTCAGAATTCTTATGTTGCTATGGAAGACATTACCCTGACTGGATGGGGTGATCAAATTGAAAATGACAAGTCCCGTCACTGAGCAATATCAAAATCCACCCAAAGAAGTATGGGACACGCTAGGAGAACCCAGCGGCAAATATGACTATATGGTGAAATATTCCGCTCCTCCAAGCTCACAAATTGCTATGAAGGACATTGTCCCAACTGGATGGGATGAACATTACGATGACAATTTCACTTTTGAAGAAGCCAGGGAAATACCAAATAACGAGGGTTGCTTTCTGTCAGCATACACTCCTCATCAGGATGCACAATTCTCTATTCAAAACATCATCCCGACTGCATGGGACGGCCTTATTGAGCATCTTGCTCAGCCAGCAGAGATATCTCAGCCTGGGCTCTCGTATCCAGCAGAGTATATCACTTACCCGAAGGATCACCGGCTCATTTTCCCACTAATGAAATCAATGTTGTTGAAGATGAAGAAGACAACTGCAACTGGAACAGCTGGATACTCCCTGCTCACAACAGTGGATTGAACAACTGGAAAGCTGAGGATGTGATCTCCTTTGACCAGGAGTAAATGCCATTTCCTGTTTTCTTTGTGTATATTGTGCAAAGATAAAAATGGTTCCTGAACAATCGAACCATGAGCCTGAAAGCCGTGTGCCTTGCCCAAAGCACACTGGCCCTTCTATAAGGGCTTATCATATCATGATCATGTGCATTCAATAAAATCATGGGACGCTTGCATATTTAAAATTTTGTGATCCTTTTTCTTTCTTTCTTCGCTTTCAAATAGCTATGTTTTTTCTTCACACACACTCACATAACTAACATGCAGATTCACATACACTCTGGATCCAGTCAACAACGATTCTGCTATTGCCCGTCATGACTTTGAAAGTCCGATCTACCAAACTGAGGACGAAAGTGAGGAAGATTGTGAAGTGCCAAGAGAAATTGCAAGGCTGCTAGAACAAGAAGACAAGGCCATACAGCCTCACGAGGAGCCAATTGAGGTCATCAACTTGGGCAGCAACGAAGAAAAGAAAGAAGTCAAAATAGGGGTTGATTTAGAACACAGCATCAAGCAAAGACTGATTCAAATTCTGCAAGACTACGTCGAGATATTCGCCTGGTCCTATGAAGATATGCCAGGCCTTGACACGGACATTGTAGTTCATCGCCTGCCAATCAAAGAAGGTAGCACTCCAGTCAAACAGAAACTACGAAGGAGTAGGCCTGATATGTCAAAAAAGATCAAAGACGAGGTTGAAAAACAGTTCAATGCTGGATTCCTAAAAGTTGTAAGTTATCCTCCTTGGATAGCTAACATCGTGCTTGTACCTAAAAAAGACGGGAAAGTCAGAATGTGCGTGGACTACAGAGATCTGAACCGGGCAAGCCCCAAAGATGATTTCCCTTTACCACACATCGATGTACTGGTTGACAATACCGCACAATGCAAGGTATTCTCCTTTATGGACGGATTCTCAGGGTACAATCAAATCAAGATGGCACCCGAAGACATGGAAAAAACAACCTTCACAACACCCTGGGGAACCTTTTGTTACAAAGTAATGCCCTTTGGTCTGAAAAACGCAGGAGCAACCTATCAACGTGCAATGGTAGCGCTATTTCATGATATGATTCATCAAGAAATAGAGGTGTATGTCGATGACATGATTGCAAAATCCAACACCGAGGAAGAACATCTGGGTCATTTACATAAGTTGTTTGACAGACTCAAGAAATACAAGTTGCGACTGAACCCAAATAAGTGTACCTTTGGAGTAAGATCCGGCAAACTCTTAGGTTTCATCGTCAGCAGCAAAGGTATTGAGGTTGATCCCGCCAAGGTTAAAGCCATTTAAGAAATGCCTATACCTCGTACCGAGAAACAAGTCAGAGGATTCTTGGGACATCTAAATTACATCGCCCGATTTACTGCCCACATGACTACTACTTGTGTGCCGATCTTCAAACTGTTGAAGAAAGATCAAGTGGAAAGGTGGAATGACAAATGCCATTTAGCCTTTGACAAAGTCAAAGAATATCTCCAAAAACCTCCAATCTTGTTGCCACCTGTGGAAGGCAGACCTCTGATAATGTACCTAACTGTGTTAGAAGACTCAATGGGGTGTGTACTAGGACAACATGACGAATCCGGCCGAAAGGAGCACGCAATCTACTATCTTAGCAAAAAGTTTACCGATTGTGAAACAAGATACTCACTACTCGAAAAAACTTGTTGTGCCTTAGCTTGGGCGGCTCGCCGACTAAGACAGTACATGCTAAATCACACCACTTTCCTAATCTCCAAGATGGATCCCATCAAATACGTGTTCGAAAAACCTGCTCTCTCTGGAAGAATAGCGAGATGGCAAATGATCTTAACAGAAAATGACATTCAATACACTTCACAAAAAGCAATCAAAGGAAGTGTGGTAGCTGATCATCTGGCTCATCAAGCAGTGGATGATTATCAAGCATTGAACTTTGACTTCCCAGACGAAGACATTATGCTAGTCAATGACTACAAACAACCAGGACCAGAAGAAGGACCCGAGCCAGGATCCCGGTGGACTATGGTTTTTGACGGAGCTTCTAATGCACTTGGCAATGGCATCGGAGCTGTGATCATTTCCCCCGCAGGAGGTCATACACCATTCACTGCCAGGTTATGCTTCAATTGCACTAACAATATAGCCGAATACGAAGCATGTATTCTGGGTCTTAAAGCTGCAATCGATCTAAGAATCAAATTCCTGGAAGTCTACGGAGACTCGGCCTTGGTAATCTACCAAGTCAAAGGGGAATGGGACACGAAGCACCCGAATCTAATTCCTTACAAAGAATATGTGCTGAGTTTGATTCCTTACTTCGAAGAAATCACTTTCGAACACATCCCACGCGAGGAAAATCAACTAGCTGATGCTTTAGCTACCATGTCATCCATGTTCAAAGTCAGGTGGGACAACGAGGCGCCTATGATCACCATTTACAGGCAAGATGAACCATCATATTGCAATGAGATCAATACCGAGGGAACAGAAGAAAAACCATGGTTCCATGAAGTAAAAAGATATCTCGAAGCTCAGGAGTACCCTGAAGGGGCATCCATTAACGACAGAAAGTTTCTAAGGAGATTTGCTGCCAAATTCTTTATAAGCAATGGAACCTTATACAAACGCAACCATGACTCGACTTTACTTCGCTGTGTAAACAAGAAGGAAGCAGAACAGATCATGAAAGAAATACACAATGGTGCCTTCGGTACTCATTCCAGTGGACATACAATGGCTAAAAAGATCCTTAGAGCAGGTTATTACTGGTCTACCATGGAAACAGACTGCCATCATCACTCCCGAACATGTCACAAATGCCAGATATACGCTGACAAAGTACATGTACCTCCAGTTCCATTAAGCGTCCTGACGGCTCCTTGGCCTTTTGCAATGTGGGGTATTGATATGATTGGAGAAATCAAACCTACTGCCTCCAACGGACATCGCTTTATCCTGGTCCCTATTGACTACTTCACAAAGTGGGTAGAAGCAGCTTCATTTGCTCCTGTTACCAAGAATGTGGGGGCCCGGTTCATCAAATACAATCTCATTTGTCGGTACGGCATCCCTGAACGGATTATCACGGACAATGGCACAAATCTAAACAACAGAATGATTACTGAACTTTGCACACAGTTCAAGATCAAACATCATAATTCTTCTCCATATCGACCAAAGATGAACGGCGCGGTGGAAGCTGCCAACAAGAACATCAAGAAAATCATACAAAAAATGACAGTAACCTACAAAGACTGGCATGAGATGTTACCTTTTGCTCTTCATGGTTATCCCACATCTGCGCGTACTTCAACAAGGGTAACTCCATTCTCCTTAGTCTATGGTATGGAGGCAGTTCTTCCAATTGAAATTCAGATTCCTTCCCTAAGGATTATGAAAGAAGCCAATCTAGACGAAGACGATTGGATTCAAACACGGTTGGACCAGATAAACTTGATTGATGAGAAAAGGCTCGCAGCTATTTGTCATGATCAACTATACCAAAAGCGTATGATCAAAGCCTTTAACAAAAAAGTCAAAAGTCAAGCATACCAAACTGGTGGCTTGGTTGTCAAACGCATCATCTTACCACAAGATGATCCCAGAGGCAAATGGACTCCCACCTACGAGGGACCATTCATAATCAAGAAAATATTCTCCGGCGGCGCCATGTTGCTTACCACCATGGATGGCGAGGATTTCCCACACCCTGTGAATGCTGACATAGTAAAAAAATACATCGCTTAAAAAGAAAAAAAACAGCTCGCTAAGTTGAAAACCTGAAAGGGCAACTTAGGCAAAAAATGAGCGTCTCGGTGGATTGAAAACCCGAAAGGGCGGTCCAGGCAAAAATTAGAGACTAAACAAATACTATCCCGGTAGGCTGAAAACATGAAAGGGCAGCCTAGGCAAAAGTTAGGGAATGAAGCATACAACTATGTTCCGTTCAGCTGCCTACTCACCATCAAGATTCAACACCTCAAAGACACCGATCAGTCCAATCACTTTCTTCCAACAAGTGAGGGATGAGATGCTCGAAGACAGATTGGCAATAGCGGAATTGAAACTTGACTGGATTGTTTTCACATAGCTATTTATCTTTATAAATATTTTCCAAAACTTTATGATTGTTTCCTACTTCTAGGATTGTTGTCTCCCTGTGCTAATCAGCCTATCATGGCTCTTTTTCAAAAATCAATGCAGCTTAGGCTCAAAAATCACTATTTTCACTTTTTCTGTTTTAAATACGTAAACGTCCCAATGATAATTCTGAATGAACATGTGCATTTGAATATGATTGATGTTTACCAGGAAAAACAGGAATAGCATTCAGGAAATGTCCCAATTATCTGGATATCATTCCATCAGAAGAAAATCCCCAAGAGAAACGCATTTCTCAGCTAATCCCTCAAAAAGATTTTCTCTTCAAAAGAAGTCTTATCCCCCAGCAGGGTTGTTCCAGATTACTATCTTCAGAAGGTGTGATCCCCGCACCCGGACTTGGTCAAATAGTGCATCGGAGGATTATGCATCTTCCTCATTCCCATTTGAAAGGGCATCAGAACTTCCAGCTACCTTTCATTCCCAAGTGATAGTCAAAGATCCTTCAACAGAGTACCATGGTTCTCAAAGAATTTCCCCAGCCGAGGGTACTCAAACAAGACAAAAGATCATCAACAATCACAATATAGTCATATCCAGATGACTGACGGAAATTTATTTTCCCAAATAGAAGCTTGACATCATATTCATACATCACATATTCATATTCATACATCACACATTCATATTCATACATCACACATTCATATTCATATTCATACATCATACATCATACATCATGCATCATGCGCATATTCATACGCATATTCATACACAACATAACATGCCTATTTCTCCTTTAGCTCACATTACATGCATCATAAACATTGCATATCGCTAACTTGATTTTTTCAGGTAGACAGATATCTTCAACAAAGATATTCTCAATCACATGCAGTATTCACCTGAGTTCAATGAACGATTCTCTCAGATATAATCAAGCCGAAGATTCATTCTGATCACTTATCAACTCAAAAACAAGCATCACAGATCTAAGTCGATACCTCAGACGGTTCCAGAACGATCTAACATCGCAGATCTAAAGTTGATACCTCAGATGGTTCCAGAACGATCTAACATCGCAGATCTAAAGTTGATACCTCAGACGGTTCCAGAACGATCTAACATCGAAGATCTAAAGTCGATACCTCAAACGGTTCCAGAACGATCTAACATTGAAGATCTAAAGTCGATACCTCAGACGGTTCAAGAATGATCTAACATCAAAGATCTAAAGCTGATACCTCAGACGGTTCCACAATGATCAACTTTCAAAATCTAAAGCAGAAAAAACTTTGGACAAGTTCCGTAGCAATCATCCTCCTAGACTTAAAGCGGTAACCTTGGACGGTTCCGAAACAGTCAACACAAAGACTTTCAAATCCTTCATCAAGATATAATCAATGGATTCATTCTGATGAACAAACCCTCAACCCATTTACCAGGTGGTGATCGGAAAAATAGCAAGTGTACTATTTTCACCGGTGTAGTTATAATGGGTTTTACCCCAAGTATCGATCACGAGGATTGCGTAGGAAACACAAGTTATTTAAGTCAATTAAACAAAAGAGCAAATAGGTGTTTTGTTATAATGCAATAAGTAAATTTAAATAAAAGAAATAATAAAAATAAGCTGAAATTAAAGTTTGACTTTTAGATATAATTTGAGGTAATGCCAGGGTAGGTGTTTGATCTTCCTTATAATGACGCTGTAAAAAGATCTCTTCAACAAGTTCATAGAATGCAACTATTTGTTCTTAAGGGTGTTTCCCTAAGTCCTTAGTGGAAAACCTTTTGGTTTGCAATCCTATTGCCTAAGTCCTTAGAAACAAAGGTTTGCAAACCAAAGATGTAAATAATCAAGAATGTTCAAATAACCTTTCGGTATCCCTAGTCCTAGGTGATAACTACTAGATCAAATTGTTTAAAAACCTTAACAACCGTAGTCCTACAAATTGTTAACCGTAGATTAATCTTTGTTTTTCCGACAAAGAAGGCATAAAAACATTAAACAATCAAATTGCATAAAACTAATACTTGATTAAAGAAATACGGAATTCAAAAGTCATTACAATTCAAATCAGGGACACCCCCCTGGCATTGGGGGGTTTAGCCTCTCATAATATTCAAAAAACCAAAATCAGAAAGTTTAGACATTTACAAAAGATTAGGAGACTTCTGATCTTCAATGGTTTCCACTGTTGAATCTCTTCGTCTTCCAACACCTTGACGAAGCTATCTTTCTCTGCTCTGGAATTCTATCGTACGAAAAAAAGTCCCTTCCCCTTGTCTCTCAAGCCTCTTTTAATCCCTCTAGGTTTTTAGATTTCAGCCACAATGCCCAAACTGCCCCCGGACTTTAAAAATTGGAAAAACCACAAATTTAGAAATCCTGCCCGCACCGCTGACACGGCCGTGTCCCTTGACACGGCCAGACCGTGTCCGCTTCAGGTCTGGGAGATAAATTCTTCTTGAGGCCTGACACGGCCGTGTCAGGTGACACGGTTAGACCATGTCCGCCTCTGCCCATATGCTTTTTTCTTGCTTTTTGCTTCTTTCTTCACACCTTTTGGCCACGCGATCTTCCATCAATCTGAAGCTAACCTGAAACCATTACCAAACGAGATCAAAAGCACCTAATTGACAATGAAAACGACATAAAAATACATTGCTCATAGAATAACTAGAATTAGATGAATTAAAGAAAAACACTTAAAAACAACCACAAAGAGTTACCAAGTATGGTGATCCTATGCCGAATGTATGACGAAATTAGGTAGAAATGGTGACCGATCACAACCCCAAACTTATCTCATTGCTTGTCCTCAAGTGATGCAAGAGATCAAACAGAGGTCACCTTAAACTTTTCTTTGCCACAACATAGTCGATGTCTTTCGCAACTTACTTCTCTTTCTTGATTAGGCGTTCGGGCTTATCGAACCTTGTTGTCCATCACACTTCACAACAGAGTGTATTTCACCTGCAAACTTTTCACACTTCTCACATTGTCTCTCAGGGTTAGAGTATTTTTTGCTCAACATCACGATATGCAATATCAACCCTTGACTTTGCATGCATCCTACTTTCACTACACAAAGAGAATTCACACACTTTTGAGGACTTTTTAGGTTGTAACGGGGCTGAGGTGAAAGGAAGGATAAACAAGAGATTGATATGCAAATGGTTTATGAACTAGCACTTATGTTATTTTTTCTTGTCTTTGTGTTCGATTTTGTGTGAGGGGGTTTCTTCTTAGACTCTCCTTTTTACCTAATTACCGGGTAATCAACATCGTTCGAGTCTTTCAAATCTTTTTAGGCAAGTGTTTCAAACTTTTTTTTTTCTTGTGCTTTACACACTTTTCTTTTCTTTTTTTTTTCATATCACACTTGCCCTTTATTTTTTTTTAAGCACTACCCCAAACTTACAATTTCACACAGATTCAAAAGAAACAATAATTACACAAGTGCCGAACAAAGATGATAGAATGATGGTTAAGGATGACATGTGTGGGTTGAAACAAACAAGGGGGGATGGCTCAACAGGTTTAACGAGGGATAAAACATAAATAAATGAAGGACGGAAAGGCTCTGGGGAGAACAAACAAGTGCCTTAGTGTGTGATTTCATATTTGTACTGTGTCGGTAGGACAAACGCAAAATTAGAGAGATAAAGTCATACCTGATTTTACTCTCATGATGATCTTTACATGTGTTTGGCTTTTTATGTTCCTCACCATGTAGGCTAAGTTTGCAACTTCAACACACCCTTTATGTCATGTGACTTTCTTTTCCGGCTCGATTTCACCACTTACCTTCTCAGTCCAGTTCTTCAAGTTGCGTCCGACACTTTCGACTATGTCCACTTCCAAAGTACCTCGAGAGATTAAGTTCAGGTTGCACCTTTCATCCACTAACTACCATTCATCATTCATTCAACATCCATCACTCAATCTATAACACAATGTCAACACAACACACAAACAAAAACAAAAAATGGAAATCAACTAAAAGCAACTGAAAAGAACCCCTCCCACACTTGAACTAAACATTGTCCTCAATGTTTTAGAACCAGCCTCGGAGAGGTTGCTTACAGAGGTATTGCATTCCAATGATCATTTCCTAGCTTCCACTGGAGATGCTCTCTTTTATTTCCTGAAAATAAGACAAACAACCAGAAAGATTATTATTAAAACCGTGGGTTGCCTCCCACAAAGCGCTTCGTTTAACGTCGCATGGCTCGACGGTCCATTACCCTCTTTTATGGAGGGTATTTCCTTTTCCAAACCTTGTTGCTTGCCACTTCCGCAACCGCGAACTCATGAAGATGAAAAGCCTGGATAACTTTTCTCTTCAATTTGCTTCCCACATTTTTCTCGATTTCCTTAGCTTTCTTAGGACTTTTGGCGGCTACATAAGTTGGTTCCAACAGAGAGGCTATGCTTGAAACTTTTTCTTGGAGATTTTTAAGATTTTTGTCTTCTTGTTCACCTTCCGTCATACCAGTTGAAGTTTTCTCATTCACATCTGACCTATGTTTCCTGACTCCTAACATCTTCAAGGTTACCTCTTCCTCAAATGATTTCAGCGTTAGCGTCCCTTTTTCAATGTCAAAATTACAGCGGCCTGTCGACAAAAAGGGTCTCCCAAGAAGGATAGGAGTTTCTTCATCTTCCGGAATGTCCATGATGTGGAAGTCAAAAGGGAAAACAAACTTATCAACTTCCACTAGTACATCTTCAGCTACCCCATAGGATTTCTTAACGGTGTGATCGGCGAACCTTAACTGTGTCTTACTTTTATTAATCTTTTCTAATTCAAGCTTTTTGAAAATGGATAAAGGCATTAAACTTACACTAGAACCAGAATCGAGGAGTACCTTTTTAAATGCTATATTCTTGATAGTGCATGGTATCGCCACCGGCCCAGGGTCTTTCCTCCTAATTGGGATCTTTCTTGCTGAAGAGACTATACCACACTTCTCGATTACAATTTTTGGTTCTCCTCCTAGTGATCTCTTTTTCGCCAACACCTCCTTCATAAATTTCTTATACAAAGGCATGTGCTCAAGTGCTTCAAAAAAAGGTAGATTCACCTCTAACCTTTTGAACAATTTAGTGAACTTCTTAAAGTCTTTCTCCTTTGAATTCTTCTTTGTTACTCTTGAAGGGAAGGGTAGTTTAATTTCCGGTTCAACGTCTTTTTTAATTTTTTCTTCAGCTGGTTTAACCGGTGGTATCACCACTTTTGGCTCTCTTGGGTTCTCTCTTATTTCCAAATCTACCTCTATCACCATAGGGTCATCTATCTCTTCTTTTTCCTTTTCCGATTCTAACACCTTTTTACTCCTTGTTGTAACAGCATTGATCTTCTCTAGATTTTTTTGATCTTTCACAGTTTCGTTCGGAAAGTTTCCTTGTGCCTGTAGAGTGAGATGTTGTGCTATTTGACCCATTTGAACTTCAAGATTTTTGATTGAAGCCGTGGTGTTCCTGAGGTTGGCTCTTGCCTCTTCTTGAAACTGAGAGTTTTGGGTTGCCACTTTTTCAAGAGCGATCTCCCAATCTTCTTTCTTTGGTACCTGTTGTTGAAATTGTTGAGGATGATGTTGGAATTGTTGTTGATATGGAAGTTGTTGTTGTGGAGGTCTGTGTTGTTGTGAGTGCGCTGGAGTTTGAAATTGGGTTGATCCTTGCTTTTGGAAGTTTCCTTGTTGGTCCTTCCATGCGAAATTAGGATGATTTTTCCAACCCGGATTATAAGTATTGGCGTATGGATTATTTTGCCTCAACATATGAATCTGTTCCACCTGTTCCTGCGTTTCCACACAATGCGTAGCAAAATGTGGTCCACTACATATTTCACATACAACTGAGGCAGCTGGTTCAATTTGTGCTACCTTTTGTTCACTAAGATTCATCTTTTTCAGTCTTCTTTCTACTTCAGCTGCAATTTGGTCTTCCATTTTAACTACCTGATCAGCAAGCTTCAAATCAATTTTACCTTCCGGTTGGCTCATTTCACGGTCATATAACTCGATATGCTCATTAGCAGCAATAGCTTCTATGATCTTCTTGATACCCGTGGCTGTTGAAAAATTAGTTGAGCCACCGGCAGCCGTATCAATAAGCTGTTTTGTCTTAATTCGGAGACCATTTACGAAAGTCTGCATTTGCTCGGTTGGGTCCATATTATGAGTAGGACATGCAACCAAACATCTCTTGAACCTTTTGTATGCATCCCCCAACGATTCCCCTTCTTTCTACTCGAAGTTTACAATATCATATCTTTTTTGGATGAAAACTGATGCGGGGAAGTATTCGTTCAAGAAAGCGGTTTCCATCTGTTGCCATGTTGTGATGCTTCCAGCTGGAAGTGAGTAAAACCACTCTTCTGCATCTTCAGATAAGGTAAAAGGAAACATTACAAGTCTCTTAGCTTCTTCAGAATGACCTTCAATCTTTAATGACGTCGTCGTGGTGAGGAATCTTTGTAGATGCTTATTTGCATCTTCATTGATTCGTCCCGCAAACGGCTTGCTCTCCAACTGTCGGATAGTTGAAGGATGAAGTTGGAAGTGTGCAACATTGACCGGTTGGTTTACAATGGTCATTCTTCCAAGCGGTGCATTGGCCCTTCCATAATCACCCAAAAGTCTCTCTGGAGGAGGTGGATCAGCTGCCATAGTTTCAGGCTCAGAATCTGACTGCTCGGACTGAATAGATATTACTTCTTCGTCTTCTGATTCTGAAACTACAGGGGAGTCTTCTTTCGATGCCAGTCTTTTTCGCTTGACTTCTCGGAGTCGTGCTCTCAATAGTCTTTCTGGTTCTGCGTTAAAAAGAAGTTCAGCTGAGGCCTTACCTCGCATACAAGATTAGAAATCGATTAGTAGATAAGTAAAAAAAAAAAAATTAAAATAAGCAAATAAAAATTTCAGCAAAAAGAATTTTAATTGCAGAGCAATAAAATTTTAATTGACTGAATAATAACTTATATTTTGGCAATCCCCGGCAACGGCGCCAAAAACTTGATCGGAAAAATAGCAAGTGTACTATTTTCACCGGTGTAGTTATAATGGGTTTTACCCCAAGTATCGATCACGAGGATTGCGTAGGAAACACAAGTTATTTAAGTCAATTAAACAAAAGAGCAAATAGGTGTTTTGTTATAATGCAATAAGTAAATTTAAATAAAAGAAATAATAAAAATAAGCTGAAATTAAAGTTTGACTTTTAGATATAATTTGAGGTAATGCCAGGGTAGGTGTTTGATCTTCCTTATAATGACGCTGTAAAAAGATCTCTTCAACAAGTTCATAGAATGCAACTATTTGTTCTTAAGGGTGTTTCCCTAAGTCCTTAGTGGAAAACCTTTTGGTTTGCAATCCTATTGCCTAAGTCCTTAGAAACAAAGGTTTGCAAACCAAAGATGTAAATAATCAAGAATGTTCAAATAACCTTTCGGTATCCCTAGTCCTAGGTGATAACTACTAGATCAAATTGTTTAAAAACCTTAACAACCGTAGTCCTACAAATTGTTAACCGTAGATTAATCTTTGTTTTTCCGACAAAGAAGGCATAAAAACATTAAACAATCAAATTGCATAAAACTAATACTTGATTAAAGAAATACGGAATTCAAAAGTCATTACAATTCAAATCAGGGACACCCCCCTGGCATTGGGGGGTTTAGCCTCTCATAATATTCAAAAAACCAAAATCAGAAAGTTTAGACATTTACAAAAGATTAGGAGACTTCTGATCTTCAATGGTTTCCACTGTTGAATCTCTTCGTCTTCCAACACCTTGACGAAGCTATCTTTCTCTGCTCTGGAATTCTATCGTACGAAAAAAAGTCCCTTCCCCTTGTCTCTCAAGCCTCTTTTAATCCCTCTAGGTTTTTAGATTTCAGCCACAATGCCCAAACTGCCCCCGGACTTTAAAAATTGGAAAAACCACAAATTTAGAAATCCTGCCCGCACCGCTGACACGGCCGTGTCCCTTGACACGGCCAGACCGTGTCCGCTTCTGGTCTGGGAGATAAATTCTTCTTGAGGCCTGACACGGCCGTGTCAGGTGACACGGTCAGACCATGTCCGCCTCTGCCCATATGCTTTTTCCTTGCTTTTTGCTTCTTTCTTCACACCTTTTGGCCACGCGATCTTCCATCAATCTGAAGCTAACCTGAAACCATTACCAAACGAGATCAAAAGCACCTAATTGACAATGAAAACGACATTAAAATACATTGCTCATAGAATAACTAGAATTAGATGAATTAAAGAAAAACACTTAAAAACAACCACAAAGTGTTACCAAGTATGGTGATCCTATGCCGAATGTATGACGAAATTAGGTAGAAATGGTGACCGATCAGGTGGCATCTGAAAGCCCATCTCAGGTAATGTTTCAATCTGCCAACAACATTTCGCAGACGACATTCAAATGCAACTTCCAACATCTCTTCTGATCAAGGTAAGTGCAAATTTTTAGGGCATCTAAATATTCAATCATCTTCTACCTTCAGATTTCAGACAATCTCTTCAGGTTTAAGAAGATTGAATAGGGGCAACTGTTATACCCCAAAATTTGCCCGCATCTTTTTTCAAGAAAACTCCAATCTGAAAATTAAGAGTCTCATATAATCATGGATTTTTATTTCAACAAATATCCTGACATATGAAATACTTAGTTTTTAGAATTTTTCTTATACAGTAATTTGGCTTGTAGTTGAATTTATTCTTACGCAAACGCCAAATACTGTTTATTACTTCACACATGCTACTTATTTATTTACAGATAAATAGCACTCACACAATTCCAAGATTTTTGTTCTAGAAGTCTTCTGAATATCACGCGATTAGCAGAGACTCAACACTGCACAAAAATCAAGTACGCTTAACTATCTCCTACACAAACAGTCCCTGACTAGGGTTTTCTTGTTTTTACAGGAGAAATAAGTTTTTGAGACCTCAAATGGATTTCATGCACATCCATATATCTCAAAGTACCATCATACAAATTTTCAAACTTCAATTCACTCAGACGCACCGTCAGCAGCTCAAACAGTCAACAGACGACCCGTTTGACCAAAAAGTCAACAGACAGTCAAAAATGAAATTTTTTGTCAAAGTCCATATTTTGTCAAAGGATTCATCATTTTATCATTGGATGATCATAATTCATCAAGGAAAGATCAAAAATCAACAAAACCCTAAGATTCAAAATTAGGGTTTTTGCCTGAAAAGTCAACTCAAATTTGACTGGTCATAACTCTCTCATCCTTCATCCAAAAAATTCAAACCAAAGCTCATTTTGAAGGAAATTCAATTATATTTCAAATGCAATTGATCCCATGGTCATTGCATTCACCATTTGAAAAATATGACCAAAGACATTACAGGTCATTTTCAAAGTCAACAAAAAGACACTTTTTTCAAAAGGACACACAAGGAGCATCAAAAATCATTTTGACATGAGACCAAAGACATTGGTTAGAGGACTCTTTGAGGTTTCCAAAAAGTGCAAGAACTCCTTCATATGACAAAAATTGAGGGATTTACACCTTGTTGAAGTTGGCTAAATTTTGGAAAATGCATAAAAACAACATTGCTCAAAAATGCATTTTTTCCAAATGGGGCAAAGTTTTCATGGTTCAAACATCATTAGCATAATATTATGGGCCTCCCACGACCAAGACAAGGCCCACTCCATTTTTTATTCATTTTTGGTTTAATTTTATCACATATAAGATTAAATTAAAAAAGAAAAATGGATGGATAAAGAATAGCTTACAAACCAAGCATGACTCATCAAGAGAATCATTCAACTCTGCCCCAAGCCAAGTACAAACAGAAGGAGGGTGGAAAATCAAGCCATGGTGGCTTAAATGCAAAGCTACTCATGTTGAAAAAGTCAAGATTCCACAAAGCTAATGAATGCTTCTTAGCTTCAATTATAAGCAGCTCTTGGCCTATAAAAGAGCTATCATACTTCAGCAATAAAAGGAGACACGAGTTCATAGTCAGTAGAATGCTTGTAACATATTTGTAACAACTTGAATTTTTCAAAGAAATTTAAAATTCGAATTTTAATTTCTAGCTTGTTTCAGTTCAAACTAAACACTTAAATACAATCCTCAATCATCATTGAACATATCCCAATCAGTTTCAAGCCTTGAAGCACTCAGAATCATCTATTATACCTCACGGTTTGTTCAAACTAAAACCAACTTATATCTCATAACACACGCATATCTAGCAAGATGTAGATATATATTTGAACTTAGTGTGGTGTGTAGATCGTTTCTGGAAGTTTAATTGAGCTTTGGATGCTTGTATACGAATCTACCATTTTAGGGTTTTCCAGCTCAAATTTAGGGTTTATAGTTAGAGCCAAAATCAGAACAAATTAAGAGCATGGTTGAATTCAGTGGAACAAGACGAATCAAATGGACATATCGCGCCAAATTTCTTTTCAGGTTTACCCCTATTCACTATTTTGCAGGTCTGAAGCTCATCAATTACAGCGCTTTTTTCATAAAAGCGCTATTAAAGGTCCTGGCGAGAGGTTGAAGACGATGAAGTGTCCTCACCTCATTGGACAGCACGCGCGCGTTTTTTTTAAATTAACCTTTGGTTTCAGTGTTTGCAGGCGTGTCACAAGTGGTGGACCCTCACAATCTGAGCCATCAGATCTCATTTATTAATTCATCCAACGCATCAGAATGAAGCCCTATACCATGGACTTTATTTAAATACCACACTGGATCATTAATTATATATTTCTATTTTTATTTTAATTTCTTTGCAAAATTTGAAATTCTGGACTCAGACACATGATGTCTAACAGGATGTCACGACATTACTATCTAAACGTTTTTAAACAAAAGAACAAAGAGTAAACAGAAAAACAACACAGGAAAGTTGTTAACCCAGTTCGGTGCAAACACACCTACATCTGGGGGCTACCAAGCCAGGGAGGAAGTCCATTATAAGTAATATCAATTAAAGGTAATACAAATCAAGATTACGCCTTTCACTTAATATCTACCCAATGCAACTTCAATCTAAACAACTTAGACCAGAGTTCCTACTTACTCCCCCTCAATCACAGCAGTGATGAAAACTAACCAACGAATAACAAAAGAAGACACTCTTCAAGGACACAACTTGATCTTGCTTAAAAGCTTTGATCAAGTACAATAGTACTCTTGCTTAAAAGCTTTGAGTACTTCTTACAACTCAAAACAAAACGCCTAGACCAAGACAATCATCATGATGATTGTTTGGCTTACAAGAAAGCTACAACGAAAGACTTAAAAACAAAGAACTCTAAAAGTTTCTCAAACAAAAACCCTAACGTCAACAGCAGCACCTGCGTGGAATAAATAGCCTTCATACAATACAGCAGCTGGGCCTTGGATCCACAAAATAGTTTTAACCCTAATAAAACTAATCTCCATAAATCAAGGAACTAATAATAATAATCATCCAAGACGTCCTTGAAACAGACCAGAATCCATCATTACCAAATAAAGCGCATAGGATCTTATCAGATCACATAACCATAAATAGTAATAGAAAAGAACGAACAGCTGCGAATGTCATGACATCGGCCTTGACATCAGGTAAAGGCCTGCATAAGGAAAGACTTCACAACAGCAGAATGCATGTCATGACACCAGTTTTGACAAGATAGAACCACAACTAGTTTTACCAAAAATTACAGCCAATCAACAACATCTACAAACTCCCCCTTTGGCAAATTTTTGGCTAAAACACTAATAGATGTAAACAGATATCAGAGCATACACAGCAACCAACAACAGAAAAATAAATTCTGTAACAGAAAAATAAATTCTGACAGCAATTTGATTAATCACCAGAAAACCAGAAAACATCTACTTAATCAACTGTTATGGAAACCACTTGTCATTGTCAGGGAGAACCAGAGAAAACCCAAAATAAAGAAAACCACAAAACAACCATGTCCAAAAAAAACCAAGAGATCACCAAAATAACAGAACAACCATTACAACTACACTACCACTACCAAACCACTACCAAATTACTCCCCCTTTTTAGCCACAAAAGGAGCCAAAACATATTCAGCTCAGCAGAGCTAATCATCAGACCCATCACTGTCTTCATCACTAGAGCCACCAGGATTGTCATCACTTGAGCTACTAGTCCATTCAGCAGCATCACTACTCCCACTCTCAGCACCCTCAGCCTCTTCCTCAGCTTCTTCCTCAGCCTCTTTGTCTTCATCCATATTGTCACCACCCTTTTCACCATCCAGATCATCATCTGTAGACTGCTCAAGACTGTGGATGAGATTTTCAAGTTTCATCTTCCTGTTGTCCAACTCTTGACAAGTCTCTTTTAGCTCAGCAATAAGAAGAGCTTTGTTCACAGATTTGCTGGGTTGTGATGTCCCAGCAGATGTCTTGTCATCAGACCTCTGCAGCAGCTTGTAGTGAAAAGACAAAGCACTCTCCCTCTTACATACAGAATCTTTACTTTTCAGAATTCCAGGGTGTTGCTTGAGGATTATTCCACATATCAGAGATGGGAAAGCAATGGGAAGCTTGGTAGCAAAGGTACCAACATGCCTCATAGTTTGATCAAATATGTAGGTCCCATAGTCAAATTTTTTCTTGGTTCCCACAGCATATATGAATCTTCCTAGGCCAACAGCAATGGTGGAAGTGTGATTGGTAGGCACCCAGTTAGCAGCACCAATTTTGTGCAGCAATGCATACCTGACATTAAGAGAACTAGCAGACAGTTTGCTCTTTATGGGCCACTTCTTAACCTTACCACCAGTGATTACCTTGCAAACCTCATTATCAGTCACTTCAAGCTCAGGTTGAGCCTCAGCATCTCTACCTAGATATAGGTTGATAACAGCAGGGGAAAAATCTATACACTTTCTTCTAACATACACCTTATGAAAATCATCAGTTGTTCCATCACCACAATCTTGAGACAAATTCACAATAAATTCCTTCACCAGCATTTCATAACACTTTGAAAAATGAGTAACAGTTTTAATCAAACCTGCAGCCTTGATGAGCTTCATGACCTCTTGACATTCCAGAGCATCATTTGCTAATTCTCTTTCCAGAGCCAGCCTTCTTTGATAGACAAACTTCCACTGGATAGCATTTGAAGCATAGTGCAAGTAAATGTTATCCAAAGGAACATCACGAACCTTTGTGGAGGACTTTGTGACAGCAATCTTCTTCTTGGATGGGATGTCAGGGACATCACTTAAGACATCATCTTCTGGGACAGAAACACTTCTTTCTTTCCTCTTCTTCACAGTAGCCTTGCTCCCTGTGGTTGAAGGTTCAGCAAGGACCTTCTTGACCTTCTTTATAGTGACCTTCTTTTGAGGAGTAACCTGAGGTTTGGAGAAATCTTGATCACAAGCCTGTTTGCCCTTACGAGTCTTGACTCTATGAGAGATGCTAGAGATGAGTTCATCATCAGCAATGTCAATAGAATCATCCAGATCATTCAGATTCACAACATCATGCACAGTAGGACCTTCATTAGGGGTTTCTTTAGAAGCAGCAACAGGAACCTCTTCAGCTTTCTCAGGCTCAAGAACTTCAGCATCTTTAGTACCAGATGTTTCAACATTAATAGCTTCAGATGTCTCAACTTCTTTGGCACCTGGGTTCTTCTCATCAGTGTTATCAACCGATGTCTCAACATCACCCTGATCTTTGCTAGCATCATCTTGACCATCTTGATCATCTTTGCTGTTCTCAGAGGCAGACATCTGGGCTAGAGGAACAGATATCCCATCAACCTTGTGCCCTTCATTCAAGATTCTTGTGACAATACCTGCGATCGCATTGTGAACATAAGCAGAACCCTCTCTACCTTGAACAGAAAAGGTTTCAGGAACAGGTCCCCCAGTTAATTTTCTTGCATGCATCTTTCTTGGTGGATTACGGACAGTATCGGTAGCAGGAACAGAGTTCAATGGCACAACATCCAGCACAACATCTTGATCACTCACAACATTTGGTGCCCTAGAACCTGATGCTGTTTCAGAGGTAGGAGAAGATTTCTTTGAGGGAGAACTCTGAGACATGGTGAGAGAAAGTGGAAATCTGGGTAAGGGATTGTGAATGCAGCAACACAGAGAGATAGCGTGAGTGTGGAGGAGAGGTTTTGGAGGAATGGAAACCGTTTGTGTAACTTGTAAAAGGGGGGGAAAATACACTTTAATGTGTAATGATATCAAAGATTTGGAGAGAGAAATATTGCTGGCCCCACACCCAATTAATTGCTATAATCCTTCACAAAGACAAATGCCTAGTTTGCTTCTTAGATTTTCAAATTGATTTGCATCCAAGGCTTTTGTGAAAATGTCAGCCAATTGAAGGTTTGTAGCAACATGTTCCAAGGCAATTATTTTATCTTCAACAAGATCTCTAATGTAATGATGTCTAATATCAATGTGCTTGGTCCTGCTATGCTGAATGGGATTCTTTGAAATGTTAATGGTACTTAAGTTGTCACAATATAATGTCATGACATCTTGTGTGACATTGTATTCTATTAACATTTGTTTCATCCAAACAAGCTGAGAGCAACTACTTCCTGCTGCAATGTATTCTGCCTCTGCAGTGCACAAGGACACACAATTTTGTTTCTTGCTGAACCATGAAATAAGATTATTACCCAAGAAGAAACATCCTCCTGAAGTACTTTTTCTGTCATCAGCACTTCCAGCCCAATCTGCATCACAATATCCAGTGAGAATAGGTTCACACCCATGAGAGTAGAGCATTCCATATTCACAAGTACCATTCACATATTTCAGGATCCTCTTGACTTGGTTGATATGGCTGATCTTAGGATTTGCTTGATACCTAGCACACACCCCAACAGCAAAAGCAATATCAGGTCTACTGGCTGTGAGATACAGCAGACTTCCTATCATGCTTCTATATAAACTTTGATCAACACTGGTTCCCTTTTCATCTTTGGACAACTTTAAGTGAGTAGGAGCTGGTGTTCTTTTGTGAGAAGCATTTTCCATTCCAAACTATTTAACAATGTTTTTAGCATACTTACTCTGAGAGAGAAAGATTGAGTCTTCCATCTGTTTAACTTGCAGCCCAAGAAAATAAGTTAATTCTCCAACTAGACTCATTTCAAATTTTGATTGCATCTGATCAACAAAATGTCTAGTCATCTTGTCTGACATCCCCCCAAACACAATATCATCCACATAGATTTGAGCAATCAGGATCTTTCCTCCTTCATCTTTAACAAAGAGAGTTTTATCTATTCCTCCTTTCCTGTACCCATTACCAGTAAGAAACTCAGTTAGTCTCTCATACCAAGCTCTAGGGGCTTGTTTTAGGCCATAAAGAGCTTTTCTTAGTTTGTACACATAGTCAGGATGATTTGGATCAGCAAAACCTTTAGGTTGCTCCACATAAACTTCCTCACTCAGGTATCCATTCAAGAAAGCACTCTTCACATCCATCTGATATAGTTTGAATTTTAGAATATAAGCAACTCCTAGCAGTAATCTAATTGACTCAAGTCTAGCAACTGGAGCAAAGGTTTCATCAAAGTCAATTCCTTCAACTTGAGTGTATCCTTGAGCAACTAGCCTTGCTTTGTTTCTGACAACAGTTCCCAGTTCATCTGACTTGTTCTTGTAAACCCATTTTGTTCCAATGACATTAGTACCTTTAGGTCTTGGTACCAGCTCCCATACTTCATTCCTTTCAAACTGGCCTAGTTCTTCCTGCATGGCATTAATCCAGAACTCGTCTGTTAAGGCTTCCTTGACATTTTTAGGTTCAATTTTTGACACAAAACAAGAGTTTGAAACTACTTCCCTTGACCTTGTAGTAATTCCACTGTTGAAATCACCTATAATAAGTTCACTAGGATGATTTTTTTGAACTCTTATTGATGGACTCTTGTTAGGAAGTTTAGTCTCAGATTCTGTGATAGTAGGACTGCAATCATCTTCTCTTGTAGATCCTTCAGCTGTAATATCCCAGAATGTTCCGACATCTTCTGTGACATCTGCTTGATTGTGGTCATCATCAACCACAACATTTATGGACTCCATTATTATTCTGGTTCTTGAGTTGAACACTCGATAGGCTCTACTGTTCGTAGAGTAGCCCAGAAAGATTCCTTCATCACTCTTGGGATCCATCTTCCTTCTGTGATCTCTATCAGCAAGAATGTAACACTTACTACCAAACACATGGAAGTATTTGACAGTGGGTTTTCTTCCCTTCCAGATCTCATATAGGGTGGTAGAGGTTCCTTTTCTTAAGGTAACTCTATTATGGACATAACATGCAGTATTCATGGCTTCAGCCCAGAAGTAGATAGGAAGATTCTTAGCATGGATCATGGCTCTGGCTGATTCTTGAATAGTTCTATTTTTTCTTTCAACAACCCCATTTTGCTGTGGAGTAATAGGGGAAGAAAATTCATGATGTATTCCTTCAGAGGAGCAGAAATCAGCAAACTTTTGATTCTCAAATTCCTTTCCATGATCACTCCTAATTCTCACAACACCATTTTCTTTTTCTCTTTGAACTCTTTGACATAGGTCCTTGAAAACATCAAACACATCTGATTTTTCTCTGATGAAATTTACCCATGTGTATCTGGAGTAGTCATCTACCACCACATAAGCATATTTCTTTCCTCCAAGACTTTCTATTTGCATTGGTCCCATCAAGTCCATATGTAGCAGTTCAAGAACTCTGGAAGTAGTCAGATGTGTAACCTTTGGATGTGACATCCTGGTTTGTTTTCCTACCTGACATTCACCACATATTCTTCCTTCATCAATTTGTAGCTTAGGAATTCCTCTCACAGCTTCCAGAGAAATAATCCTTTTCATACCTCTTAGATGAAGGTGACCAAGTTTTTGGTGCCACAGCTTTGCTTCTTCTTCCTTAGAGCATACAGTAGAATAGCTGGATTCATGAGACACCCACAAGTAGCAGTTATCTTTGGATCTGACACCCCTCATTACTACTTCCTTTTCTTCATTAGTAACCACACACTCAGCTTTAGTGAAGTTGACTTGGTATCCTTTGTCACAGAGTTGACTGATGCTTATAAGATTAGCAGTCAGGCCTTTGACCAACAAAACACCTTCTAAATTTGGCACTCCTGAACAGTCTAATTTTCCAACTCCTTTGATTTCTCCTTTAGCTCCATCACCAAAGGTTACATAACTAGTAGAATGACTCTTGATATCAACAAGCAGATTCTTGAGTCCAGTCATGTGTCTGGAACATCCACTGTCAAAATACCAGTCTTCTTTGGCTGAAACTCTAAGAGATGTATGGGCTATTAAAGCCATATTTTTAGGCTTCCATTGTTGCTTCTGGATGGGCATGATCTGCTTAGGTTTGTAGTAAGGAGCTTGATCTGGGTATCCATATAATCTGAAGCAAAAAGGCTTAATGTGTCCAAATCTCCCACAGTAATGACATCTCCGTCTTTGAAACTTTCTCTTCATTTCACTTTTCTCGTGATGTTGAGTCACATGTTTTGACATCGGTTTCAACATCTCAGCTTCAGGTTTAGTTCTGCTACTATCTTGGGAATGTTTCTTTGCACCAACAAATCCTATACCAGACATATCTCCTGAACTTTTTCCAACCTGCAAAATCTCCTCCAACATATCCGTGCCACTGTTCAACATTTTTACAGATTTTGACATCTGATCAAGTTTGGATTGTAACATGATAATTTAACTATTCAGTTCAGATATAGTTTCACTAAGCCCTTTGTTATCAGCCTCCAACTGAGCTATGTATTTCTTCTGCTTTTCACCTTGTTGACACACTTCAGCACTTCTGATACACAGCTTTCTGTAGGAGGTTGCCAGCTCTTCAAAGGATAGCTCATCTTCACTAGAATCTTCATCAGAATTGCAAACTCCAGTAAGGGCTGTGACATGTTTGGCTGATTCTTCTTCAAAATCACTCTCAGAATCTTCATCAGACCAGGAGACTGACAATCCTTTCTTTTGTTTCTTGAGATAAGTAGGGCATTAAGCTCTTATATGTCCATACCCTTCACATCCATGACATTGAATCCCTTTGCTGTGATTGTACTTTTCTTCTGGTTTAGCTCTTCTGCCAGAGTCATAAGATCTATTGATGTCTGATGAGATGTTCTTGGCATTAGGTCTTGGCTTCTGATCCATTCTTCTCATAATTTTGTTGAATTGTTTGCCAAGCATAGCTATAGATTCAGATAGATTCTCTTCTCTACTTTCCTCTACTTCTTCTTGAGAGTTGGACACAAAAGCTATGCTTTTGTTCTTCTTTTCATAATTTTCACTGATTCCCATCTCAAAGATTTGAAGAGATCCAATTAACTCTTCTACCTTCATTTTGCTGATGTCCTGTGCCTCTTCTATAGCTGTAACTTTCATATCAAATCTCTTAGGTAGGGATCTAAGAATTTTTCTCACCAGCTTTTCATCAGACATTTTCTCTCCCAAAGCTCCTGAGGTATTAGCAATATCCAGTATATTCATATGAAAATCCTTAATACTTTCATCATCCCTCATCCTTAGATTTTCAAACTTTGTAGTTAGCAGTTGAAGTCTTGACATCTTCACTTTGGAGGTGCCCTCATGAGTAGTCTTGAGGGTATCCCAGACATCTTTGGCTAGTTCACACTGGTGCACCAGTCTGAAAATATTCCTGTCAATTCCATTGAATAAAGCATTTAAGGCTTTAGAATTGCCAAGCGCCAATGCCTCTTCATCTTTGTCCCATTCTTCCTCTGGTTTAAGAGTTTTCTTGCCATCTTTATCAGTAATAACAGGATGTTCCCATCCTTTGTTCACAGCTCTCCATGCTTTACTATCCACGGACTTCAGAAAAGCCACCATGCGAGGTTTCCAATAATCATAATTAGAACCATCCAGAATGGGTGGTCTAATCACAAATCCACCACCTTCTTTGTCCATAGTACCAGAAAATACTGTCCCTAGATCTCACCCAGTAAAAACAGGCAGGGTGCCTGCTCTGATGCCAATTGAAATTCTGGACTCAGACACGTGATGTCTAACAGGATGTCACGACATTACTATCTAAACGTTTTTAAACAAAAGAACAAAGAGTAAACAGAAAAATAACACAGGAAAGTTGTTAACCCAGTTCGGTGCAAACACACCTACATCTGGGGGCTACCAAGCCAGGGAGGAAGTCCACTATAAGTAATATCAATTAAAGGTAATACAAATCAAGATTACGCCTTTCACTTAATATCTACCCAATGCAACTTCAATCTAAACAACTTAGACCAGAGATCCTACTCACTCCCCCTCAATCACAGCAGTGATGAAAACTAACCAACGAATAACAAAAGAAGACACTCTTCAAGGACACAACTTGATCTTGCTTAAAAGCTTTGATCAAGTACAATAGTACTCTTGCTTAAAAGCTTTGAGTACTTCTTACAACTCAAAACAAAACGCCTAGACCAAGACAATCATCATGATGATTGTTTGGCTTACAAGAAAGCTACAACGAAAGACTTAAAAACAAAGAACTCTAAAAGTTTCTCAAACAAAAACCCTAACGTCAACAGCAGCACCTGCGTGGAATAAATAGCCTTCATACAATACAGCAGCTGGGCCTTGGATCCACAAAATAGTTTTAACCCTAATAAAACTAATCTCCATAAATCAAGGAACTAATAATAATAATCATCCAAGACGTCCTTGAAACAGATCAGAATCCATCATTACCAAATAAAGCGCATAGGATCTTATCAGATCACATAACCATAAATAGTAATAGAAAAGAACGAACAGCTGCGAATGTCATGACATCGGCCTTGACATCAGGTAAAGGCCTGCATAAGGAAAGACTTCACAACAGCAGAATGCATGTCATGACACCAGTTTTGACAAGATAGAACCACAACTAGTTTTACCAAAAATTACAGCCAATCAACAACATCTACAAACTCCCCCTTTGGCAAATTTTTGGCAAAAACACTAATAGATGTAAACAGATATCAGAGCATACACAGCAGCCAACAACAGAAAAATAAATTCTGTAACAGAAAAATAAATTCTGACAGCAACTTGATTAATCACCAGAAAACCAGAAAACATCTACTTAATCAACTGTTATGGAAACCACTTGTCATTGTCAGGGAGAACCAGAGAAAACCCAAAATAAAGAAAACCACAAAACAACCATGTCCAAAAAAAACCAAGAGATCACCAAAATAACAGAACAACCATTACAACTACACTACCACTACCAAACCACTACCAAATTACTCCCCCTTTTTAGCCACAAAAGGAGCCAAAACATATTCAGCTCAGCAGAGCTAATCATCAGACCCATCACTGTCTTCATCACTAGAGCCACCAGGATTGTCATCACTTGAGCTACTAGTCCATTCAGCAGCATCACTACTCCCACTCTCAGCACCCTCAGCCTCTTCCTCAGCCTCTTTGTCTTCATCCATATTGTCACCACCCTTTTCACCATCCAGATCATCATCTGTAGACTGCTCAAGACTGTGGATGAGATTTTCAAGTTTCAGCTTCCTGTTGTCCAACTCTTGACAAGTCTCTTTTAGCTCAGCAATAAGAAGAGCTTTGTTCACAGATTTGCTGGGTTGTGATGTCCCAGCAGATGTCTTGTCATCAGACCTCTGCAACAGCTTGTAGTGAAAAGACAAAGCACTCTCCCTCTTACATACAGAATCTTTACTTTTCAGAATTCCAGGGTGTTGCTTGAGGATTATTCCACATATCAGAGATGGGAAAGCAATGGGAAGCTTGGTAGCAGAGGTACCAACATGCCTCATAGTTTGATCAAATATGTAGGTCCCATAGTCAAATTTTGTCTTGGTTCCCACAGCATATATGAATCTTCCTAGGCCAACAGCAATGGTGGAAGTGTGATTGGTAGGCACCCAGTTAGCAGCACCACTTTTGTGCAGCAATGCATACCTGACATTAAGAGAACTAGCAGACAGTTTGCTCTTTATGGGCCACTTCTTAACCTTACCACCAGTGATTACCTTGCAAACCTCATTATCAGTCACTTCAAGCTCAGGTTGAGCCTCAGCATCTCTACCTAGATATAGGTTGATAACAGCAGGGGAAAAATCTATACACTTTCTTCTAACATACACCTTATGAAAATCATCAGTTGTTCCATCACCACAATCTTGAGACAAATTCACAATAAATTCCTTCACCAGCATTTCATAACACTTTGAAAAATGAGTAACAGTTTAAATCAAACCTGCAGCCTTGATGAGCTTCATGACCTCTTGACATTCCAGACAAACAAAATTCTCATACACTGTTGTTTTTCAAAACAAAACTTTCCAAAAAGACAATATTTTGTATACATCCAAACACGGATCATTACAAAGTTAACGTTCTTTTCAAAACATCTTTCGAAAGATAAACAAACATTTTGTATACATCTGCACAAGGATCATTACAAATTCAATTTACAAAGGTATTTGAAACCACATATGAGCATTCTAAAGCAATTGAAAAGTGATCGAAAAACAAGTGAGCTAAGCAAACTTAAGAGTCCATGGATAACCATGGATACAAAGGGTGCTAACACCTTCCCTTTGTATAACCTACCCCCTTACCCAGAATTTCTTAAAGGTCTTTTTTCTGTTTCTTTTATAAACCTTTCCTTAATTGGATAAAATAAAAGGTCGGTGGCGACTCTGTGAATTTTCAAAAATGCGAAAGCATAAGCGATAAAAAAGAGTCAGTTCACGTATCTCTCCCGCTCAGAGGTATGGCCCGAAAAACGGAGGTCCACAGACGCCATATAGGCAATGTCACCGCTGTAACTCATCGCGAATGGGGTGCCACTTAGGACTCATTCGTTCCATCGTGCAGTGTGCCGGTACAAGTTTCTTGATGCGATGCACGGGTGTAACTCATCGAGGGTGTGGATTGCGTAGCCTAATTAGCGGGCTGTAACTTACTCATGAATTCCTCGTACATGGGTACAGGTCTGCATATTTGCTTGTTTGTTGTATGGTTCCAGGCTTATATGTGTTACATTATGAGTAACACTTATCTGGGATGAGCAGTGCCACTAGTAAGACTTGCCTGGGGTAGGCAACGTGGTTCGTCATGTAGTATTGGTGTGTAAGTCTTATCTGGGATAAGCAGCGCGCCTGTAAGACCTACCTGGGGTAAGCAGCATGGGCCGCCATAAGTCATAAGTCGTGGAACTGTACTTGTTTGTTGTTGGCTGTGAGCCTGTTTGTTGTTGTTGCCTCATTGGATAGTTATGGGACTTCCAATGGTGGTGTATCCTTGTTTGTACTTGTACCTGACCGTGAGGAAACCTGGATTCTCGGTGAATCCGTTTGTTTGCATGCACCTTGTAGAACCGAGCGAACCCGTAAGATAGGGGAACTCACTGAGATTTAGTAATCTCACCCCAATCCTCTTAATATTTTTAGGAACAGGTTAGAAGTAGACGGATTGCTTGATAGACTGCTTTGAAGAGTGTGGACAAGTAATTGGCCGGAAGACCTCGTCAGACGTTATCTTTCCGCTGTGCATTGTTGAAGACAAGCCAATCAAATACGTTTTCAGTTGCATATTTGAATTGTATATGATTTTAATTTCTTGTCTTTATCGCTTATGTATGTTTCTTGTACCATTTATAGCATCACCACATATTATTCTAGACATATATGTACGGGGTGTTACAGTTGGTATCAGAGCAGATCGATTCTTGTCCCTGCCATGAGACATCAATAGCAATTCTCTTCTTCCTCACATGTGTGTGTTGCTCGCCCGATTTCTACTATCATAGTATTCATTCGTTGAGCCTGGCCAGCTCACTGACTATATATGCGATAGATAAGATCGCGGTGGAGCCACCACGAGGACGCGTAAGACCTAAGTGACTCGAGCTAGAGTGGTAGAAGCCAGTTAAGTAAAATGATACATTGGGATTGTCAACTATAAGAGGAGTGTTGGTTGAGGAATCATGTACAACCCAACTGTCGTAGTAAGGTTCAGACGACTGGAAGTTCCAAGATTCCGATTGGACGGAGTGAACCTTCTTTGGATCCTTGTAGTAGTGGGGGAAATCCATGAAGCACCAGAGTAGGAATGGAGTAAGGGAATTATGTGATAAAGCTCAGCTTGTGGCAGTTAAGGGATTTGTTACTCGATCATGGTGTCAATAGCATACATGGATAGAGAAACGGTTGAATGGAAGACTTATGGGAGTTTGGACAGGGATATTGGATCTTTTAGTTACTCTGGCCTGGGCAGTACTTGGATGGATAAGGTGCTACACTCTGACTCGTTCTGGTATACTATAAGTAGTATGTAGTTACCTAGTGAAGGGTTGATAGAACAGTGGAAGTGGTGACCTCCATTAGGGAAAGTCTTGGGCATCTATTCTGATGGAAGGAATTACTGCATCTCCATGCCCATTCTGAAATGCGTGAGTCCTAGAACTACGTTCAGAGGCAGCTGAATGAAAATGCAGAGTGCAGTAATCCATGTTCCATACTAGTTGTGATTCATCTAACCCCGAGTGAAGTCGTAGAACTACGCTAGGTGTTGGGTGCTTAGGGGGATTGAACTAGTTGCTATCTATAACAATGGCAAGCTGACCACAGTGTGTGGTTGTTATTGTAGTCATGATTTTCCTATATGATGGGAGTTATCTTTGGAAATTTCTTGTGTGTTCCTTGTGTAAATGAGTACACACCCGACATATGAACTCGAACTGAATTCTTATCAAGTCAGATCTAGCTTGTTACGTTTAGAGGAAGTTAACCCCGAACGTGTAACACTCTTAGGTTTCAGCATCCTAAGAAGTGTGACTGGAAGGACTTGAGGAGCAATAACCCTAGTGGGAGACCTGTCTAGTTATTGTCGGTCGTGGCGATAGGATACGAGTGGAGATCGTTATATGCTACTAGGTAAATTTACTTGAATGCATGGTCTTGGAGTTGGACCACCATGTCAGTACTACCAGACAAGTATGACGCCACATTATCGTTGTCGTACACGGGATGCATGAGTCATCTTTTCCGATAGATATGAGGCAGTGTTGATCTGAAACTCGAGGTAGGATCCTGATTTGGCACTCGTGAGAGAGGAATCCGAAACTCTCATAAGGTTGGTGAGATAAGGATCCATATGTCACGCTCGATGATTCAGGATTATACGAGCGGGTGACAATGAGATGGATTAGATTCTAACGCTATGCTTATAAGGAGACCTTGGGTGGTTGTGGTCACGTGAGAATTTTAGGTTTCTACATCATGGATGTTTTCTAATATGTCAGATAGGTGAACCTTTGTGTGTGTTAGTATCCGAGATAAGATATGTGTAAACAGTGTATCCTAGACAACACAATGCGTGGCTATTCTCTAACCTTGGTGAATAGTGTTGGAGTGGATGAAATGTATCTTGGATTAGCTCGATGTGGGGGTATACCTAGAGGAGTATCTGTAGATCCTCAGTAACATGGACAATGCCGAACTTGGATAAGTAGAGGCACATTAGTTTTGGGAGTGTCGTGGAATTTCGAAAGGAGATGTCCAAGGCACAGAGTATGATCTCTTGTTTTGTAACTACACCTTAGCAGTTAGAAATGTTGCATTAGGGAACACAACCGAATGAATCATCTTTGTTTCAGATTTAGAGACGAAAGGAATTGGAGGACTACGTGATTGAAGTACGACTGAGAAAGGATTATTACATTAGTCAATTCGCGTGGGTTATTATAAGTACTGTCACACCAACGGTATGAGGTCGTATGGTTGGGGAGAGTTATCGTGGAAGATATAAGATGTGGAAGTTGATAAGATAAGGCAAACTCGTAATCAGAGAAAGTATTTGGCTTTAGGAGCTCTGGAACCGAAGCATGTGGACCAAGTTATGTTCACGTAGACCTAGTCCATAGTAATGGAAAAGTTAGTGACTTGATTTTGGGGATTACTCAACCTCGGAGAGTAGTGGGCGATGAGTGTGTTTAAGGTTCTGGCACGTGTTATATTTGGACGAATGCCGAGAAGAAACTGTTGCTACTGAAAGACTAAGTATGGTGTAGTAATGAAACTAAGTGGACCATGGACGAAGTGTGATTCAGAGGATTCCAATGAGTGTGTGACCGGTAGAGATCAGAGTAGCACAACGGATAGGCAGAACCAGATAAGTATGTAGTGGGGTGGACGGACTACTTGTAGGATTTTACGTTGGAATGTGGATATCTTCCTAAGAGAACCCGCTAGAGCAGTGTTTCGTTTGCTCCTATCTCCCAATGATCCACCATAATCTCGAGAGGTATTGTTAATGTAACAACTTAGAGGAGGCTTCATGATTGATGTATGATCAGATGTCCCCCTGGTCGATGGTCGAGCTTGTGAATATAGTGACCATGGGAATGATGAAGTCAAGTAAAAGATGTTGCTTGAAGAAGACTCATGTCTTGTGCACTTATGAGCGTGCGTGAAAACTTGGGCGATGGTTGTAGGACCGCTGTTAGAGTTCACCCTTTGTCTGTTGAGCTACATGCGAAGTTGTCGGATATCAAGATTGTAGTTGCGGGATTCTACTCCCTTGTGGTTTGTAGTGGCAGTTATGTGATCTAAGACTGAATGAAGGATATTTTTGGAAGTGAATATGGAATATCGTCATTGAAGGAAAGTTTTGGTAAGATTTCTTGGAATGACAATGTTTCCAGAAACCAAGGGGGAGAGTGGTAAGTCTGTGGATTATGTTAAGTAAGGATGAGTTCGGCAGATATGAGGTACGATGAATATCCAACTAGGTATGGATTGCCATCAGTTCCAAGGCTACAGGCTCAGTATGATGAGTAGAGGTTGGGGACCTCGAAAGAGATGCGATGTGTAAGGGCTAAGACTCCTAGTCAAGAGTATTTGGACGCGAGTGTATAAGTGAGTTGTTCTCTTGGATGAAATTACCTTCAACGAAAGTCGTGAGGGTATCCAAAGGAGGAATGTAAGGAACATTCATCCCCTCGTTGGAGGAGATGTGAGAAGCTTGTTATCATGGTGATTGGAAGGAATTCGAGGGCGAATTCTATTTAAGGGGGGAGAATGTAATATTCTATATTGTCTAAGCATGTATATTTATATACTATGAAGGATTAAAGAGAATTAGTGGAATCTACGGGCTTAGTTAGAATAGAACTAAGTGGCATTTGTTGTAAATACCACTCAGTTAAAGGGCATTTTGGGCCAAGAAAGAATATATCTTTAATAAGGGTTTGTTTGGCTTAAAGAATCAGAATTGGAAAGAATAAGAGAGAGCTTAGAGGCATGGGAGAGAAGAGGAAGACTCGTGTTCATTATCTTCATCCTCCATTTTCGCAACTATGGTACAACCCTCACTAATCAAGTAATAACTCTTCACTCGTAACTCCGATTGAGCTGATTCTGGTCTTGTTGGAAAGCTTACGAATTTCTCTACAATTTGCATATATGGATCACCTCTTGCATGTTATTTATCATGGAGAAAAACGCGTTTGAAGAAGAGGAGTTGATGCTGACTTTTAGGAAAGTCATGCATGCGGGTTTGACAACATTGGAGGTAGAGTTTTGATCAAAGGAGAACCTTGAGAGCACCATTATCATCCTCTTAACCTCTTCAACTCAGAATCTTCATGGAATAAGGTGAGTTCCATAGTTAGAACTTGGGTAGGAATTGGGATTTTGTGACATGACATGATTAAGGGTTTAGATTGTGATCAATGCCTTGCATGTTAATTTGGTCGGTGAAATATGTGCTCTTTTGATGAAAATATATGCTATGGACTGTTAATATATGATGAAATTCGTATTTGGGTTGTTGGGTAATCTAAGAATGAGTTAGAACACTATTGGAATTGGTTTTATGCAAGAAAAATGTGATTTTTGCTTCTGGTTCAGTAAGTAATCGATTGCAGGGGTCAAGCAATCGATTGCACTGTGAAAAATTGACATTCTACGCTTCTGGTTCAGTGAGCAATCGATTGCACACTGGTGCAAATCGATTGCACCTGACAGAAAATTATCCCTTTATTATTTCGACAATAACTTGAGTTCTACAACTCAAAACGAAGCCCGGTCGGAAGCGTGGGAAAGGTATTTTGATGCTCTATAATAATATGCTTAAATCTAATGCATTTAGTTTAATTATTTAATATGGTAAGTGAATGCTTAATGGTAAGATATGATCACTAATGCTACTAGTATGTATGTATGTATGCAAAGGAGGTGAGTTATGTTGAGAATACATTATATGATGAATGGTAAGATATGACCACTTTATGGTACTAATATATGTATGAAACATGTATTTATATCGATGTTCCTTTATGGAAATTATTATGTTGTGATTATGCATGATTTCTCTTTTGTTCTGGTTGAACATTCAGAGTTATTTTGATTGTATGGCTCTATGAGCATGGTTGTTATGTATGCTAGAGTCGGAGTAGGCCTAGGCTATTAGGGGGTAAATTGCTTAGAACATTGATACCGTTGCGATGTGCTTGTGAGGGCCTATGGGGCCTATCCCACTCGACGTTAACTCATCGGCGTTCTCGGTATGTTCTACACACCTGAGCTACCACTGCGATATGCTTGTGAGGGCCTACGGGGCGTATCCCACTTTACGTTAACATATTGGCGTGCTTGGTATGGTGGAGAAGTAATGACATGTAGGGAATATTACTTTTGATTCACCTCTAGTGATGCCACGTAGGCAAGATCACTAGGCTTTCGCCCGGTGGGCTTGTGTTGTCAAGATCACGTTTTTGTACTGAGCTGGCTGGGTCCTTCATACGTGCATTTTGATGGTTGGCGAGCCTGTGACGCCATATAGGCAGTGTCATCGCTGTAACTCATCGCGAATGGGATGCCACTTAGGACTCATTCGTTCCATCGTGCAGTGTGCCGGTACAAGTTTCTTGATGCGATGCACGGGTGTAACTCACCGAGGGTGTGGATTGCGTAGCCTAATTAGCGGGCTGTAACTTACTCCTGAATTCCTCTTACATGGGTACGGGTCTGCATATTTTCTTGTTTGTTGTATGGTCCCAGGCTTATATGTGTTACATGACGAGTAAGACTTATCTGGGATGAGCAGTGCCACTAGTAAGACTTGCCTGGGGTAAGCAGCGTGGTTCGTCATGTAGTATTGGTGTGTAAGTCTTATCTGGGATAAGCAGCGCGCGCGTAAGACCTGCCTGGGGTAAGCAGCATGGGCCGCCATAAGTCATAAGCCGTGGAACTGTACTTGTTTGTTGTTGGCTGTGAGCCTGTTTGTTGTTGTTGCCTCATTGGATAGTTATGTGACTTCCAATGGTGGTGTATCCTTGTTTGTACTTGTACCTGACCGTGAGGAAACCTGGATTCTCGGTGAATCCGTTTGTTTGCATGCACCTTGTAGAACCGAGCGAACCCGTAAGATAGGGGAACTCACTGAGATTTAGTAATCTCACCCCAATCCTCTTAATATTTTTAGGAACAGGTTAGAAGTAGACGGATTGCTTGATGGACTGCTTTGAAGAGTGTGGACAAGTAATTGGCAGGAAGACCTCGTCAGACGTTATCTTTCCGCTGTGCATTGTTGAAGGCAAGCCGATCATATACGTTTTCAGTTGCATATTTGAATTGTATATGATTTTAATTTCTTGTCTTTATCACTTATGTATGTTTCTTGTACCATTTATAGCATCACCGCATATTATTCTAGACATATATGTACGGGGTGTTACATATGTTGAAAAGTGTGCTATGAAGACCTGTAAAATAAGAACCGGTTAGATAATCTGAGACGCGCTGATCGCGCTGTCCTTAAGGATTTTTCGCGTAATTCGCTAATCCCCCAGGATTTAACAGATTCTTCTCGGTAAGCCGAGGATTCAGAACTTGCAAGACCAATCTTTTTGAGCTACTAAATATTAACCCAGCATATAAAAAATCAAAAAATAAAAAAGTTAAGAAAACATTTCTTTTTAATACGTGCAGAATATATTTTTTCTCTGTTCATCAAATTCAATAGTAACCCATATTATACTAATCAAATCCATATAGTCTTAGTCAATAAAATCTAAACATTAATGTCATTACTATCCCATTAATTAGAATATCACATTGCTTTGAATCAATATTTTGTAACGTACATAAAACGGCATGCACAGTAAAACAGTAATAATAAGTAATAATAGTAATAACGATAACATGCACAATATTTTTGAAAGCTTAATTTAAAAACTGAAAGATGTTATACACATTAAATGATAATTCAATTTTAATTACATCTTAGTCAAAATAATATTTTAATGGTGACTAATAAATTAATTTTAAAATAAATAAATAAAATATAATTTGTTTGTTAAAATATTTTAAATTATAATAATAATTATTTTTTAAATAAATAACTACAACAACATATTCAATACAATATGAGAGAGCTGTATATCTAAAAAATGATAGTACGCTGTTAATGTAAAGAAGTATTACCCAAATATTCAATTATATAATTTTAAAGTGATAAATCATACAAGAAACATACATATTTCTTTCATAGATATTATGGATTTTATGGATTTTATAGATATTTCTTTCAATCCTAATACATCATTATTTTTAAAGCCAACGATCCGAATACATTTGGGGGGTAAAAATTGTTGTTTTGCTCACGTACCATTTTGCGTACCATTTTGCTTGAATGTATGAAGAAAGTATACGTCAATGAGCCACCCAAAGTTCCTAATATAGGCCACTCCAAATCTTTATATTCATGGTGCACAATAGTTGAGCTTAATCTTTCTGTTGGATTCATTGATGCTCTTATAGCTGCTCTTGTAAACGGTCTGTCAAAAATATTTTCCCTCATTAGCTTAACATCTTTCATAAAAATATGTAACATATTTAATGATATATAATATTAATGAGGTTTTAATATTAATACCCAACAAATAACATGCTTAGAATAATTGTCGCCCCAACTGCAAATCCAACCAATTCACTAATCTGCATAAATAAACAAATTTACAAAAATTAAAATTAAAAAAAAAACATTTGCATGATCAATTAAATATTTAAACATAATAATCATTAATTTAATTATAATTATTAGAATAATTTATAATAATACATAAAGGCAACACCTTATTTTGGTGTAGCTTATTTTCTTGTCTATTTTACCCTTTAATTTTGTATAAATATTACTAAAAAATAATAAAAGGTGACAAGTAAAAATTGATTATCTTATTTTTAAATGAATAACAATTAACATTTCAATTACACAATTAATAACTTTTTAATTGCAACCCCTTTAACTTTAAAAAAAATGTTAAAAAACTAGAGCAGAGTTATTCTTACTTCAAGAGTAAGTTATTACAACTTACTTTACGTCTAAACCATTAATTTTTTTCAATCTAATAGTTAAAAATAATAATTAATTAAATATGAAGAGAGAAAATTGTTACTAATTATTTTTAGTCATTAAATTAAGAAAAATTAATTATAAGGATATGGAGTAAGTTGTAATAACTTAAAGATGGGATAAGAATATCCCTTTCTAAAAAAAAAATTATTTCATACAACATATGCATACTAAAAAAAGGGACGGACAAATGCTCATCTCAACACTAATAATAATAATAATAATAATAATAATAATAATAATAATAATAATAATAATAATAATAATAATAATAATAATAATAATAATAAATCAATTATTTTTTATTAAAAATTACCAATCTATTTTTGCTGGAGACTTTAGAAATGATGAGCATAGTATAGAAAGTGATTAAAAATTCCATAATGAATGCTCGGAGGTTAGAACCAGTCGAAAGAATTATCAAAAAACGATTTGGTTTGTCACCAAATATTAATTGGAGAGCTTCAAATCCAGCTATTGATCCAATATATTGAGCAAATATATATGCTGGCACCTACATGTTGAAACTAAATTAATATTAATAGCTGAAGAAAAAAATGTAACAATAAATATATTTTCTTATATTAGATTGCGTTTTGTAATTCACCTGCATCATTGGTAATCTTCCGGCAAATGTCCGAAAAATTGTAACAACTGGAATGAAATGGCCACCAGAAATGCAACCAAGATAATATAGCAATACCACACCTATAAGTCCCCAAATAATTGCAATTCCAGGAAGTATCACTCTATTCTCATTGATAAGATTTGTAATTGCAATCCCAAAACCTGACAAACACAAAAATGAATGTTCCTACCGTCTCTAATACCAACTATATAAAAAAAACACAATCAGTCATAATAAATATAAAACAACATCAGTTTGTTTAAACATCATAAAATCTACCTTATGCGTAAGAGACACAGGATCTGCCATGATTGAGTTTCTATTGCCTTGCCTAGACATTTTCTCCCTAAACTGTCTGATTCTTCTGTTAAAAGCGAAAAAATAGCTACATCCTAATATTAATTAATGGAACAAGATAATATTTAAAATTAAAAAAAAAAATTAAAATTGAAACTTTCTCCTTATTCCGGCATACAAATAATTAATAATTCTAAATTCATGAGTTATTTCATATTTAATTTTGCATAATGATCACTTTCTTGAAGAAACTCTTGAATAATACTCTTCAAATTTTTTTAGTGTACATCAATTTTTTTCTCTTTACGTATATATTAAATTTTTTTGTTTGGTAGGATATGGCGAGCCAAACCAAAAGCTTTATGATTCAAAAGTTGTTGTTAATGTTTCAAGCATCATTCCAGAAACAAACCTCGTTCCTCACTAACCATAATGTCCATAAAGTGGCGAGCCAAACTACTCCTACTTACTTTCTTTAACCTTATGAAACTGAAAAAACAAGTGTCAATCCAATAAATGCCATAAACACTTATCCTTCATCCTATCCAATTTACCAACCCAACAAGCTATCTCGCTCCATATCTTCCTAACCACCAAGCAATTAAAAAAGGAATGATCTCGATTCTCCAAAATTAATTTCACAAAAAGTACACTTTAAATTTTCTAAAGGAAAAGAAATACCTCTATACACCAAAAGGTCCTTTTCTTGGAAGTCTATTGAGAAAAAGCCTCCAACCAAAAGCCTTAATTTTAAAAGGCACATCCAATTTCCATACTAGTCCAAAAGCTCCATCAAATTTGTTAGGAGGACCAGATGGAATTTGAAATCTACCATAAAAATCATAACACGATAGATTATGTGTCGTTCGAAGCATTAGGAAGCTAATGAAATTATCTACATGATAGAACTAGAATGGTTGACACTTGATGAATTAATTATGACGTTGTTGTGAGAATAACATGTAATTATGTATATGTGAGTTATGAATCGATGAATTGTGAATAACATTTGTTGATATTATATGTGGTATGATATTCATGATGCGTGCCAGTGAATATATGCTATTTGAATGTAATTGTGGAGAATGATTACTTGATGACTTAGTTGTTATGTGGTTGTGTAAATGACATGTAATTGTGTATGTCGGGGATTAATGTTAATTGTGGATAACATGTATTGGTATTTCGTAGTATGTGTTAATTGTGATATATGGAATTGTTGAATGCTAATTGTATGCATTGTTGTGATTGTTGTATGATAAATATGTTTTGTACAATTGGTGAATAACTCAATGTGTTGAATTTTGGTGATATGCTTGGATATTAAGATTATATGGATAATTCTTAATTGTATAGGTTTTTGATAACTGTATGTATACATGATGCTTAAATTTAGCAAATGTATACGTTGTTTTTGGTGATTGTTGAGAATGACATTGATTGGCTTGTATGATATATGTTATTGTGATTGATAAATGGTATGAGTTGCATTTTGGTTGTAATAACCTATTTTCCAAATATAAGAATGTATATATGGTAAATATATGGTTGGATTAGAACTAAGTGGCATTGTGGTAAATAAAGTCTAGTTGGGGGGTGTTTTAGTCTTTACACCTAATAATAAGACTTAAGGGTTGTTTGGCTAAAATATCAATTTCATTTTTATTGGAATAAAATAGAATTTTGGAAGAGAAGAGAGACGTGAAAGAAGAGCGGAGGAGAAGAAGACTCAATCCATATTAAATCTTGCATGCACCTTCAACCCATCAATCTTCATCAACAACCTCTAATTTTTGTAGCCCCTTCTTCAGCTTAATCAGGTGAGTCTCATAGATAGAGACTTGGGGTGGCTATAGGGTTTGTATGATTTTGTGGTTTTAGGGATTTGAGTGATAAATCCATGATTCTTGATGAACCCATGATTTTGTTGTTGATTAGTGCTTGAGGATGATATCTACTGTATATGTGTGTTATTAAGTGATACATGCAGGTAGTGGAGAGGGGTGGAAGAGCCTCAAATGCAGGCCAGTTGTCAGCTGCATTTTTCTGCAAAATTGTCATCTCGCTAAGCAAACTCAGGTCGCTAAGCGGGTGCTGTTTGTATTTTGTAGAAATCGCGAGCTCGCTAAGCGGACCTAGCCCGCTTTGCGAGATTGTGAAACGTGAACCCTTCGGTTTTATGTCTCAGTTAGCCAGTTAGGACTTTGCTGAGCGAGCCGTGTGTTGCAGAATTTTATTTTTGGTTCCCTTGAGTACATAATCGTTCCGTAATGGGAATCAATTTCCTCCTCGACTATTATAGCTTGCCTAAACATTGTATAGTGGTGTATTACCATGTGTGTAGTATGAGTTGTTATCCCATGTTTATATGAATTGAATATGCTTGTATAACATGAGGTAGTCTATTGAATTGTATATGCTTACTTTAGAAATACTTTGTTAATGCACTTATGAGATGGAATTCGGGCATGGTACCGATTATGCTTGTGCCTATGGAATAGTTAGGTTGTGATCAATGCTTGATTTTCATTTTTCTGGTTGAACATTCGGAGTTGTTTGTTGGTATGGCTCTTCGAGCGTGACTTGTGATATATGCTAATGTGACACCCCAAAAATTTCCCAATCCTCATTCATCACTCATTCTCATTAACATCCACATATAGCATTTGGTTTTGTTTCGGAGGATTCTCAATTGTGGCTTAAAGCATGGGCATGATGGTTTGACCAAGAATTTAGGGTTTTATTCATCAAGGATTGGTTCACCATTTATTCAAGGCTTCATTGGTAATGGATTGGTTCATGCAAGTTCTATTCAAAAGCTTTTGCCCCCTGTCATACCCCAAAATTTGCCCACATATATTTACGATGGCCACTTTATTACGAATAAAAGTGATAGGGCGTTTGGTAAGAGTGTAAGGTTTGCGAGTGCGAGCTCCCGAGTTCGATTCTCATTTACTAACATTTTTTTTCTTTCTGTTTTATTTGGTTGCTAAATCTAGTTTTAATTTTAATGTTTTCATTTATATTAAAAAATCAAAAAAATAAGTTTTTTTAATAATTTAATTTTAATTTTCGTATTTATTAATTAAGCAATTTAAAAAATATTTATTTTTTACTTTTTGCCATTTTATGCACTTTTTAGTCAAAAAAAATCCAAAATACAAAAATACTTGATTGATTTTATTTTAGGACAGTTTTTATCAAAATAATTATAATTTGAAGATCAAATCAAATTTGATTTCAAATTTTAATTATTATTGATTTTATCTTATTTTAAGTTTAACCTAATTTTGTCTTATAAATACTAATCTTATTCTCTAACCTCTCGGGGGGGAACAATCCTAACCTATTTCTCTTGTACAAACTTTCACGTACACCTAATTTTGAACCCTTGGTCTCTCTTAAGTAGAAACAAAATCCGAACCAACACTTGGACGTACATACTTCCGCCGCCGATGTTGTTTTCTGTATATACACTACAAAAGAGCACCGTTTTGTTATTTGAGTCAACACAAACTACACACCATACAAATCAGAAACCAGTAAACTAAGCCTCTCCACCATTCAACCTCTATCACCATAATCACTAACAGCAACTTGTAGATCCAACCACGATATAAACCACCATAATACCAAAACACAAGCAGTACTAATTATATAAATTTTCTTCTCTTTGTTTTTACAGGAAAATAGCAAGACACACAATTGGAAGCAATTCAAAGCGAAATTGAAAACGACTACGAAAAGAAGAGAAACTGTCCGCACCGAATCCGCCGGCGAATTCACCCTCCACGCCGCAGCAAGCAAGCACGACCGTCATCCCTCCTCTGATACCGACTGCGCACCAGTTCAAATCACACCACCGCGAGATTCACGCTCTCGACGCTGATGCCGTCACCTGCAACCATCACGCGGCCAACCTTCGAACACCAACTCGACCGTCAGCCGCGAACTCAGCCTGATTTCAGATCCTACCACCTTCCGCGAGCATCACTCACCGGCTATGAGCTTGGAAGCCACCGCAAGTGCCGCTAAAGATCTCTCAGCCCTTTCATTCGGCGCCGAAAACAGAGAGCACCACACAGCCGACGATCTTTGACGCCACGACCGTCATCTTCCTTGTCGCAGCGGCATCAGACTCGATTGGTATACAGATCCAATCAAGTTTCTCTATCGGTAACGTTCCGCTTCCGTTTTCCTCTGTTCGAATAGTTGATTGTTGTAATTTCTTGTATGATGCATTCCATGTTGGCCTTTCAATTGATTTGTTGGATTTCTGTGCGTTTGATTGTGAGTAAAGAGGAACAGAGGTACGTTTTTGTTCATTCTAGTTTACTGGTATTATTGTATTACCTTTTGTTTTGATTTTCTTTATCTTTCTAACTCCACGACACATGTCGTAGCACCATTGGACCCTTATTTTTGAAAGGTCAAATTATGTTTTTTTTACTGTGTAACATGCTGATTGAACTAATAAGGGCACCGCCCCTTTGTATTTTGTTTATAGATAATTTTCAATAATTATTTACTAACCTATAGATTGATACAATGTACTAACATAAGGGTTATTATTATTTAATTTCACTTAAATGGATAAGATCTTAATTAAAGTTAACCAACGTTTGATTAAATTTTAGCTAGATAACCAAAAGAAAGTCTTCATGCTAGCAATTTGTTCTATCATTTGTATTGTTTCTAAAAATTCAAAACAATAAACTCTTCCTTAATTTAGTCTCTTTATTAATTTTGTTAATTCTCTTTTAACTGTTCATTTTAACGTTTGTTCATTTTTAATCTCTAATTAGGTAATATAGAAAAATACAAAATAAATGTGTAATTAAACTTTCTTTTTCGTATTAAAATAAAAAACAAGTTTATGTAGAGTTTATTTATTCTTATTTTCTCTCATATATTAAAAGAATACAAAAAATTTGTTTCACTTAAGTTCGTTAGAATTTAATTTGAATTCTTAGATTTTTCCGTCAATTTTAATTAACTTTTTATTAACACTTTCTTGTTTTTGCGAGGTACTACCATCGTGAGCATGGAATTGTTTTGCAAAATTCATAGCTTGTGCATGCTTCAGAGTTCCTCCGACTACGAACCACATCAGATCAAAGCTAAGTTCCCGGTTCTATTTCTTTTTACATTTATTTCTGCCCTTTAATTCAATTTAATTATTCTGCCTTTTAATTTCAATCATTTAATTTTTATCCTTTTGATCAATGAGCTGTCCATACACTCACTCCTTTTTTCTATCCGCCTTTGCTTTGCCATTTTTCAGGGATAACCCCGAGGCTTTCCGCCAACCATATCAGATCAAATTCGAAGCTAAGTGTCTTTTATTATTATTTTATTTATTAATTTCATTATTTTTACTTTTATGGTTAATAAAGTTCGCCTTCGAACCGATAATGCACTCACTCTCTGTTTTCTATCTCTTCTTTTGCCTTTTCAGGGTTTGTCAAATGCCAAAGCTACGTCGTTGGTAACCCTAAACCCTATTTTATTTTATGGCTTTTATTATTACTTGTGTCAAACCCTGTTGAATCCGCTGGTTACAATTTCCCTCCCCCATATCTGTTTTGGTTATATTATTTAAATGCGTGGTTAGTAATCCTAGGGAGTGCAACCTTTGAATTGAACATAGAATCACTAAATTTACAAGATAATATATTTGAATATAATCACATGATTGGTGCACACACGCACGCTTTTGGGTAACCTCTCTGTTGCCTTGTTGCCTGTTGCCTTGTTGCCTGTTGCCTTGTTGCCTGTTGCCTTGTATTTTGTGCAGAATAGCCAGTCCCTCGAATACGAGGATACCTCAGCCATGTTGCCTCGATAAAAGGTCATGAGACCCTAAAATGATGCTGCCTTCGATACACTAACATGACCCTGACCCTCGGAAGTTGCCCACAAAAAAGGCTGAGGTATCTTCTGGCTGCCTACGAAAGGCTATTCTGATCATTCCCTTAGACTACCTGCCTCTCTATGGCATGGGTCAGTCTTATGGCGAATGATAATGCGATGACCCTTCAAGCTCCAAACGAAAGGCTTCCTGCCCTCTTATGGCAAGGATAGATCCTTTCATCCTGAAAGGCTAAAAAGAGACCTATCATCTGAGTTTAAGGTAATTGCCCCTAATTGCCTTGCAATGCTCAATTTTCATATTCTTTCTCACGATTCTTCAAAAACTGGCTACGCTCATTTACGAGCTAAAGTCCCTATCTCTTTCATCTACATTTTCTAAACAAACGAGCAAGCAAAGCAATTAAGAGCCCATGGAAAACCATGGATGCAAAGGGTGCCTTACACCTTCCCTTTGCATAAATTACCCCCCGAACTTGGATCTCTTTAAAGGTTTTTTTCTGTTTCTTTTTGCCTTTCCGAATTTGTTTGGATAAAATAAAAGTCGGTGGCGACTCTTGCTTACCGCGACATTCCGATTAATAAAAAGTCAGTTCACCGTATTACAGAACTGGCGACTCTGCTGGGGATAAATTTCGATAAAAGAGGGGTTACCTTAAAAGTTTAGGATTCACTTTAAATGTTTTCTATTGTTTGTTTTGCTTGTTTTAATTTCCAAGGCTGTTTTGGGAATTCTGCTGTGTGAAAGGTCCTACACCCGGATCTAGTGTACCTTAAGTATGTGGCATGAGACCAGGAAAGCTGTACGACATGTATCGTTATGGTTGAACTGGTGGCCACCGTTAGTGCGACGCTTTGGTTTGTCCTGATGGCCCTTGAATCTGATCGAGGAGACATTTGGCTACCGCGTGGTGTCATGAGCACTAATTCGCCTTTAGAACCTTAGTTGAACTTGACTTTGGCTTATAAGAAGTAGCGAGATGGCTGGCTTCGGATTCCTGACTGGAGCCGGTTGATACTCGATGCTACACTCATTGAGATTGGACTCAAGGGATGCTTTTGGCTGGCCGATTGAGTGCTATGTTGAGACAATGCCCACGAGAAAGATCAGGGATATGAGCACCATAGAACCTGGTTACTTTTTAGAACAGGATGAACCAACTAAACGAAAGGAAGAAGGGTACATACCTCTGGACCACGTGCAAGCCTAACCATAAGGCAAAATTGTGTGACTTGTGTGACCTGCGTGACTTGTTGGTGTTTGCTACTAACCTTCGTTCTTTGCAGGTTTTGTTAAAAGGACTTGTTTGTCCTTACAATCTCACACTATGCCTAACAAACTTTATTCGCATAACATCATGACATCATGATATCATAAGCATAACATGATTAACTAACCCTTTCAAGGATCTTAGGAATTTAGGGCGCACAATTTCATGTGCTCTTATCAAGGACTGAATTCCTATCTAGGGGCAAGAGGATTTATTTTCTTCTGGCCACACACCTCCCAATTCAAAGACACCGTACCTATCAAGGGGCAAGAAGATTTATTTTCCTCTAGCCATGTACCTACAAATTCAGAGATATCTCGAATCAGAGGCGATGACCCATTCGATATGGTGAGCTTGATTCTCAAAGAAGGATGTTCCAAGACGAAAGTCAGAGTTCTTCAGACAAGGATGCGACCAATTTAATGTCTAAATATTGCAAACTAAATTTCCTAAAGATCCTTGAAAACATTGCATCTGCATTCATAACGTCGCATAGCAGGTTTCTTACAATAGGTCTCTCATCCTTCCTCGCTGTTTATTTCAGCATCATGAATCTCGAGCAATCAGTTAAAAATCTTCAGGCTCAGAACAACCAATTCCAGAGAATAATCTTTCACTTGGCCAAGGGGCAAGAAGAATTAAAGCCACTTATGTCCGAGAAGGAGAAGGACCAACAAAGGGAGCAAGGTGTGCAAGATAAATGGAAGTCCAAACCTAAGCGTTCATTCACTCCGTTACCCATGCCGCTATCTCAAGCTCTGCAACAACTGCTCAATCAGAAATTGATAACTCTATTGCCTCCATATTCACTTCCTACTAACCCCGCTCCTGGGTATAAGTACCATGCGAGATGTGCTTATCATTCGAATAGTCCTGGTCATGATACAAGGGATTGTTGGCAACTGAAGCACAAGATTCAAGACTTAATTGATGAAAAGATCATTGACTTCAACTCATCTGAAGAACCTCACTTGACTAATGTTGTGCACAATCAGAAAGGTCGCGATGAACACAACCAATCTGTGAGGACAATTCTGATCTCTACACCAGTTCCGCAACAAAGACACAAGTCGGATACACCTAAGCGTCAATTCACAAAGATCAACATGACTCTGGCCGAAGCATTGCAACAATTGCTGAAGAAAGGGCTAATTACTTTGAGGAATCCTCCTATAAAGCCCAACACTTCCGCTCCTAGCTATAAGCCCGATGCGAGGTGCGCATATCACTCCAATAGCCCTGGACACGATACGAATGATTGTTGGCCATTGAAGAACAAGATCCAAGATATGATCGATACTGGCGAAATTAAATTCCCTCATCCCAAGACTCCTGTAGTGATCACTACTCCCAGGCATAATCACGACAAGACTGACTAATGTCTGAAGTGGATGAACTTTTAATCATTAGATTTACTTTCATTTGCAATTTCTATTCTGTTTGTTTAAAACATCCAAATTATGATAGACATTATCAGTTTTAATAATTATCATCAGTGCATTGCATATGTTTGTCTTGAATAAATTATTTCGCTATCACTCATTTTAAGTTATGTCTTTATTCTGCATATGTTTTTGTGATACTCAACTCCTGCTAAAGTTGTATGCCTTTTAAGGGAGGATGACGAAAACGATACCGCAACCTCATACAATATGCTTTTGAGTGGACTATGCTGACGATGTACAGGCATTGTTTCAAATCCTAAACAGTGGAGATATAAGGATGTTAATCCCTCGTCAACCCCTTTGAGATTAAGAAGTAGAAGTTTCTTTCTTGTACTAATTAAAACCCTTGATCATAACCTGAGGCAGGGTAGTTCTCAGTTAATTTGCCTGTGCATTCTATTTTAAGAGAATCATTCAGTACACCTTTCAACAAAGGTTTCAATCACAAACGTTCAACCGCACACATCAAAGAAGTGTTGGAAATGTCAATCAAAAGACAATGACGGTTCATCAATCACCAAACAAGGCAGTCAATATCTTTCAAAAAGAAAAAAAATGAAAAAACATATATACAAAGAAAAGCCTGCTAAGTCAAAGATCAAAAAGAAGACTTAGGCAAAAATCAAGGCATCCCGCTGACTGTGAGCTCAAAATAGACAGTTCAGGAAAAAGTTAGGGATATCAAAAAAATGAAAAAAGAAAGAAGTCAACAAATTCCTGAACAACACAAAGTTGTGACTACCAAAAGGAAGAAATGATTGCCATATCAAAAGTTCTCATTACTTGCGAACCATCAATATTATCGAAGGCGCAAATCCATAGATCTCTTGGAATTTGAATGCATAAGTCAATTAACTGAGCTTAGGATCGAAGTACATCACGAAGAGGGGTGGGTACAATCAAATTTTGAGCCTTTATCCTTTGTTTCTTAAACCGTGAACCAAGCCACGTTACAACCCTTGAAAGTCCTAACTGAAGCATGGTTAGTTCGAAAGCATACTGTCACCAAAAAGGTATCCCGACTCCTTAAGGTTTACTAAAATGCTGAGTGGATATTTCGCTTCTACAAAAAATAGCATGTTTTACAAATATCACGCTTTTACATCTCTTGTTTTAATGTTTTTTTAAAAACTCAAGACAAACGTATGCATTGCATCTCATGAATTCATTATTAAACATATTCTGCTACGTAATTTCAAATGTTAGCATCAGAATAAATTTGCACAGGGTATGGCTAATGACTGAAAGTTATCCCGACAAACAAAATCACTCCAAGAAGCCATGTCTCTTACGTATACAAGGGGCATGACATGTTTTGCCCAATCAATCTGGGGCAATCAAGTCAAGATTCGAAGAATCTCTCAAAATGCCAAAAGTCAAAGGCATTCATCCCAAGTGGACTTCAAACTATTTCCCGATCAATCTGGGGCAATCAAGTCAAGATTCCGAGAATCTCTCATGGATGCTCAAACAATCAGGGGCATACATCCAAGTATATCTAAAGCTAGTCCCCAATCAACAAGGGACACTGTCTTGAGCCTATGATTACTGGGGGCATATCGCCCATAGTGTACATCTCATAAAGCCCTCGCGAGGCGAATCTTTCCAAAGTTCCTACTAGCAGGGGCAAATCTATGCAAGTCTAGTTTTACATCTTTATCAAATACTCAGTGGCATGTCCTAATCAAATCCAGGAATGGTAGTCACTATAATACTGGGGGAAATATTCAAGGCATCCATGCCTTCCCGCAATTCCGATTTCACAAAATCATCTCCCCACAGAGCCAGAAGATCATATCCCCTCAGAGTAATCATTAAGAAGATATCTTCAAATGTGCTCGTCCCGACAAAGACATGACTCCCCAACAGAGTTTACATCTTCGACACTATTATTTCTCCAACAAGTTGCTCTTCTTCAATATGGTCCATTTATATCTCTAAATCAGGGTACATCAAATTACTGATCATCCCCAAGCAGAAACCGTAAATCCCCAGCTGAACATCTTCAAAGATACAGAGATTTATTTTCTCAATCAAGACAACATGAATCATATTCACATATCACATGTCATAAACATATTCATACAATTGCATACACGTTCATACATAATACATAAAACAGCGCGACAATTGCATACATAACATACGAGGTCCTCATTTATTTTGAGAATCCCGTCACACAAACACATTGCATGCATCATGACATGGCATAAAGAAAACTAACCTCTACTTTTCAGGATACCACTATCTCCATTTACAAGAGTTAAGTCGACACCTTTGACGGTTCCTTAACAATCTATTTTCAAGTATTAAGTCGATACCTTTGACGGTTCCTTAATATATCAAGAGTTAAGTCGACACCTTTGACGGTTCCTTAACGACACACTTCAGATATAAGTCGACACCTTTGACGGTTCCTTATACAATCTATCTACATATCTGAGTCGATACCTTTGACGGTGCCTCAATGATATGCTTCAAAGTTAAGTCGACACCTTTGACGATTCCTTAACAACACACTTCAGATATAAGTCGACACCTTTGACGGTTCCTTATACAACCCACATCAAGAGTTAAGTCGACACCTTTGACGGTTCCTTAACAACACATTTCAGATATAAGTCGACACCTTTGACGGTTCCTTATACAATCTGTCTGCATATCTGAGTCGATACCTTTGACGGTGCCTCAACAATATGCTTCAAATTTAAGTCGATACCTTTGACGGTTCCTTAAATAACCCAACACAGACTTGAGTCGACACCTTTGACGGTTCCTCGACATTCAAACAAAAAAAAGAAGACGACAAAAGCAGAAATTTCGCAGCAATCCATACTCCAACAACTACCCGATGGCATCTACAAGCCCATCTCCGACAAAATGTCCCTACTGCAAATAGGGCAAATTTCTTGGTATTCTAGTGTTCAATCATCTTCCACCTTCAGATTCCGACTGGCGTACAAACCACTCTACATCTTCAGGTTTAAGATAATTGAACAGGGGCAGCTGTCATACCCCAAAATTTGCCCACATATATTTACGATGGCCACTTTATTACGAATAAAAGTGATAGGGCGTTTGGTAAGAGTGTAAGGTTTGCGAGTGCGAGCTCCCGAGTTCGATTCTCATTTACTAACATTTTTTTTCTTTCTGTTTTATTTGGTTGCTAAATCTAGTTTTAATTTTAATGTTTTCATTTATATTAAAAAATCAAAAAAATAAGTTTTTTTAATAATTTAATTTTAATTTTCGTATTTATTAATTAAGCAATTTAAAAAAATATTTATTTTTTACTTTTTGCCATTTTATGCACTTTTTAGTCAAAAAAAATCCAAAATACAAAAATACTTGATTGATTTTATTTTAGGACAGTTTTTATCAAAATAATTATAATTTGAAGATCAAATCAAATTTGATTTCAAATTTTAATTATTATTGATTTTATCTTATTTTAAGTTTAACCTAATTTTGTCTTATAAATACTAATCTTATTCTCTAACCTCTCGGGGGGGAACAATCCTAACCTATTTCTCTTGTACAAACTTTCACGTACACCTAATTTTGAACCCTTGGTCTCTCTTAAGTAGAAACAAAATCCGAACCAACACTTGGACGTACATACTTCCGCCGCCGATGTTGTTTTCTGTATATACACTACAAAAGAGCACCGTTTTGTTATTTGAGTCAACACAAACTACACACCATACAAATCAGAAACCAGTAAACTAAGCCTCTCCACCATTCAACCTCTATCACCATAATCACTAACAGCAACTTGTAGATCCAACCACGATATAAACCACCATAATACCAAAACACAAGTAGTACTAATTATATAAATTTTCTTCTCTTTGTTTTTACAGGAAAATAGCAAGACACACAATTGGAAGCAATTCAAAGCGAAATTGAAAACGACTACGAAAAGAAGAGAAACTGTCCGCACCGAATCCGCCGGCGAATTCACCCTCCACGCCGCAGCAAGCAAGCACGACCGTCATCCCTCCTCTGATACCGACTGCGCACCAGTTCAAATCACACCACCGCGAGATTCACGCTCTCGACGCTGATGCCGTCACCTGCAACCATCACGCGGCCAACCTTCGAACACCAACTCGACCGTCAGCCGCGAACTCAGCCTGATTTCAGATCCTACCACCTTCCGCGAGCATCACTCACCGGCTATGAGCTTGGAAGCCACCGCAAGTGCCGCTAAAGATCTCTCAGCCCTTTCATTCGGCGCCGAAAACAGAGAGCACCACACAGCCGACGATCTTTGACGCCACGACCGTCATCTTCCTTGTCGCAGCGGCATCAGACTCGATTGGTATACAGATCCAATCAAGTTTCTCTATCGGTAACGTTCCGCTTCCGTTTTCCTCTGTTCGAATAGTTGATTGTTGTAATTTCTTGTATGATGCATTCCATGTTGGCCTTTCAATTGATTTGTTGGATTTCTGTGCGTTTGATTGTGAGTAAAGAGGAACAGAGGTACGTTTTTGTTCATTCTAGTTTACTGGTATTATTGTATTACCTTTTGTTTTGATTTTCTTTATCTTTCTAACTCCACGACACATGTCGTAGCACCATTGGACCCTTATTTTTGAAAGGTCAAATTATGTTTTTTTTACTGTGTAACATGCTGATTGAACTAATAAGGGCACCGCCCCTTTGTATTTTGTTTATAGATAATTTTCAATAATTATTTACTAACCTATAGATTGATACAATGTACTAACATAAGGGTTATTATTATTTAATTTCACTTAAATGGATAAGATCTTAATTAAAGTTAACCAACGTTTGATTAAATTTTAGCTAGATAACCAAAAGAAAGTCTTCATGCTAGCAATTTGTTCTATCATTTGTATTGTTTCTAAAAATTCAAAACAATAAACTCTTCCTTAATTTAGTCTCTTTATTAATTTTGTTAATTCTCTTTTAACTGTTCATTTTAACGTTTGTTCATTTTTAATCTCTAATTAGGTAATATAGAAAAATACAAAATAAATGTGTAATTAAACTTTCTTTTTCGTATTAAAATAAAAAACAAGTTTATGTAGAGTTTATTTATTCTTATTTTCTCTCATATATTAAAAGAATACAAAAAATTTGTTTCACTTAAGTTCGTTAGAATTTAATTTGAATTCTTAGATTTTTCCGTCAATTTTAATTAACTTTTTATTAACACTTTCTTGTTTTTGCGAGGTACTACCATCGTGAGCATGGAATTGTTTTGCAAAATTCATAGCTTGTGCATGCTTCAGAGTTCCTCCGACTACGAACCACATCAGATCAAAGCTAAGTTCCCGGTTCTATTTCTTTTTACATTTATTTCTGCCCTTTAATTCAATTTAATTATTCTGCCTTTTAATTTCAATCATTTAATTTTTATCCTTTTGATCAATGAGCTGTCCATACACTCACTCCTTTTTTCTATCCGCCTTTGCTTTGCCATTTTTCAGGGATAACCCCGAGGCTTTCCGCCAACCATATCAGATCAAATTCGAAGCTAAGTGTCTTTTATTATTATTTTATTTATTAATTTCATTATTTTTACTTTTATGGTTAATAAAGTTCGCCTTCGAACCGATAATGCACTCACTCTCTGTTTTCTATCTCTTCTTTTGCCTTTTCAGGGTTTGTCAAATGCCAAAGCTACGTCGTTGGTAACCCTAAACCCTATTTTATTTTATGGCTTTTATTATTACTTGTGTCAAACCCTGTTGAATCCGCTGGTTACAATTTCCCTCCCCCATATCTGTTTTGGTTATATTATTTAAATGCGTGGTTAGTAATCCTAGGGAGTGCAACCTTTGAATTGAACATAGAATCACTAAATTTACAAGATAATATATTTGAATATAATCACATGATTGGTGCACACACGCACGCTTTTGGGTAACCTCTCTGTTGCCTTGTTGCCTGTTGCCTTGTTGCCTGTTGCCTTGTATTTTGTGCAGAATAGCCAGTCCCTCGAATACGAGGATACCTCAGCCATGTTGCCTCGATAAAAGGTCATGAGACCCTAAAATGATGCTGCCTTCGATACACTAACATGACCCTGACCCTCGGAAGTTGCCCACAAAAAAGGCTGAGGTATCTTCTGGCTGCCTACGAAAGGCTATTCTGATCATTCCCTTAGACTACCTGCCTCTCTATGGCATGGGTCAGTCTTATGGGGAATGATAATGCGATGACCCTTCAAGCTCCAAACGAAAGGCTTCCTGCCCTCTTATGGCAAGGATAGATCCTTTCATCCTGAAAGGCTAAAAAGAGACCTATCATCTGAGTTTAAGGTAATTGCCCCTAATTGCCTTGCAATGCTCAATTTTCATATTCTTTCTCACGATTCTTCAAAAACTGGCTACGCTCATTTACGAGCTAAAGTCCCTATCTCTTTCATCTACATTTTCTAAACAAACGAGCAAGCAAAGCAATTAAGAGCCCATGGAAAACCATGGATGCAAAGGGTGCCTTACACCTTCCCTTTGCATAAATTACCCCCCGAACTTGGATCTCTTTAAAGGTTTTTTTCTGTTTCTTTTTGCCTTTCCGAATTTGTTTGGATAAAATAAAAGTCGGTGGCGACTCTTGCTTACCGCGACATTCCGATTAATAAAAAGTCAGTTCACCGTATTACACCCCCATTGGTGCATTTAAGTTAAAGTTGGATTCAATTTCAATTTTTAATCTTAGGCTAATAAATGGAAAATTGGAGATTAAGTGAATTGGTCAATTGAAATCATATCAACACTTTATAAGGGGCCAAAATTCATTTTTGTTAAAGAATTGCAAAGGTGATGACATCAATTTTTTATTCAAGAACTCAAAAATGGCAATTTTGTTTCAAATTTGACAAAGTTACCAATGTTATTGTTCATTACAAGTGCACATTACAAGAGGATATCATTTGGCTTACAAAGGAGAATTGACATGCTTTCTACATAAAGTCCTAAGGTCTAGAACTAAGAACCAAATTTCTTCAAATTTCCAATGGAAGAAAATTGAACTTTAGGCTTCATTTTCAATGAGCAGTCCTTTGTCATTTTTGGCTCGGTTTATCCATGCTTCTTTGCTCCAAGCTTCCATCACCCAACATTCTCCACAAGACCTTTAATCAAGGAAAGAAAAAAGAATGGACCAAAAGTGTTACTTTCCTAAACCAACAAAAAAATCACAAGAAAAGCATAAGAGTTTACATTGAATCAAAGAAAGATAAGCACCAAACTTTCTTCACAGAACTTTGCAGCAATCGAAACACAAAACACAAAATACAATATTGAATCCACACCATAAAATCAGAAAAATACTAAAGATTCACAACAAGCCAACATTTGAAAAGTTGCAAAAGAAAACCAAAAAGGACAGTGGCTCAACTCTGCTACGCAGCCCCTTCACCTCCACTACACTGCTGTGAAATTCAAAACCTCTGCACTCTCCAAACCAATCTCTAATCCAAACCTAAACTTCCCATCCAACCCTAGAAATCACTCTGAACCAACCCTCTATATAAATTGTTTTACTGTTTCATTGAGGGGGGAAGGAACAATAGAAAAGAAATATGAGCAGCCCCCAAAACCTAACAGAAAAACTCTCAATCTAATCCTCACTCACCCTTCACCAAAGCTCAAAATAACACCCTAAAATTCTCAGAATTTCACACTGAAATTCTGCAAGTTTGAGCTAAACATCCACGTATAAACAACCTTAAACAGATTCTCAAACTCACTACAAACATCCTCTCAAACCTCATTCAGTTACTACCTCCCAACAACCCTAGCCAGTTCATCAACTGGGAACCAAACCTTCAATATACTCACAAACCTCTGCCCTAACAACCAACATCACAACCTCACCTTCAACTTCACTTAAACCTCCACATAAATCACCTTCATCGGCTTCGACCGAACCTTACTCATGCGTCTCCTTCATCAACCAAATCCATAGCACTTTGCATCCTCAAAACGCCCTTAACCTACTGCATACGACCTCCAACTGTAGTACCCTCCGAATGAACAATAATCACCACTCAACGCATTGACCTCAGCGTCCTCCTCAGACACACAAACACACTCGATCAGCAGAGCAGTAAACAGATAAACAAGACGCAATAAAGCATCAAATGTAGATAACACAGAGCAACACGACGATCTAAGAAGAGAAATAAGAGAAGAAGGGAGACTAAAATCAAGAGCAGACGAGAGAGCGTAATCGCTTTCAAAGCATACCTGAACTCGTCGACCACGACGGAATTAGATTCGCCGAACTAGCTCTAGTCTTGTAAGTATCTTCATCTTTTCCTTGATCTATTATTACCATTTTGTTCATCTTGATTTTTTGATTGAGAACCCATTGCCAATTGTATGAATCATTGTTTGTTTGCCATTTAATCTTACATCTAAGAACTAGGTTTTCTATTTTAAAATAAAAGACACATAATGTTAATTTTGGTTGAGAAGATTTAAAGATTATTTTGGTGTTGAGAAGAGAAAGATGAACTGGTTGGTGTTTTGAGTTTGTGTTTTAGTGAAGTTTTACGTTGAATCATGGTTTTAAATTGCGGATGCGGTTGCGGATGTTGCGATTGCGGTCATTGCGTTTGTTGCGATGCGCATTGCGGCCGTTGCGGCGTGAATTTTTAAAAGGAAGTGTTTGAAATATTATATTAAAAAATACTTAATGTTATGTTTTTTCATTATATAAGAAGTAAATTGAGTTTTAGAATTCTAATATATTGATTTTTGATGAAAATACTTAAAAAAACACGATTAAAATTGTCCGATGGGGTTCCTAATACATCCGGAGGCGAGATTTCAAAATCACACCGCAATTGCGGTCCGATGCGGTTGCGGAGGCAACCGCATCCGCAATATTGCGGGTGCAATTGCGGTTGCGGACCGCAATTTAAAACCATGCGTTGAATCGTTAATGCGGTGATTTTGTTTTTTTTTTTGGAAAGGCAAAAAGTAGTTAGATTAAATAACAGGTCAAGGCATAAGAGATGCCAAGACCACAAATGTTACACATAGAGAGTTCAGTAAATTAGGTACATCAAAAACCTAAGCATCAGTATCTAAGAAACACCTGAAACAGTAAAATGGGAAAATTCATTAACACCCAATTGCACCAGAAAAAAACTAATTGATAATGTTACTAAAACACTGCAGACACAGCCAGAGGACCAAATATGCTACAGATCTGCAAATAGCCTAGAAGCTCAACTTGGAAAATACACTATGCCGACAAACAAGGAACCCTTATGCGGCGAGCGAACCCCGCGATCCAACCATCGACTGCTATAGTTCAAGCAACATTTAATGCCTCAATACTGAACCTTGTTGACTGAAACCGGTTCCTCCAACCTGAAACTGAGCGTCTGAGATTTTGATCACCGATAAGTCTTGAACCTCGCACATTCCACTTAATTTTCCTTGAACCAGAGCCTGATTTGTTAAAGAATGGCAGCAGTAGAACTGTAGGATGCTTGAATAGAAATGGCTGCCGAAAGGTGAAGAATACACTGCAGGTGAATTGCCACGGCATCGGATATGCACCTGAAAAACAAGTGGCTAATAGAACTATCCAAGAATAATTCTTGGATTCAAGAACCATTGAGATAAATTGCAAGTTGCTTCTTTGTGTTTATTGCTCAGCCAGTTTCATGACAGTCTTTGAGTATATTTGAATAGTTGCTCGATGGGTGTGGCCTTGTTCTTAACAACTATATTATTACGAGCTTTCCAGATACTCCAAATGCTCGTGAACCAGATAACTCTGACTCTATTAACAAATCTACTGCCTCCTTCCATGAGAGCTCCAAACTTCTCAAAGTGATCCCAACAGTCTTTAGGGAGCACCGCCAGTATTTTGATCCACCTGATGACATAATACCATAAACCTGCGAAATGAGGGCACTCAAAAAAAGATGTGAGGCCGATTCTTCCTGACCGCAACCACCCCCACGCTGATGATTATCCTGGTTTATGAAACCTCTTCTAAAAATATTGTCTCTAGTTGGAAGTCTGTTGTGGAATAGCCTCCACGCAAGGCATGAAACCTTTAAGGGTACCGATTTGTGCCATACGACGGACCAAGGTCTAGAGGACTCTATCCTATCTGCCGCACTCAACCGCTTATACATTTCCTTTACTGAATATTCTTCTGATTATTCTCGGTCTCCTATATCTAAGTGACATATATCCCTCCACCACAAGGAATTATAGACATTGCTCGACCTATTGACTCCGTCATTTCCACCGTATCTATCTTTCAGAATTTTATACCATAACCCCGTCCTCTCCTTCTTGATTTTCCACACCCACTTGCCTAGTAGTGCTAAGTTGAAAACTCTCAAATTCTTTATACCCACCCCTCCCTTCTCTAAAGGTCTGTAAATTTTTTCCCATTTGATCCAACAAACTTTTCTCGCTTCTTCACTACCCCCCCCCCCCCCCCCCAAAGAAAATGTTTAAATAAAGATTCGAGGTTAGCGAGGATACCTGAAGGTGCTTTGAAGATGGATAAGAAATAGACCGGGATTGATGACAAGACATATTTTAGCATTACCACTCTGCCTCCAATCGAAAGGTGTTTGTGTTTCCAATTGGACAGTCTTGATCTCACGACTTCCAACACCATTTGCCACGTCTTCTTCGATCTTGGGTTAACACAAAAAATACAACTTTTCTGGAAGTTGACTTTCAGCCCTGACATCAATTCAAATAATAACAAATTTGCCTTTATGCTCATAATATTTCCCCACTTCTTTCCTCTAATGATTAAAGTGTTGTCGGCATACTGAAGGTGTGTGATATTTTCCTTTCCATTTTCGAATTTTAAAGCCAGAATAATTTTCGCACTCGACTGCTTTATTCATGAGTAGATTAAAGCCTTCTGCTACTATTAAGAATAAGAAAGAAGACAAAGGGTCTCCTTGCCTCAACCCTTTACATGCCTTGAATTCTTTGGTGGGGCTTCGGTTCACGAACATTGAAATCATTGAAGTTTTCAGGAATTCTAAGATCCACCTCCTCCATCTCTCGTGGAAGCGCATTCTAGCCATCACGACTTTTAGAAAATTCCAGTCAACTGAGTCGAACGCCTTTTAGAAATCCACCTTGAACAGAACAGCTTCTTTTTTCTTTCGTTTTGCTTCGTCCATAACTTCGTTTGCGATTAATATGCCATCCAGAATTTGTCTCCCCGTTATGAATGCGGTTTGAGTTTATGATATGATTGAGCCCATCACTTTTCTCAATTTGTTTGCTAATACCTTAGCAATTACCTTGTATATACACCCAATCAAGGAAATAGGCCTGAAGTCGTCCATTTTTGTTGGATTCTGCTTCTTAGGAACTAGCACGATGAAAGAAGAATTTGCCCCTTTGACCATCCTTCCATGTCTATGGAAATCTTCCATGACTCTAATGAAGTCTCCTTTGATGTCGATCTAAAATTCCTTGACGAAACCTAAGCTTACACCGTCGTGGCCCGGGCTTTTTGAGTTGTCGCAGTCCCACACTGCTCGCCGTATTTTTTCTTCTATGAATTCTTTAATTAGTTCTTCCTTCTCTGTATCGGTGATTTGTTTGAAGTTTAAATTTTCATATATACTTCCAAAACTCCTCGCCAAAAATTGATTTTGAAAATGATCGAATACGGCCTGTGAATACAAGATTACACTCAAAGATGTTTTTGATTCATGGCAAACTCAAATAAGCATTCAAACAACAAGACGGAAGCAGAAAACTTAAAGAAAAGCAAGCATTGATCACTCATAGGTCAACCCATTATGTTTATATGTTTAAAGGTTGACTCAACACAAGCAAAACAAGAAGAATGCAGAAAAGCAGCAGTTAGGTCGACCTACCATCAACCCAGGTCGACCTAAAATGGAGAAAAATTCATATACTCCTGCTAGGTCGACCCACACATCATTTAGGTCGACCTAAATTGATGAATTTTACATACCAGCCTGTTAGGTCGACCTACACATCAACTAGGTCGACCTAATCTGTGAAAATGTCCCCAGAATGCATCAGAAGAGGATTCTGGTCGACCTACTCCTTCAACAGGTCGACCTAACTGGGAGCAAAATTCTGCAAGCTCTGTTAGGTTGACCTAAGCACTACAAGTGGTCGACCTAACTGATCAAGAAAGTTCAAAAATCAGTTTTTCTTGGTTCTAACTGTTATGCAATCATATATATTGTGCAAGGGTAATTATTCAAGTAACACCAACGACTGAAAGATACACAAACGCTTCTCATCTTCGTTCTTCATCATCTCCAACACAATTACACATAATCATTCTTGCGTTGCGGGTTAGTGATGAGTTCGATAACGTCCATGGAACGGAATTGAAGATTCCTAGTGGGTGAAGGTTTGTGGGGTTTGTTGGTGAATAAAATCTGCGGGTTTTGTCCTCCACGACGGGTGGTTCTTGGGGGTTTTTATCAAGAGGCGTTCATTGAGGATTCGGCTGAGTGTAACGATTGAGGAACGGGGAGTTCAAGGAATCAAGACACTGTAGAAGGGAATCAAAGTGAAGCTCTTGGATAACCTTGATCTTGATCAAGATTAAGGGGGAAGAAGATTCAAAGGATCGACATAATTGGTTTATCGTTTATCGCTTTGTTATCTTCTTTGTATATATTGCTTTCAACATTAATGAAAGATTACCCAATTTCAGTTTGGAATTGGGGGCAGACGTAGTCGTAGCGAGGACGATCGACGAACTGCCTAAACAAATATCGTGTTCTTGTCGCTTTTACTCTTTCATTTACATTCTGTTCATATTTGGTTATAATAGCAAATTGATCAACGATTCGAGTGTTAAGATTGTGAATTAAGTTCGTTCATAAACATCACAATCCATCACACATTGAATTACCGTCAATTTGATCATTATCACCAAGTGTTTGTATATTTGTTTCTATCACTCTTACTGCATTGCAAACATTGTCCATCATACAAAAAGTTAATCTGATTTTCATAAGAGAAACATCTTGATTCTGCGACATATACTCTTATCATTTACTTCAAGTCTTTGACTGGTTTTTTAAAACACATATATAATCGTTTCGATAGTGGTTCGGAATAGACGCGAGTCGATTCAGAATTCACTTCCGCTGAAAAGTCGTTTAAATCCGTAAAACTGTGAACGATCTATTCACCCCCCTCTAGATCCTAAGGCCAGCGTCTAACAAGTGGCATCAAGAGCTCTGGTTTATTCCGTGCTACGTGAAACACTTATTGGAAAGATGGCTTCCGGACCTAAAGGGGCTCATAATAGAGCTCCAGTTTTCAACGGCGAAAACTACGGCTATTGGAAGGATTGTATGTGTGTCCATATCAATGTAATTGATAGGAACATCTGGACAGCTATTGTCAATGGTCCATTTCAGATCACCATGACAAATGCAGCTGGTGCAGTTGTTCCAAAACCAGAAGATACTTGGAATGCTGAAGATGAAAAGAGATATGCATACGATTGGAAAGCGAGAAACATTCTAATCTCAGCTCTAGGAGTTGATGAATACTATCGCGTTTCCCATTGTAGATCAGCTAAAGCTATGTGGGACACATTGCAAGTTGCCCACGAGGGAACGGATGATGTCAAACTAGCTAGGATCAATACGTTAACTCAAGAGTTCGAACTCTTCCACATGGAAGATGGTGAATCCATCGAAAACATGCAGAAGAGATTCGTTCATCTGAAAAATCGATTAAATTCTCTTGATAGACCTGTTTCCAATGCAGTTGCTACTAACAAAATCTTAAGATGTTTGAACAAGGAATGGCAACCTAAAGTTACAGCAATTAAGGAAGCAAATGATCTCAACACTTTAGACATTACCACTCTTTTTGGTAAACTAGAGGAACATGAACAGCATCTTAAATGCCTTGACATGCATGAGAAGAGGACAAAGAAAGAAAAGAACATGGAGAAAGAGGTAGAGAAGAAGTCAATAGCTCTAAAAGCTTCGAGCTCCAAGACCTCAAAACGAGAGCCAAAGGATAGTGACACAAGTGATGACGAAGACTCCGATGATGAGGAAATGGGGCTGTTTGTGCGAAGATACAACAAATATCTAAAGAAAAATGGAGCAAAACATTCCGACAAAGGCTTGATCAACTATAGAAAGCAATCAAACATGTTCAAACAAGATGACGACAACAAAGGAAAGATCAAAGGTCTTTGCTTCAATTGTGGGAAAGCCGGTCACTACAAACCGGATTGTCCATATCTTAAGAAAGAAAAGGAGAAGAACCAAAGCAAAGGTCATAACAAATCTAAAAGAGCTTACATAGCATGGGAAAGTGATTCATCTAGTGAAAGCTCATCAAGCGATGAAGAAGAATCAGCAAACCTATGTTTCATGGCTCATCAAAACAAGAAAAAGAAAGCTGTAAGTCATCTTAAACCTGAACTCGTAGATAAGGTATCTCATTCTCAACTAAAACTTGCTTTTGAAGAATTACATAGAGATGCAATTAAAGCTTTCAAACTTTTGGCCTCAAATAAGAAAATATTTTCATATCTTGAATCAAAAGTTGAGAAAACCGAAAAGGATATGGAAGCTTTAAAACAATCTATGCTAGACATTCAAAAGGACAAAGTTGAAATAGATCCTACATCATGGTTTGGTTGTGAGACATGTCACATTTGGCAAAAAGAAGTGAGAGATCTAAAAGCCAAGTTAGACAAGGCTCTACAACCAAAAGTGACTTTTGCGGTTGATCCAAACAAGTTCAAAAGATCGTATACTCCTTTATATAGTAAATACACTTTTGTACCAAAAGTATCAACTAGCAAAACTCCATATTCTCATCATATTACCTGTCATTATTGTTGCAAAAAGGGACATACCATTGAAAAATGCAAATTTAGGAGAATTTTAGTTCCTAAAGGAGTATTTCAATGGTTGCCTAAGTGCAACAAATTGTGTACTCACCATCCAGGACCCAATGAAGATTGGGGACCTTCCACTTTAAATTAATCTTGCAGGAAAAGTGTCTTGACATTGCCGAAAGGTTGTGGTTCCTTGATAGTGGATGTTCAAGACACATGACTGGAGACCTATCTCTTTTCGTTGAGTTTCAAGCAAAGAAAAAAGGGGTATGTCACCTATGGAGATAACAATCGGGGAGCCATACTTGGTAAAGGAAGTGTAGGTAACCGTTCTACCACTACTATAACTGATGTGCTGCTAGTAGAAGGTCTTAAACATAATCTTTTAAGTATAAGTCAATTGTGTGACAAAGTTTTTAAAGTAATGTTTACAAATTCTGGCTGCACAATAGAACATACTAAGAAAAGAGACATTATGTTTAAGGGCTTAAGAGTAAACAACATCTACATGCTAAAGCTGATGAGGGCATATTCCTTGGTTACTCACAATCTAGCAAAGCATATCGGATATATAATAAGAGATTACTTATAGTAGAAGAGTCAGTACACGTGTCTTTTGATGAATCTTATGCAAAATATGTCGAGAAAGGTCTTTCATTTAATGGTGCAGGTCCGTCCACTGAAGACATTGTCAAGGATAAGGAAGACGAGAATGAAAGTATTGTAAAGAAAGATGCTGAGAGAGAGAAAGATGAGTCTCACAATGAAAATGAAAAAGAAAGCATCTCAAACAATGAAGAACTTCCCAAGGCCTGGACAAATGTGAAAGACCATCCAATTGACAATATAATAGGAGACATCTCAAGGGGCGTTACAACACGCTCAAAGATAAGTAACTTCTGTCATCATTTTGCTTTTGTTTCACAAGTTGAGCCGAAAAACGCTAAGGATGCATTACTTGATGAGCATTGGCTAATGGCCATGCAAGAAGAATTAAACCAATTTAAACGGAATGATGTTTGGGACTTAGTCCCTCATCCGGGAGATCATCAAGTAATAGGCACTAGATGGGTTTTTCGTAACAAACTTGATGAAAACGGTGTTATTACTAGAAACAAAGCTAGATTAGTTGCCCAAGGTTATAATCAAGAGGAAGGTATTGATTATGAAGAGACATACGCTCCTGTAGCACGTCTCGAAGCTATTCGCCTCTTACTTGCTTATGCTTGTTCTAAAGACTTCAAACTATTCCAAATGGATGTTAAGAGTGCCTTTCTAAATGGCTATATTAATGAAGAAGTCTATGTTGCTCAGCCACCCGGCTTTGAGAATTACATGTATCCAACTCATGTCTATAAGCTGAAACGTGCTCTATACGGTCTTAAACAAGCCCCTCGGGCTTGGTACGAACGTTTGAGCAAATTTCTCCTTAGTCAAGGGTACTCTAGAGGTAAAGTTGACACTACTCTCTTTATTAAAAGAAAAGATGAGGATATTCTCTTAGTCCAAATTTATGTAGATGATATTATATTTGGGTCGACTAATGCAAAACTTGTCAAAGACTTTTCTAAGCTTATGCAGAGTGAATTTGAGATGAGTCTCATGGGTGAGCTAAATTTCTTCCTTGGCCTACAAATCAAGCAACTCAGTCATGGAACGTTTGTGAATCAAACTAAATATTGTACGGAGCTGCTCAAAAGATTTGGAATGAGTGAAGCAAAGGAAATTGACACACCTATGGCAACAAATACAAATCTAGACAAAGATGAGAAAGGTAAAGAGGTTGATGTGAAATTATACCGAGGAATGATAGGTTCACTATTGTATCTTACTGCCTCAAGACCAGACATTATGTTTAGTGTGTGTATGTGTGCAAGATATCAATCTTGTCCAAAAGAATCTCACTTGAAAGCTGTCAAAAGAATTCTACGATACTTACGTGGAACTACTACATATGGCCTATGGTATCCAAAAGGAAATGAGTGTCATTTGGTAGGATTCTCCGATTCAGATTTTGCCGGCTGCAAATCCGATAAAAAAAAACACTAGTGGAACGTGTCATCTATTCTCAAACTCATTGATAAGTTGGCATAGTAAGAAACAAGTATCAGTTGCATTATTCACTGCTGAGGCAGAATATGTAGCTGCTGGAAGCTGCTGTGCACAAATATTATGGCTCAAGCAACAACTTCTTGACTTTGGTATTAAGCTTGATCGCATACCTATCATGTGCGACAACACAAACGCCATAAACTTGAGTAAAAATCCTGTCTTACACTCACGTACCAAACATATTGAAATAAGGCATCACTTTCTACGAGATCATGTAGAGAAAGGAGACGTTACTTTTGAACATGTAGAAAGCAAGAAGCAACTAGCTGACATCTTCACCAAACCTCTAGCAACGGAGCAATACTTCAACATTCATAGGGAATTAGGGATACTCGATATCTCTAATTTGGGCTAATTACGTTTGTTTTCTCTTAATATTATTTCTTTACTTTATGTATATATATATCTTTCTTGCTAACATTTTTCTTAGCATAAAGGTAGTTCATCATCAAGCCAGGCGTCATATTGAAAAAGCGGTAACGTAATAGTTGTTCACTTCCAAAAATAATATTGATACTATAATATGCTATCAATTAACATGCTTATAGTGACTTCATGCATAAAAACTGCTCTTGCTCACATATGTGTCTCATGCTATCATTAACTACCTTTTATCTACTATACTGTACATGCTAGCATTGTTATCTATGGTTCTCTTGTTACTCCTCTATTCTCTTGTTTTCTCTTTTTGATGTTGACAAAGGGGGAGATAGATGCTGGATGTACGGGGGAGCTTTGTTGAGAGATTGCCCTGTTGAGAGATAGATGCTGGATGTACGGGGGAGCTCTGTTGAGTCTTTATCATTTACTACCAAAGCTTAGACGAATGGTTTGCCATCATCAAAAAGGGGGAGTATGTGAATACAAGATTACACTCAAAGATGTTTTTGATTCATGGCAAACTCAAATAAGCATTCAAACAACAAGACGGAAGCAGAAAACTTAAAGAAAAGCAAGCATTGATCACTCATAGGTCAACCCATTATGTTTATATGTTTAAAGGTTGACTCAACACAAGCAAAACAAGAAGAATGCAGAAAAGCAGCAGTTAGGTCGACCTACCATCAACCCAGGTCGACCTAAAATGGAGAAAAATTCATATACTCCTGCTAGGTCGACCCACACATCATTTAGGTCGACCTAAATTGATGAATTTTACATACCAGCCTGTTAGGTCGACCTACACATCAACTAGGTCGACCTAATCTGTGAAAATGTCCCCAGAATGCATCAGAAGAGGATTCTGGTCGACCTACTCCTTCAACAGGTCGACCTAACTGGGAGCAAAATTCTGCAAGCTCTGTTAGGTCGACCTAAGCACTACAAGTGGTCGACCTAACTGATCAAGAAAGTTCAAAAATCAGTTTTTCTTGGTTCTAACTGTTATGCAATCATATATATTGTGCAAGGGTAATTATTCAAGTAACACCAACGACTGAAAGATACACAAACGCTTCTCATCTTCGTTCTTCATCATCTCCAACACAATTACACATAATCATTCTTGCGTTGCGGGTTAGTGATGAGTTCGATAACGTCCATGGAACGAAATTGAAGATTCCTAGTGGGTGAAGGTTTGTGGGGTTTGTTGGTGAATAAAATCTGCGGGTTTTGTCCTCCACGACGGGTGGTTCTTGGGGGTTTTTATCAAGAGGCATTCATTGAGGATTCGGCTGAGTGTAACGATTGAGGAACGGGGAGTTCAAGGAATCAAGACACTGCAGAAGGGAATCAAAGTGAAGCTCTTGGATAACCTTGATCTTGATCAAGATTAAGGGGGAAGAAGATTCAAAGGATCGACATAATTGGTTTATCGTTTATCGCTTTGTTATCTTCTTTGTATATACTGCTTTCAACATTAATGAAAGATTACCCAATTTCAGTTTGGAATTGGGGGCAGACGTAGTCGTAGCGAGGACGATCGACGAACTGCCTAAACAAATATCGTATTCTTGTCGCTTTTACTCTTTCATTTACATTCTGTTCATATTTGGTTATAATAGCAAATTGATCAACGATTCGAGTGTTAAGATTGTGAATTAAGTTCGTTCATAAACATCACAATCCATCACACATTGAATTACCGTCAATTTGATCATTATCACCAAGTGTTTGTATATTTGTTTCTATCACTCTTACTGCATTGCAAACATTGTCCATCATACAAAAAGTTAATCTGATTTTCATAAGAGAAACATCTTGATTCTGCGACATATACTCTTATCATTTACTTCAAGTCTTTGACTGGTTTTTTAAAACACATATATAATCGTTTCGATAGTGGTTCGGAATAGACGCGAGTCGATTCAGAATTCACTTCCGCTGAAAAGTCGTTTAAATCCGTAAAACTGTGAACGATCTATTCACCCCCCCTCTAGATCCTAAGGCCAGCGTCTAACACGGCCTTCTTTATTTCGTCCACTTCTTCTACCTTTTTTCCATTGATGTCAAGGTATACGATTTCATTATTCCTTCTCTTCCTGTTTATACAGCCGTGAAAGTATTTAGAGTTCGCATCTCCTTCCTTTAACCACTTGATTCTTGATTTTTGCCAATGAATGCTGCAACTTAGGTTTGAGAACTTGTATAAGTCGGCCGCTTTCTCCCTTTTTTCCTTGATTTCCTCAGCCGACAGACCCACAATTTCTTCTTTGATTTCCAGTTTGTTCAAATCTTCTTTTAAAATTTTGATTTTTTCTTCGAAGTTTTGGGAATGGTTTTGATGCCACTCTTTTAGCCTGTCCTTTATTTGCTTGATCTTCTCTTTTAGTTTAAACATTCCCCAACCTTCCACTGATATGTTTCCCCACTGCTCCCTGACAAATTTATGATATCCATCTATATCTTACCAGCATGATAACATACGAAACGGTTTGGGACCCCAATTCTTGTTTGATTCTCTTAGCATAATAGGACAGTGATCCAATAGCCCTTTTTCAATACATCTTTGTTTGATTTATGGCCACTCTTTAAACCATGCTTCTGACACAAGAAATATGTTTATCCTGCTCATGCTTGTTCCTCCAATCCTCGACCAGGTATATTTTCTGCCGTGTAGAGGGAGATCTATTAGGTTTGTCTCCGTGATGAACTCATCGAATTCTTCCATCTCCTTCATTCTTAAGATTTCACTTCTACCTTTTCTTTCAGAAGAATCCCCGACCGCGTTGAAATCGCCGACAACACACCACTTATCTTCGCTCTTTGCTTGTATTTCTATTTTTAGTACCTGCCATAGTAGTCTTTTTCTATTAGCTTCACATGGTGCATACACATTCACGATAGTGATTTGTGTTTTTGAATCACCCCATTCTCCTATCAGCCAAGTTAAATGTTCTTTAGTTATTCTCTTCTTTACACAGAATTCCTTGTTGTCCCATATTGTGAGAATACCTCCGGATCTACCATCAGATGGCTTAAAATAAAAATCACAGTCTGTAGACCCCCATAACCAAGTGCAGAGGCTCCTCTCTATAGCTTCCATCTTTGTTTCTTGGAGACATAACACCTTAGGTTTTTGGGTTTGAATCAACTTCTGGATTTCATGTTTCTTTGCTAATCCTCACAGACCCCTCACATTGTAGCTGATCAAATTCGACATGAATAGCTAATGTTGGACTCCCTGGTAAGACCCTTCTTCCTTAACGATTAACTTCAACCCCTTTCAACCTGACTACCATTTCCTGAAGGATTTCTCCCCCCTCTCCTTTGTGGACTATACCATATTCCTTTCCTAAGTCCCAAATATCTTTTGCAACTTCATTTGCATCCTTATGAATAAGAACCCACTTCCTCATTTCACTCTCATTATCAGGTAATAAAATGTCAGGTTTAGAACTAACCTGTTCGAATAAGTGGTGCTTGGAACTGCAATTGCAACTTGTGCTCACCTTCTTTCCTCTTCTCCGATTATTTCTTTGCTCTTTCATAATTAACAGTCTTCTTTTCCTTCTATCTTTGGATGATTGGTTCGCTGCCTTTTGTAATGGTATTGAATCTCTGGGCACTCTCATCACGGTCTGTGTGTTCTCCCTCAATTATCTGCTACACAAGTTGTGGTTTTCGGTTTGGCTGAACGATGAAGTATTTTGTTCAGCTCCTTGGTCTTCTTGGGTTCTTATGTGAACTGGGTGGGTGGAACCATTGGTCTCCAAGTTTGTTGTGAAGTTTGGCCCAATTGGGTTGTTTAAGGTTTGACAATGGTTTTCCAGCCTTTTATTTGGGTGCTTGGTGTGAGGCCCAATCTACTCGGTTTGTGCTGTATCTGTTACTTGGGCTTGCATTGATCCAATGGTTTTTAGTTCTATGGAAAACCCAATAAGATTTGATCCAGTATTCACCAACTTATTGTTACTTTTTACAATTATATTTTCAATTCCTTCCCTATGATCCACTTCTCTCTCCTCATTTAATCCACCGCCTTCCCATGGTTCTCTCGATATTTTCTGTCCTCATTGTTCTGTCCGATGCGCCGTTTCCTCTTCTCCACTCTTTTTTTGATGAGGCTATCCATTAGCTGTAAACAATGCACCTGATTTGTTATTTGTCCGCATTAATTGCGCTAAGATTCCTTCGATGTTCTGAATATTCTCTTCCTATTCTGATTCCACCGGTGATGGGAGGTTGAAAGATCATTCTGAGTCCGACGATTCATCACCATCTTCTTCTCTTGATTCGACCTCGGATTCATAGTTGTCTTTCTCAGAATGACAGTCGCACAATTCTTCAGTTATCCGGATACAGTAGTCTTCGTTGTTAATCTGCATTATGGTTATTTTGTTTATGAATTCCAATATTGGTGTTCTGATGAGTATTCTTGCCACATCAAGTCTCGTCATGTCTTCAGTTGTCTGGTCTAATTTGATTAATCTGCCAAAAGAGTGAGACAATGCAGAGAATGTCTTCCTTATCCAAGTGTGAACAAGAACCCCGTGGATTTTGACCCATGTAAATCGCGTTCCTCCAACATCTCTGGGTTCCCATTCTCTAACAACGGTGAATTTTGCTTGGAAGAAAGTTTCTGAGTCTTTTAGCAGACTCTTGAAGTCCTCGGTTTCATCTAATTTTAAGAAAACTTTTTCCCCTCAAATGGGAAAGACTTTTATCGATGTGATACCTTCTTCAGCCATCCGGTTCTGAAGAGAGCTTATCTCTTCTGCCTTTTTGACAAAACCAGCATACCCTGATCTTGCCCACGTCATCTCCGAGTCCTTGATAGTTAGTTATAATCCTATTTCTTCTTTGTCCTTACTGCCCCTGTTGTTATCCTTCTGAATCTAAAATGGTTGTTGATTTAGTTCCGAGGATCTAACTGCTTCTGAATAGCTTCTGCCTTTGTTTCCAACGGTGTAATGTCTCCTAAGCTTGGCTGCTACATTGCTATTGGGACAACCTTGCATCTTCCTTGATGTTGTTGTTTCGCCCCAGTCTTGCTTCTTCCTTGTTGTTGTTGTTGTTTCGCCCTTCATCATTATGCTTTTCGGGGGGATTTTTTTCTGTTTGGCTTTCCAAATTTAGAGATGTTCACCCATGTTTTGTATGATCCGAACCAAATGTTGTTGAGTTGTTCTTCTAGCCAAATCTCATTTTTAATATTTTCATATCTGACGAAGCCAAAAATCCATCCCCTTTTGTTTCTCTTCCTTGCAATATAAACATTTGTTACTTTTCCCCACCTTTCAAACACCCGCGCTACTTCTCTATCACTGATGTCTTGTTCAGGTAGAAAGAAAGACGTTTTGAGAGAGAAACAGTGGAGCAACATCGTGTGTTATATCTCTCTCTCTCTCTCTCTCTATTTTTTTTTTATAAATTAAGAAAACGAGTGTCATTTCGTAATTTTTTTATAATATAGTAAAAAAACCCTAAAAAAAACTTATTAAGAGATATTTAAGGAAGGGGATATGGTTCACACTACATTCTTTTCCCTTTTTTTTTCAATTAATAAATTGACTTAGCAATTAGTTAGTTTTCTATAAATTGAAATTAAAAAAACTAATAATGAGAAATAAAAGGTGGGGTGAACGGTTATACCATGTCCCCATTTCTTTATTTATTTATTTTTCTTTTTTTTAAAAGTATAATAATAAATATATGTGTTTGTATTATTATTTGTGTGTTGCCACTTTGTATAGGCTTGTGTGCTTTACTTACTTATCTTCATACCCATTTGACAAATGTATTTCTCATTCCCGAGACTTTGTAATTAATTTTATCGCTTCCATTTATTTTCTTGTTTGTAAACTTTCTCAACATTGCGTATAAAATCATTCAATCGCTCCAAAGCATACTTGGTCCATATACCAAACCCCACCCCACTATTTTGTAAGTCGATCGCTTCATTACATCCCCGTCAACCTTCTCTGCTCTCATTTTTAAAAATGATTTTTCAATTTTTTTAACCCTCGATCCAACGTCGAGTTTCTTTTCAAAAATCTTTTCTTAATAAGATTTAATTGAGGAGCGGGAAGTTCAGTTCCTATCTCCTCTTTAACTAATTAAACACGAGTCTTTTGACTTAACTATTTAAAATGTTACAATCCAAAACCTTTTAAGTAACCCGATGATAGTTTAACCAAGTAATGACAAAATGAGAAAGCGGGAAGTTCAGTTCCTACCTCTCTCATGAGTATCTGATGCTCATTTGTCTATTACAGATCAAAACTAAAATCGTCTCACTTCTTTTCAATAAAAGAGTTAGATGGAAAATATGGAAGTTCAGTTCTAATCTTTCCCTTAGTGTTGAATATGTGGGTTGTTAGGACTCCAGTATTCAATACTCATTCTCTACAAAATCAACTTGAAACTTGAATCATTTCTTTAACAAAATCCGATCTTGAAGCTTCAGAGCACTGAGCCTGCTTCAATTCTTTAAGAGCTTTTCTTCAGAATTGCTTTTCCCCATGTATTTGCTTCTCATATTGAGCTTGTCTAGAATATCACATTCCTGCAAAAACTATCAAAGACAGAAAACTTGCAAATAATTGTTAGGAATGTTGAGACTTAAGCCCAACAACTGATATTATAAAGCAATTCAATTATCACGTTTCTCCCCCTTTTTGTCATAACATTAAAATGTATAAAAGATTTAGAGTGAAGAAATAAAAGATATTTCGTTGATAATTAGATGAGAATACAAAGCAGATGCAAGCAAAATAGATGCAAAAACAAAGAAAAACCAATTGAGACACAAGACAGACTACGACTGGCTAAACTTAGAAGCTAAGGCGGCCAGAAGGTTCTTAATCTCAGAAGTATCTTCAACTTGCTTCTTGGATGTTTCTTCTTGGTTCTTCATCCAAGTTCTGAATTCCTCATTGGTGTCATCTTGCTTGTCTTGACGACTATCCAAGGAAGCCTGATTCTGTTGGAGTTCCTTCAGAGTGTTCAGCAGAACAGACGTAGAAGGACCAGCAGAAGAAGCATCAAAGCTATTTTCCAGAACAGGATGAGCAGCATCAGCTTCAACCATTTGAGCATCTTCTTCATTTTCCACAGCAGGAGTTTCTTCAGTAGGAAGCCCTTTGAAAACAGGAGGTTTAGGTTCTGGAAGATACTCAACTTCTGGGTAAACCATATCAGGATCCTTTTCCAGAGGATTCTCCCGGACCCAGTTGAACAACAACTAAAAATCTCTAGTCAGAACCTTGTAAGGATGTGGCTTCCATACAACTATTGCCAGATGATTTTCTTCTTCTAACTCATCAACAAACTGCTTCTCTTCCAGAGGCTTCCAGTTGGTGATTGGATGATAGTACTTTCCATCATCATACTCCAAAAAAAGTCAAGCAGGACCAGGAGCAGCAGCCAAACAGTATTTCTAGAGATCCTGAAATTCTTCCTGTATTTCCTTACCAAAAGCTCTCTAGAGCTTTCCAGCAGCTACATGATCCATCTTGGAGTCATGAGCAACTTTCTGAGCATCTAACCCTGTCCGTACCCTATACTTCAATAATTCAAAACGAATATCAACAGAGGGTTTAGGAGGGTTTATTCTGAGACGGGTGATAGGAGAGTCTGGGTTAAGAATAAAATAAGGTTCAGGTTCTCTAGAGATCAAAGCAGAGGTGGTTGAAGTGGATAGAGAGGATGATGAATCTGCTGTTGATCTTGATTTTGTGGTTGAGAAGACGGACCAACTTGTTGCTTAGATGAAGAAGCCATTGAAGCACAACTGAGATTTCTATGTTTCTTTACTTTAGGGTTTTTGAAAAGGGAGAAGAAGAGGCAGAAATGCATAAACAAAGAGATGATGAATGTGTGAAAAGAGGGAAAATGAATGTGAGATGTGTTTAAATAGCCACGGACGCGAAACAAAATGCAATGAAATTCTGAGAATGAACAGTTACAGAATGCAGAGAATCAATCACATTTAATGCTGAATGACGTTAGGAGAGATAACGTGAAATTTGAAAAGATTTGCACAGTTACCTAGGGCGGCGTCTCATCAACTGCACGCATGCTTGTCCCTTCAGAATGAACACGTGGTCATCATCTGGAATAGCTGGTGACAGTTGTTTTACTCTAACAGAGAATCTGCATCATACTTAGACATATGAAACGTTAGCAATAACAAAATTAGATTATCTTAATGATCAAACATAGCTAGAACATCTGATAAGAAATAAATAAACATTTCAAATCTAATCCATATATCAGATCTTCTCAACACCTTTATTCTGGGCATAAATCCATATTGATATTCTTCAGAATGAACTTAAACCTATCTTCAGCAAGGGGTTTTGTAAAGATATCAGCCCACTGATGTTCTGTATCCACAAAGTTTAAAGAAAGAACATCCTTCTGAACATAGTCCCTAATGAAGTGATGTTTAATCTCAATATGTTTAGCTTTAGAATGTAAGATAGGATTCTTAGATAAACAAATACCAGAAGTATTATCACAGAATATAGGAATGTTACTCTCATATATCTGATAGTCTTCTAGCTGACTTTTTATCCAGAGCATCTGTGTACTACATCCAGCAGCAGCAACATATTCTGCTTCTGTAGTAGATAGTGCAATTGTGGCTTGCTTCTTGCTGTACCAGGAGATCAGGTGACTACCCAGAAGCTGACAACTTCTAGAAGTACTTTTCCTTTCAACTCTATCTCCAGCGTAATCAGCATCACAATATCCTACTAAGTTGTATTCTTCAGATCTTCTGTAGACTAAACCAACATTAGTATTACCTTTCAGATACCTAAGAATTCTCTTAACAGCTGTTAAGTGAGATTCTCTAGGATCTGATTGGAATGTAGCACACAAGCATACACTAAATAAAATATCAGGCCTAGAAGCAGTAAAATATAAGAGATCCCACCATACCTCTGTAGATCTTTTGATCTACCTTCTTGCTTACCTCATCCTTACCTAATACACACGTTGGATGCATTGGAGTCTTTGCTTCTTTGCTTTCAGACAGATTGAACTTCTTCAAAAGCTCTTTCACATACGTAGTCTAATGAACATAAGTTCCTTCAAAAGTTTGATTGATCTGAATGCCTAGGAATTACTTTAGTTCTCCCATCATGCTCATCTCAAATTCTGCCTGCATAGACTTAACAAAATCCTTTCCAAGTGTAGCATTAGATGTTCCAAATATAATATCATCAACATATATTTGACAAATTAAAATATCCTTTTTAAAAGTTTTACAGAAGAGAGTTGTATCCACTTTTCCTCTAGTGAAACCATTATCTAGAAGGAAAGAACTTAATCTTTCATACCAAGCTCTGGGAGCTTGCTTCAGTCCGTATAATGACTTCTTTAGTTTAAAAACATGTTCTGGAGACTTAGAGTCTTCATCTATATAACCATTTAGAAAGGCACTCTTTACAACCATCTGATACAGAGTGATGTTATTCTGAGTGGCAAATGAAATTAATAAACTAATAGATTCTAACCTGGCCACTGGTGCAAAGGTTTCTGTATAGTCAGTACCTTCTTGCTGATTATAGCCCTGAGCAACCAGTCTGGCTTTGTTTCTGATGACTTCACCTTTCTCACTCAGCTTGTTTCTGAAGACCCACTTTGTTCCAATGATGTTAAATCCTTTTGGTCTTGGAACTAGATCCCAAACGTCATTCCTTGTAAACTAATTTCACTCTTCTTGCATGGGAATTATCCAGTCAGCATCTTCCAGAGCTTGATCAACACAAGTTGGCTCAATCAAAGATACTAAACCAAATTGACATATTTCTGATGGGATCATATTTCTTTCCAATGATAACCTCTTTTGGATGAGCAGAGTTGAGTCTAGAAGATCTTCTGAGTGTTGGTTCTTCAGATATTCTAAGATTCTCTAAAGAAACTGCAACTTGATCTTCTGATACCTCTTTACTCTTGGGTTCTTTATGATCTGAGTTAGATATATCTATATCTGCAAAATTCTCAAACTGCTCTGGCTTTTCAAGACCAAGCTTGTCATCAAATATGATATTGATTGAATCTTCAACTACCAGAGTTTCAATATTGTATACTCTGTAGCCTTTTGAGCGTTCAGAATATCCAAGTAGAAAACACTTCTGAGCTTTAGAATCAAACTTATGCATATGATCTTTACTATTCAGAATATAACATACACGTCCAAATGGATGGAAATATGAAATGTTGGGCTTTCTGTTCTTCCACAATTCATAAGGAGTCTTATTAAGAATAGGTCTTATATAGATTCTATTCTGAATATAACATGCAGTGTTAATTTCTTCTGCCCAGAAATGCTTAGCCATATTGGTTTCATTGATCATGGTCCTGGCCATTTCTTGTAGAGTCATATTCTTTCGTTCTACAACTCCATTTTGCTGTGGAGTTCTAGGCCAAGTGAAATCATGGGAAATACCATTTTCTTTGAAAGAAATTTTAAAGAATCTGTTCTCAAATTCACCACCATGATCACTTTAGACCTTTATGATTTTGCATTCCTTCTCAGATTGAATCTGAGTGCAGAAGTCAAAGAACATTGTATGTGACTCATCCTTGTGTCTCAAGAACTTTACCCATGTCCATCTGCTATAGTCGTCTACGATGACTAATCCATATTTCTTCCCTCTGATTGATGCTGTTTTGACTGGGCCAAAAAGATCAATGTGCAGAAGTTCTAGCGGTCTAGAGGTAGAGACAACATTTTTAGACTTGAATGCAAGTTTTGAAAACTTCCCTTTCTGACATGCTTCGTGTAACACCCCTTTTATACCCCAAAATAAATAAGCATATAATCAGAGAATAAGCATGCATACAATAAAAGGGCATCACATCGATGTTTTCAAAAACTAAAAGCCTTTAAAAACCAACAGCATTTACTTACAATATATGATACACCTGGTCATTTCAAATAACACTTCTCAATTAATCATATTTTATCCAGAATATGCATTCACAACGGAAACTACTAAATACTCATGTGTTTCATAAAATGATCCATGTCCCATACCATGATCAAGTCTCAATAATCATATCAACATAAATTAAAACATAATTCAGAATATTTGGCTTGAAAGCCTCTCAAACAACAAGTAGCCAAATAACAAGTTCTCAAGTCATAAACATAATACATAACCAAATAGAAACATGAGTTTAACACGACTAATCTACCCAGTGTTACATAACCAGAGCATCGACTCACTACCTAATCTCCAACAAACACGGAAGAATCTCCGGCTAGATCACGCACGAGCTACTAAACTCCAGAACCTGCATGTCGCCAAACGAGGGCAACATTAAAACAGAAGGGTGAGAATACGAATCATTATGAAGAAAGTATAATAAGATACAATGGTTAAATCAACAATTCAAGTAATTAATCACACCATGTATAACCATGTAGATAATAATCGATCTATATTTCACATGTTATCAAGTATACAACAAGTATAAAGAGTATAATATTTCAATTCCAATATTATATTCTCAGTTATGCACACAACCATAATTGTCACATATTCACACATTTAATCAAATATGTATTCAAACATCACTCATTTCGATTATCAAGCTCATACACATATCACAACTACATCAACTTCATATATTCAATTATCGCATAATTCTAATGTGACTCATTGCAAGATATGTGACACTATGCATGTGGTACCGCAATGTGAACCCAACGTTTCACCGCTTTCCGATTCAATATCTAGAATCCAAGCCACGCTTCCGATCCGGACAAGATCAAAGCCACCACGTATGTTTCCAATTAAGGATCAACGTATTCTACGTCTATTTCCATTCAAGGATCACCGTCTATTACCATGTGAACCCACAGTTTCACCGCTTCCACAATAAAGCCGACTATGCCATGAATGAATGTACAATTACCAACCAACTATGCAATTAAGATCATCTCATCAATCTTAACTTACCGCATACCCATAATAATTCAACTCTATGAATTATATATCAAATTGTACACAACATTAACAACACATTGATATCAATCCACATAATAGAAACAATATTCAATTATGATACACCAAAATACAATTAACACTAGTAAATCATACTATCTCATGTTAATTCATATCGCAACAAAGTATAAGAATACACTTCTAAACCAAGTATCAATTCATTAGTATTTGGTCAAAATACAATTACGGTCAACTTTCCAAAATACCGTAAGTTACCGACAAATGAATAATCAATTCCAATACTTATCATAATCCAATCAATTATACTTATTGAAATCAATTACACTACATTAGTTCCAAGTTTCTAATTCATTTTCTATTCCAAAACCAATCTTTAATATAAAAGATATTTAAATCCACACTATTTCGGTCGGTTCGTAAATATCACATTCTCAACAAAATAACACCACCATCTTAATCTACTAATTAAACTTAGCTACATCGTAAATTTTCATCAAATTCCGGACAACTAATTATACCGTTTAATTCGGCTATTTCGATCAAACGAGACTGCTTTGTATTTAATTTTGTTTTCTAACTGCTACTGTTACACTATTCAATATATTACTCTTGTTTCTATTGTATTTCAATTTCCATTTAATATATTATAGTTTCATTTCCATTCTATATATGTCATTATATAATTATTCATTTCCATTATTTACTACCATGAATATATCATTCCTAATTAACAGTAAGTGATTCATGGAACTGGTTTTCAAACAAAGAAAAAAATGCAGCAAAGTAGTGGAACAAATACATATTAATTACTCATTGTTTTTATATTATGCGCTACAGTAGCTACAAAAAATGAACATTGTCTCTCGTTACAGTAACTAATATATATATCATTCATTTCCACTACAGAGAAAAACAAAAGGAAAGGATTATATATATATATATATATATATATATATATATATATATATATATATATATATATATATATACATATATATATATATATATATATATATATATATATATATATATATATATATATATATATATATATAGAGAGAGAGAGAGAGAGGAGGGATCAAATTACACTCGAAGAGTTACACCACGAGTTACACTCGTTCAATAACTACATTTCGAATTAATATTTTTTAAATTCAACCGTTGGATTGAAACATAATATCATATAGATCATACCTATAAAGATTGAGCTTAATCTATAATGATTTACTATGTCATTGAATTGCATCAAAATTAACGTTATATGAAAGCTCATTTTGACGTTAATCGTTAGATATCTTGATCGTATAGTAAATCATTATAGATTAAGCTCAAACTTTATAGGTATGATCTATATGATATTATGTTTCAATCCAACGGTTGAATTTAAAAAATATTAATTCAAAATGTAGTTATTGAATGAGTGTAACTCGTGGTGTAACTCTTCGGGTGTATTTTGATCCCTCCTCATATATATATATATGTATATATATATATATATATATATATATATATATATATATATATATGTTACTTGATGCACTACAGTGAATATATATATACCAATTAGCAATTCTCAATCATCCCCTAATTTCGCCAATGTATCAATTTCTAATATCCAAATATTTTTCTAACATCAATTTTTTTGTGGATTTCAACCAACAACACACCTAATCATATTAATCTACCCATTGACCCAATCATACTAACCCATAATAATAAGGATTCTCCCCCTTACCTCTTCAATGTGCTTCAAACCCAAGCTTTCTCCCTTGTTGTTCTTCCCCTAGCTTTTTCTCCTTTCTCCTCTCTTAGTCTCCTTTCTCCTCTTCTTTTGCAAATGAACAAAGTTATGATACATCTACTCTTCCAACCCTTACTATATTATTCATATTGGGCTTAACCCATATAATTCCACTTCCTAACTAATTAGGCCCAATTGATGAAATAGAGTAGTTCAAATAAATAATTATGCTCCAACAAATAATATTATTACCCTTAATATAATTTTTCAATTAATCCAATTAAATCCGACTTTAACTAAATTAAATAAAAATCCAATAATAATATTATTTCTAATATTATTTCTCTACATATTCCACTTTATTAATTCTTCGATTAACCGAATAAATTCCAACTTCACTTAATAATCCGAACATGTTTCTCAATAACACTGACGATCCAATTAATTATCAAACTTCGTCCAAATTAAATAAATAAATCCTTATTTAATTTAATTAGTCAGTTAGTTAAATTCGGACTGTTACAACTCTCCCCCACTTAAAATATTTTCGTCCTCGAAAATTATCTCAAACGAACAACTCCGGATATGAATCCTTCATCTCACTCTCAAGCTCCCAAGTCACATTACCACTAACCGGTCCACCCCAAACGAATTTGACCAAAACGATCTCTTTACCACGAAGCTTCTTCATCTTTTCTTAAATCATCTTAATCTTATTCGTAGACTGTCGAACTAACTCGGGTCCAACTACAACACTCTCTCCAAACCTCAAAGATATTCAAACGACTAAACAGTCCTCTCCGGTTGACCATCAGCTCATGGATGATATATCGAACTCAAAACGTAGCTTCGTACCTAAAGCATCTTGCAAACCTCCCCCGAATATCGAAGTGAATCTTGGATCTCTATCCGCAACAATGCTCGACGGAATACCATGCAAACATACAATCCTCTTGATGTACAACTTAGCAAGTGTCTCCATCGAATAATCCATCCTCACTGGAATATAATAAGCGCATCTCGTCAACTTTTCTACAATAACTCACATCACTTCACACATACTCGATGTTCTCAGCAACTTGAAAATAGATAACTGTTACACCAACGAAACGGTTCATGACAAATCCAATTCAATTACACACTTCCTCTATATCCATCTTCATAATTTGCTACTAAAAATTTTCCTCAAATATTGATACATTTTAGTAGCATCATGACGTACTCAAACAATCACGATGTCCTTCTTCCAAAATTATCTTTCTCAAATCCGAAACATTAGGAATACAACTCAATCACAACACCTCATGACACTATTCTCGTCCATCCGAAAGTTATTACCTTTTTCTTGATTAAATCAATGTCCTCTTGTCAACCAGTTGTAAATCCAATTTCTGACCCTCTCGAATCTCATCTAGAATGTCTCACGTAAGCTTCGACATACCAAGCTTAACACATGAAGACGTCGCTTCATACACCAAACTCAAGTCTCTAAATTGTTCCAACAATTCCAATTCTCGAATCCTCAACATAGACTTATGCAATGATTTCCTATTCAATGCATCGGCTACAACATTCGCTTTTCCAGGATGGTAGTTCAACCAAAATCATAATCCTTCAAAAGTTTACTCATCTTGTTTACTTCATATTCAACTCTTGTAGTCACTACACACCTCAAATATCGATCCAAACAATAATGCCTCTTAAGTTTCAAAACAACCCAACGGCGGATGACATCCATTCATACATCGAATAATTCCTCTCACAAATTCTCAGATACCTTGAAGCATACGCCACCACTTGTTGATTCTGCATCAATACACTTCATCTCAAAATCACAAACCTAAAAAAACCCTATTCCTTTAACCAAAGCTCACATTCAGAAAACTTCGCATTTAAATCCCTTCCCTTTCAACATTGATAACACAATCCTTAATGTTCAGCATGTTCCTTGTCACTCTTAGAATCAAAACATCCTCAAAACACTACCTCATAGAACCTTATTTTCTTCTTACTCGACAAAACAAGCGCGACATTTATGACTATACACTCAAACAATTGAACCTCTTCTCATATAACTCCTCAACTTGACCCTTCAACTTCTTCCTAGTCGTCTTACACACTACCAAATTAGTAAGACAAGTCTATCTCGTCCAATAAGATCTCGTCTCCTATCAATAATAGATTAAGGGTGATCAAGTCCTCAATTTGTCAATAGACAGTCGACAATCATAATGAAACATAAACCTCCATTACTAAACTACAATATCGTCCCTTAAGAACTTGTACTAAATCAATTCCAAAATCTCTACCAAAGATGCTCAACGGATAATTCAACACACAAAGAAGTAGGAAAAAACTCATAGCAAGTGTATCAATAACCATACTTCTACGTATACAGATAAAGTAAGATCCAAACTCGTAGCATAATCAAAAGAAATGAAAGAAGGCATCGCATAATTATCAATAATAAAGCACGTACCTCAGATTAGCTCATCCTTAGCAATGGTCTCAGCACCAGACAACGCAATCATTTTCCCTTCTGCTCGCTCCTTCTTTGGCTTGTCACACATGGCACAATTGTGTCCTTGCTCACCACACCTGTAGCAAATCCTACTCGAACCAACTCCACAGTCAACAGTTTTGTGACCCGTATCGCCACACCTGTAGCACTTAATCGAAGTAGAATCTCCTCCCCCACTTGGCTTCTTGCTATAACCAGATTGTTTCCTCACGTAATCATACGATTTCCCACGAAATTATTCTATTCCTCGCTTCAATTCCAGAACTCTCACTTCTTTCTTTCCATGCACATCTTCTGGAAAATAGTTTTCCAAAAATGCATCACGGAAAAGATTCTAAGTAACTTCCATACCTTCATCATCAAATCTCGCACAATAATACTCCACTAATCCTCAGCTCCTTCCGTCAGCATGTGAGTACCAAACCGTACCTTCTGTACATCAGTACAACTCATGACTTGAAAGATCTTCTCCATTTCTCTCATCCATGCATGTGCTTTGTCCGGTCCATACGTTCCTTCAAAGATCGGCAGATTGCACCTTCGAAACTCATCCTTTCCTCCATAACCGGCACTCTCTTGTGGCACTTGTCCAATCGCACCAGTCCGCCTCATCACTGCCTCAACATTAATGTTACCATTCCTTCCTGCAGCCATTGTCCTAAGACATCCAACAACCAAACAGACAAAACAATATCGATCGTGTCAGATACACAAATCAAATACAATAGGATTAGAAAACATTAACGACTATTGACCAACTGGTCGACCATGCTCTGATACCACTAATGTAACACCCCTTTTATACCCCAAAATAAATAAGCATATAATCAGAGAATAAGCATGCATATAATAAAAGGGCATCACATCGATGTTTTCAAAAACTAAAAGCCTTTAAAAACCGACAACATTTACTTACAATATATGATACACCTGGTCATTTCAAATAACACTTCTCAATTAATCATATTTTATCCAGAATATGCATTCACAGTGAAAAATACTAAATACTCATGTGTTTCATAAAATGATCCATGTCCCATACCATGATCAAGTCTCAATAATCATATCAACATAAATTAAAACATAATTCAGAATATTTGGCTTGAAAGCCTCTCAAACAACAAGTAGCCAAATAACAAGTTCTCAAGTCATAAACATAATACATAACCAAATAGAAACATGAGTTCAACACAACTAATCTACCCAGTGTTACATGACCAGAGCATCGACTCACTACCTAATCTCCAACAAACACGGAAGAATCTCCGGCTAGATCATGCACGAGCTACTAAACTCCAGAACCTGCATGTCGCCAAACGAGGGCAACATTAAAACAGAAGGGTGAGAATACGAATCATTATGAAGAAAGTATAATAAGATACAATGGTTAAATCAATAATTCAAGTAATTAATCACACCATGTATAACCATGTAGATAATAATCGATCTATATTTCACATGTTATCAAGTATACAACAAGTATAAAGAGTATAATATTTCAATTCCAAAATTATATTCTCAATTATGCACACAACCATAATTATCACATATTCACACATTTAATCAAATATGTATTCAAACATCACTCATTTCGATTATCAAGCTCATACACATATCACAACTACATCAACTTCACATATTCAATTATCGCATAATTCTAATGTGACTCAATGCAAGATATGTGACACTATGCATGTGGTACCGCAATGTGAACCCAACGTTTCACCGCTTTCCGATTCAATATCTAGAATCCAAGCCACGCTTCCGATCCGGACAAGATCAAAGCCACCACGTATATTTCCAATTAAGGATCAACATATTCTACGTCTATTTCCATTCAAGGATCACCGTCATATTAATCTACCCATTGACCCAATCATACTAACCCATAATAATAAGGATTCTCCCCCTTACCTCTTCAATGTGCTTCAAACCCTAGCTTTCTCCCTTGTTGTTCTTCCCCTAGCTTTTTCTCCTTTCTCCTCTCTTAGTCTCCTTTCTCCTCTTCTTTTGCAAATGAACAAAGTTATGATACCTCTACTCTTCCAACCCTTACTATATTATTCATATTGGGCTTAACCCATATAATTCCACTTCCTAACTAATTAGGCCCAATTGATGAAATAGAGTAGTTCAAATAAATAATTATGCTCCAACAAATAATATTATTACCCTTAATATTATTTTTCAATTAATCCAATTAAATCCGACTTTATCTAAATTAAATAAAAATCCAATAATAATATTATTTCTAATATTATTTCTCTACATATTCCACTTTATTAATTCTTTGATTAACCGAATAAATTCCAACTTCACTTAATAATCCGAACATGTTTCTCAATAATAATGACGATCCAATTAATTATCAAACTTCGTCCAAATTAAGTAAATAAATCCTTATTTAATTTAATTAGTCAGTTAGTTATATCCGGGCTGTTACACTTCGCAAAGAGCATCTTATTTATATTTCAGATTAGGGAGTCCTCTGACCAGATTGAGTTTGTTAATCTGAGAGATCTTTCTCAAACTAGCATGACCCAATCTTTTGTGCCAGACCCACTTCTCTTCACTAACAGACATAAGGAAATTAACCTTTTGATTCTTAAGATCTGAAAGATCAATCTTATAAATGTTGTTCTTTCTCTTGCCTGTAAATAGGATTGAGCCATCCTTCTGACTAATAGCTTTACAATACTTTTGATTAAAGATTATGTCATAACCATTGTCACTTAATTGACTTATGGACAATAAGTTATGAGCTAATCATTCTACTAAAAGAACATTAGTTATAGAGGGAGAGTTACCAATGCATATGGTTCCAGAGCCAATGATTTTACCCTTCTGGTTCCCTCCAAACTTTACTTCTCCAGTAGATTTAAGTTCCAGATCTTGGAACATAGACCTTCTTCCCGTCATGTGTCGTGAGCACCCAGATTTCAGGTACCATGAAATGTTTGTCTTTTGAGCTTTGAAGGAGATCTGCAATAGGAATTATCTTATCCTTAGGTACCCACATTCTTTTGGGTCCTTTAGGGTTAGTCCTTCTCAAGTTCTGATTGAACCGAGATTTAGCATGAGGTTTAACATACGATTTTCTATAGTGTGCAACATCATTTTTCTTTGTGTGTGTTATGTGGAGACTCTGAGAGTGTGATGTGTGTTTGATATCATGAGAATGGCCATAGTTGAACTGTTCATACAAAGGTTTGTATGTGATAATCATCTCATCAACAAGTTCAAGTTTATATAGGGTTTTACCCTCAAAGCTTATGCCTATCCTCTTCTTTCCACTTACACCATATATCATAGAGGCTAGCTGACTCTGCCTATACCTCTAGATTAGAACTTTCTGAAGCTCAAGTCAAATTCTTTCAGAATATTGTTAGTACCTGGAATAGACTTTTCTGAACTTGAAGATGATTCAACATCTTTAGTTAATTTTAAAACTTTTTCTTTCAGTTAAGAATTTTCTATTTCAAGTCTCTTAGTTTCAGATTCAAAGAGCTTTTTTAGCTTTTTGTATTTGATACTAAGATGACTCTTGACTTTCAGAAGTTCTGAAAATACCTCATCAGAGTGTGAATTAGAAGTAGACTCTTCACCAGCTTCAACTGTTGCCATAAGTGCTATGTTGGCCTTCTCTTCTTCAGAGTCTGACTCTTGATCAGAAGAATCTGAGTCATCCCATGTAGCCATAAGACCTTTATTCTTTTCAAATATTTTCTTGGGCTTTTCCCTCTGAAGCTTTGGACATTCATTCTTGTAATGTCCAGGCTCTTTACATTCATAGCACGTCACCTTCTTTTTGCTTGATCTTCTATGTTTAGAAGATTCTCCCTTTTTCTGGTCTTTTGAAGTTCTTGAAGTTCTTGAACTTTCTCTGCTTGCTTTTCCAGAGTTGATTTACTCTTCTGGATATTAGAGACAGTTCATCTTCTTCTGACTTTGACTGGTCAGATTCTTGGCAATCTTGAATGCAGTCACCATGGGTCCCCATCTTCTGGGTAAACTTCTGATGATCTTCTTTACATGATCAGCTTTGGTGTAGCCTTTATCTAGCACTCTCAATCCAACAGTCAGAGTCTGGAACCTTGAAAACATTGCTTAAATGTTCTCATCTTCCTCCATCTTGAATGCTTCATATTTCTGGATTACAGCTAGAGCCTTTGTCTCCTTTACTTGAGCATTACCCTCATGAGTCATCTTTAAGGATTCAAAGATATCATGAGCTGTTTCTCTATTTTTTATTTTCTCATATTCAGTATGAGAGATAGCATTCAACAATATGGTCTTTGACTTGTGATGATTCTTGAATTATTTCTTTTGGTCATCACTCATAGCTTGTCTTGGAATCTTGACTCCACGGTGGTTTACAGGATGTGTGTAACCATCAAACACTAAGTCCCATAAGTCTCCATCTTGACAAAGAAAGTAACTTTCAAGTCTATCCTTCCAATACTCAAAGTTTTCATCATCAAAGACTGGTGGTCTATTGTAACCATTGAAGCTAGTACTTCCATTGTTACCATTGTTGTTCTGTTTAGGAGTAGGAGTAAATGAAGTTGTTTCAACCATTTTGACTTAGTGTTTTTCTCCCTGAATCTTTTGTCTAACACGGTTAAGTGCTTGCACCTAGAACCGGCGCTCTGATGCCAATTGAAGGAGTGAAAAACACTTAGAAAGGGGGGGATTGAATAAGTGTAACTTCTAAAAATGAAAGATAAAAACAATGAACACAATTATTTTATCCTGGTTCGTTGTTAACCAAACTACTCCAGTCCACCCCTGATAAGGTGATTTACCTCAACTGAGGATTTAATCCAGTAATCCAACTGATTACAATGGTTATCCACTTAGATACCCTCTAAGTCTTGTAGAGTCTACATATCACAACTTGATCACCCTAGGAAATCCTTTTACAATCGATGTAAAATAAATGTTTACAAGAGTATAACTTGCTTTTAATAAAGCTGTAATCACACAAAGTGATATTTCTCTTAAGTTCTAATTCTTAACACTCACTAAGATATTACAAAGTTGTGAGATTGAAGATGAAGTTCTTTTTGCTTTTCAGTTTGACAGCGTTTCTGTAAGTTTGCACAAGTGTTGTATTGCTGCTTATGAATGGAACTTCTATATATAGGCGCTTGAGAGGAAATGACTGTTGGGAGCATTTAATGCTTTGCGTGAATAGTACAACGCTGCACTTAATGTTTCACACTTTTATCAACTACCTCGAGCCATGCTTTTGCTGCTATTACTGACTTTGCCTTTTGTAGCTTCTAACGTTCCTTTTGTCAGTAAGAGATTTGACGTTATAGCCTTTCATCTTGTACTTTCTTCTGGACTCAGAATATGTTGAATAGACGTTTGAATTTCAGAGTCTCCAGCTTTAGTGCAGATGCAACTTTTGTCTTCAGACTTTGAACTGCGTTGAGCGTGATACCATCAGAGCTTCAGAGCTTGTACTTCTGACTGCCATCTTCTGATGCTTTCAGTTCATGTTCAGATTCTGCAGGACCATCTTCTGATGTCTTGCCAGACCATGTTTTGATGAAGCCATCCAGAACTTCTGGGTCAGTGCTTCTGAACGCTGATTTGTGCATACTCTTTTATACTTTTCCTGAAATGGAAAACATAAAGGATTAGAGTACCACATTGTCTTATACAAAATTCATACTTAATGTTATCATCAAAACTAAGAATATTGATCAGAACATTTCTTGTTCTAACAAAGTTCAGTACTAATCTTTCCCTAAGTGTTGAATATATTGGTTGTCAGGACTCAAGTATTTGACACTCATACTCAATAAATGAACTTAAAATTCACATCATTTATGTTCAATAAAGAATTAAACGAGAAAGCGGGAAGCTTAACTCCTACCTCTCTCACGAGTATCTGATGATCATCTGTCTATTACAAATCATAACTAAAATCGTCTCGTTTCTTTTCAAAAAGAGTTAGATGGGAAAGATGGAAGTTCAGTTCTAATCTCTCCCTAAGTGTTGAATATGTGAGTTGTTAGGACTTAATTGTTCAACACTCATACTCAATAAAGTCAACTGGAAACACACCTCTCTTCTTTTCAATAAAAGAGTTAAATGGGAAAGATGGAAGTTCAGTTATAATCTTTCCCTAAGTTTTGAATATATGGGTTGTCGGGACTCAAGTATTCGACACTCATACTCTACAAAATCAATTCAACCCATCAAACTTATTCTCTCCCTTGTGCGACCTCAAAAAAACCTTTTCACAAAAGAGTTATTCGTACATTGCTCCTTAAAATCAACCAACAAATTCGTGGTTCTTTTTATCCCGAACTACGATGCTCTGACTTTCCCATTGCACAAGGGAATATATAGGCATAAGACGCGATATCTTGGCGAGCACAATAATAAAAAACAAAAACTCCTTTCTTTATTTTTTCTCGATTAATAATTGGAAGAACGCAAATAACATGTTAACACACATTCACAAACTAACTAAATGGGTCCCATCGAATACGATGGATGCGAGGGGTGCTAATACCTTCCCCTTGAAGAACCGACACCCCGAACCCGCTCTTGGTCACGTAGACCATTTCTTTTCTCCCGTGGGTTTTATTCGATATTTCCCCTTTCCTTTTGGAATAAATAAAGATCGGTTGCGACTCTGTTGTATTTCGAGCGTTCCTTACGCTTGGGTATTTTTCGCGCCGCTTCAGCTAATAGTGGGCCTAAGCTATTAGGGGGTAAAATCGCATAGAACACTTGATACCGTTGCAATGTGCATGTGGAGATCTTTAAGGGCGTTTCTCTACTAGCCGTTAACATATTGGCATTCTCGGCATGTTCTACACACCTGAGCTACCATTGCGATGTGCATGTGGAGATCTTCTAGGGCGTTTCTCCACTAGCCGTTAACACGTTTGCGTGCTTTGTAACACCCCTTTTCTAACCCAAAATATAACATATTATTTATAGAGTATAGTATGCATAAAATTAAAGAGGCGTCACATGTTATTTTTGTTAGAACAAGATTTGTTCTGATCAATATTCTTAGTTTTGATGATAACAATGTATATGAATTTTGTATGAGATAATGTGGTACTCTAATACCATGCAATTTCCATTTCAGGAATTATATAAAGAGTATGCACAAAATCAGCGCAAGAAGCACTGACTCAGAAGGTTCAGCATGCAACTTCAGAACATGGTTTGGCAAGACATCAGAAGTTGGTCAAGAAGAATCAGAACATGGTCTATGGAAGCATCAGAAGGACTTGAGATCAGAAGCAGAAGCACTGAAGTTCTTATGGTATCACGCTCAAGAGCACTTCAAGGTCAGAAGACAAGAAGATGCTCTGCACTAAGCTGTTTGACTCTGATGATATTCAAACGTTGTTCACACAAACATCAGATCAGAAGCAAGTACTAGCTGGCAGGCTACGCTGACTGACAAAAGGAACGTTGAAGGCTATTAAAGGCAACGTCAGTAGACACAGCGAAAGCAAGGCTCGAGGTAGTTGACAAAAGAGTGAAACATTAAATGCAATGTTGTACGGAATACGCAAAGCATTGAATGCTCCTAACGGTCATCGTCTCAAACGCCTATAAATAGAAGTTCTGATGAGAAGCCAAAAATACAACACTTGCGCAAATATACAGAAACGCTGTCAAATTCAAAAAGCTCTCAAACTTCATCATCAACCTGACTACATTGCTGTTGTAATACTTTAGTGAGATTAAGCTTAAACTTAAGAGAAAATCACAGTTGTGATAATAGCTTTATAAGAAGCATTGTAACTCTTAAAAGAATTTGTTTACATTAAGTTGTAAGAACTAGAGTGATCAGGTTGTTGATCAGTATACTCTAGAAAGTCTTAAAGGGTATCTAAGCAGATTGTTCCTAGAGTGATCAGGTTGTGATCAGTATACTCTAGAAGACTTAGAAGTTGTCTAAGTGGAAAACCATTGTAATCTCGTGTGATTAGTAGATTAAATCCTCAGGTGAGGTAAATCACTCCAAGGGGGTGGACTGGAGTAGTTTAGTTATCAACGAACCAGGATAAAAATCATTGTGCAAATTGTTTTTAGCTTACAAGTTTTAAAGCTACACTTATTCAAACCCCCCTTTTCTAAGTGTTTTTCTATCCTTCAATTGGCACCAGAGCGCCAGTTCTAAGGTGCAAACACTTAACCGTGTTTAGAAAAGATTCAGGAAGAGAAAAACGCTTCAGTACAAGATGGCTGGTGAAGATCCATCAAATACATCTACATCTGGCTCTGGCTCTGCTGAGTAATACAATGGAAATGGTAACAATGGTTATACTAGAACACCAGTATTTGATGGTGAAAACTTTGAATACTGGAAAGATAAACTTGAAAGTTACTTCCTTGGTCTAGATGGTGACTTATGGGATCTTCTGATGGATGGTTACAAACATCCAGTGAAAGCTACTGGCGTAAGGCTTACAAGACAAGAAATGAATGATGATCAAAAGAAGCTTTTCAAAAATCATCATAAATGTAGGACTGTTTTGCTGAATGCTATCTCTCATGCTGAGTATGAGAAGATATCTAACAGGGAAACTGCCTATGATATATATGAGTCATTGAAAATGACCCATGAAGGAAATGCTCAAGTCAAGGAAACCAAAGCTCTTTCCCTAATCCAGAAATATGAAGCCTTCAAGATGGAGGATGATGAAAATATTGAAAAGATGTTTTCAAGATTTCAAACGCTAATTGCTGGATTAAGAGTTCTGGACAAAGGCTACACCAAGGCTGATCATGTAAAGAAGATCATTTGAAGCTTGCCCAGAAGATGGGGTCCAATGGTGACTGCATTCAAGATAGCAAAGAATCTGAATGAAGTCTCTTTGGAAGAGCTAATTAGTGCCTTGAGAAGCCATGAGATAGAGCTGGATGCAAATGAGCCTCAGAAGAAAGGTAAGTCTATTGCATTAAAATCTAATTATAAAAAATGCACTAACGCTTTTTATGCTGAAGAAGTAGATTCGGAAGAATCAGATTCAGAAGAAGAAGATGAACTGTCCATGATCTCCAAAAGGGTGAACCATCTCTGGAAGAGCAAACAAAGGAAGTTCAAGAGCTTCAGAAGTTCAAAGAAGCCTGAAAGAGGAGAATCTTCTGGAGGCAGAAGATCTGACAAGAAGAATGTCATCTGCTATGAGTGCAATGAGCCTGGACACTTCAAGAATGAATGTCCAAAACTTCAGAAGGAGAATCCCAAGAAGAAGTTTCATAAGAAGAAAGGTCTTATGGCAACATGGGATGATTCTGAATCAGAATCAGAATCAGACTCTGAAGGAGAGCAAGCAAATCTTGCACTAATGGCCACAGTGGATGATGGATCAGAATCTACATCAGAATCAGATTCTGAAGAGGTATTTTCTGAACTATCTAGAGAAGAGTTAGTTTCCAACTTAACTGAACTTTTGGAACTCAAGGCTCATCTTAGTATCAAATACAAAAAGCTGAAAAAGTAATTTGAATTTGAAACTAAGAAGCTGGAAATGGAAAATTCTGAACTGAAGGAAAAAGTTTTAAAATTATCCAAAGATATTGGATCTCCTTCTGAATCAGAAAAATCCATTCCTAGTCTCAATCATATTCTGAAAGAATATGACTCGAGCTTCAGAAAGTTCCTATCTAGAAGTATTGGCAGAAGTCATCTTGCTTCTATGATATATGGTGTTTCTGGAAACAAAAGGTTTGGTTTTGGCTATGAGGGTGATACCTCACACAAATTTGAACCTGTTGATGATTTGAAAATCACATACAAGCCATTGTATGATCAGTTCAAATATGGCCACTCACATGATATTAGGCTCACTTCACATGCCAAAAGCTTTAACACTACACACACCAAAAAGCAAGTGACACAACCTAAAAAATATCATGCTGCCAAACCTAAAGAATATCATGCTGTTCCTCCTGTTACTTATAATGCTAAACCCAAGTTCAATCAGAACTTGAGGAAAACTAACAAGAAAGGACCCAAGAAATTGTGGGTACCTAAGGAGAAGATAATTTCTGTTGTAGATATCCTTAGCAGCAAAGAAGACAAAGCACAAAATGTCATGGTACCTGGACTCTGGGTGCTCGCGACACATGACGGGAAGAAGGTCTATGTTCCAAGACCTGGTGCTTAAATCTGGTGGAGAAGTCAAGTTTGGAGGAGATCAGAAGGGCAAAATTATTGGCTCTGGAACCATAAGTATTGGTAACTCTCCTTCCATAACTAATGTACTTCTTGTAGAAGGATTAGCGCATAACTTATTGTCCATAAGTCAATTAAGTGACAATGGTTATTGTTAGAACAAGATTTGTTCTGATCAATTATCTTAGTTTTGATGATAACAATAATATGAATTTTGCTTAAGATAATATGGTACTCTAATCCAATGCAATTTCCTTTTCAGGAAATATATATAGAGTATGCATAATTCAGCGCTCAGAAGCTTTGTCTCAAGGGTTCAGCATGCAACATCAGAACATGGTCTGGCAAGACATCAGAAGATGGTCGAAGTAGAATCAGAACATGGGTCTATGGAAGCATCAGAAGAACATGAGATCAGAAGCACTGAAGTTCTGATGGTATCACGCACAGAAGCACTTCAAGGTCAGAAGATCAGAAGATGCTTTGCACCAAGCTGTTTGACTCTGATGATATTCAAACGTTGTATTCACAAACATCAGATCAGAAGGAAGTACAAGTGGCAAGCTACGCTGACTGACAAAAGGAACGTTAAAAGCTATTATAGGCAACGTCAGTAGACACAGCGTGAACAAGGCTCGAGGTAGTTGACAAAAGCATATAACATTAAATGCGATGCTGTACGGAACACGCAAAGCATTAAATGCACTCAACGGTCATCTTCTCCAACGCCTATAAATATGAAGTTCTGATGAGAAGCAAGGTTAACGATTCTGCACAAAACAACTCATATTAACTTGCTGAAACTCTGTTCTATTCAAAGCTCAGAATCTTCATCTTCATCAAAGCTCACTACATTGCTGTTGTAATATATTAGTGAGATTAAGCTTAAACGTTAAGAGAAATATCACAGTTTGTGATTATAGCTTTTAAGAAGCAATTGTAATACTCTTAGAATTGATTACATTAAGTTGTAAGGAACTAGAGTGATCGTGTGGATCAGAATACTCTAGGAAGTCTTAGAGGTTATCTAAGCAGGTTGTAACTAGAGTGATCGTGTGGATCAGAATACTCTAGAAAAGTCTTAGAGGGTATCTAAGCAGTTGTTCCTGGAGTGATCAGTGTGTGATCAGAAGACTCTGGAAGACTTAGTTGCTGACTAAGTGGAGAACCATTGTAATCCGTGCGATTAGTGGATTAAATCCTCAGTTGAGGTAAGTCATCTCTGCGGGGGTGGACTGGAGTAGTTTAGTTAACAACGAACCAGGATAAAAATAACTGTGCAATTTATTTTTATCTGTCAAGTTTTTAAAGCTACACTTATTCAAACCCCCCCTTTCTAAGTGTTTTTCCATCCTTCAATTGGCATCAGAGCGCCGGTTCTAAGGTGCAAGCACTTAACCATGTTTAGAAAAGATTCAGGAAGAGAAAAACGCTTCAGTAAAAGATGGCTGATGAAACTGCAAAGTCTACACCTGCATCTACATCTGGCTCTGCTGAGCAACACAACGGTAACAATGGTTATACTAGACCGCCGGTATTTGATGGTGAAAACTTTGAATACTGGAAAGATAAACTGGAAAGTTACTTTCTTGGTCTAGATGGTGATCTATGGGATCTTCTGATGGATGGTTACAAACATCCAGTAAATGCCAGTGGCGTAAAGCTGACAAGGCAAGAAATGAGTGATGATCAGAAGAAGCTTTTCAGGAATCATCATAAATGCAGAACTGTTTTGCTGAATGCTATCTCTCATGCTGAGTATGAGAAGATATCTAACAGGGAAACGACCTATGACATATATGAGTCCTTGAAAATGACTCATGAAGGAAATGCTCAAGTCAAGGAGACTAAAGCTCTCGCTTTAATCCAGAAGTATGAAGCCTTCAAGATGGAGGATGATGAAGACATTGAAAAGATGTTTTCAAGATTTCAAACTCTTACTGCTGGATTGAGAGTTCTTGACAAGGGATACACCAAGGCTGATCACGTAAAGAAGATCATCAGAAGCTTACCCAGAAGATGGGGTCCTATGGTGACTGCATTCAAGATTGCAAAGAATCTAAATGAAGTTTCTCTGGAAGAGCTTATCAGTGCCTTGAGAAGCCATGAAATAGAGCTGGACGCAAATGAGCCTCAAAAGAAAGGTAAGTCTATTGCATTAAAATCCAATATCAAGAAATGCACTAACGCTTTTCAGGCTAGAGAAGAAGATCCTGAAGAATCAGAATCTGAAGAAGAAGATGAACTGTCCTTGATCTCCAGAAGGCTAAATAAACTCTGGAAGACCAAGCAAAGGAAGTTCAGAGGCGTCAGAAGTTCAAAGAAATTTGAACGTGGAGAATCTTCTGATGACAGAAGATTTGACAAGAAGAAGGTCATGTGCTATGAATGCAATGAGCCTGGACACTTCAAGAATGAATGTCCAATACTTCAGAAGGAAAATCCCAAGAAGAAGTTTCATAAGAAGAAAGGTCTTATGGCAACCTGGGATGAGTCAGAAGATGATTCAGACTCTGAAGATGAGCAGGCTAACTGTGCGCTGATGGCGACAGAAGATGACGGATCAGAATCTACGTCAGAATCAGATTCTGAAGAGGTATTTTCTGAACTTACTAGAGATGAGTTAGTTTCCGGTCTAACAGAACTTCTGGAATTCAAGTCTCAGATTAGTCTCAAATACAAAAAGCTGAAAAAGCTATTTGAATTTGAAACAAAGAAGCTTGAGTTGGAGAATTCTGAATTAAAAGAAAAACTTTTAAAATTATCCAATAATGTTGGATCTTCTTCTGATTCAGAAAAATCCACTCCTAGTCTAAACCATATTCTGAAAGAATATGATTTAAGTTTCAGGAAGTTCTTATCTAGAAGTATTGGCAGAAGTCAGCTAGCTTCTATGATATATGCTGTGTCTGGAAACAAAAGAGTCGGCATTGGTTTTAAGGGTGAAACCCCATACAAACTTGAACCTGTTGATGAAATGAAATTCACATACAAGCCATTGTATGATCAGTTCAAGTATGGCCACTCCCATGATATTAGGCACACTTCACATGCTCAAAGTTTTCACATAACACACACCAAAAAGCATGTGACACAACCTAGGAAATATCATGAAACTCACATTAAAAATTATCATGCTGTTCCTCCTATTGCTTACAATGTTAAACCCAAGTTCAATTAGAACTTGAGAAAATCTAACAAGAAAGGACCCAAGAAAATGTGGGTACCAAAGAAAAAGACTATTTCTTTTGCAGATTCTCTTGGAGACAAAGAAGATAAAAGTCAACATGACATGTCACCTGGACTCAAGTTGGTCTCAACACTTGAAGGGAAGAAGGACTGTCTTCCAAGTTCTGGTACTTAAATCTGTGGAAGAAACTATATTCGTAGGAGATCAGAAAAGAAAGTTTATTAGCTTGGAACCATCTGTTTTGTTTGTTTCTAAAGCATTGATGTTTCGTTCTTGATTATTCTGAATGCTCTAAATGCTACAGAATATACAATATTGAAACATTGATCGTGGACGAATCAATAAATATCTGGTTTGATGATAAACTTGTTTCTAATGAAACAAAGCAGCTTAAGAATTTCTGCAGATACAGTTTTGTCTTATCAGAAGCTGCAGAACAAAGAAGTGAATCTCCAGAAGCTGTGTATATCAGAAGTAATGAATCAGAAGATCATTCAGATTTATATCAGCACACTTCAGAAGGAGTGTCTCCAGAAGAGAAACTTGATCAATTCAGAAGCAGTGATCGGAATCAGAAGGCGTAAAGCCTATTGAATATTTCACACCTGTCATCCATTATCTGATGATGAACACGTGTCTCTACGGTCAGTACGAAGCGTGCAGTTGAAAAGACGCCGACCTAGGTAACTGTATTAAATCATTTCATTTACCATGCTATCTCTCCTAATGTCATTTCTCATTTAATGCAAAATGATTTAAATTATTTTCAAATCTTTTAAATAGCCCGCTTCAACTTCATTCTTTTCTCCGTCTCTCTATTTTGTTGTACATTTTTTTTTGCTGCATCTGTTTTTCTTTCTCAAACCCTAGTCTTTGTTCTAATCTTACGACATAATCATCATGAACTCTTCCTCTTGTTCATCTTCCTCAAAAGAAAGACTTACTTCTTCACAAATCCTTCTACGAAATTATGAATATGCTCCTTTGAAAACTTGCTTGATACCCACGAAGGACTTGGAGGTTTTATGTGAAACTGCTGTGGACTTAAACAATCTTAAAGCGAATGGCTTTAAGTGTGATGCAAGAATCCTTGAGCAAGGATGGTCCAAGTACCTTAATAGATTGGTTGGTCCAATTTATCCTGATCTTGTGAAGGATTTCTGGGTACATGCAACGGTTACCCCAACGGCCATCATTTCATTCGTGCTAGGGCATGAAGTGGTTATCTCTGAAAAACTGATCAGGAAGCTATACAATCTGAATGATGAAGAAGGTTGGTCTGGTTTTCGACATGCATCTGTTGATTGGTCGATAGTTGAAAAACAAATCTCTAAGTCTTCTGGGATTGACTCGAATAACACAGGCACCTTGAGGCCATTTTATAGAGTATGGGCTGAGATTATTCTGGGTTCTCTTCACCACAGAAAAAGGATGCTCTCCTCTTCTTACATCAGTCCAGATCACAAGCACACTCTTTTCTGCATTGGCAAAAAGACTGAGATCAACATTTCTCACATTCTGTTTGAGAATCTAAAGACTTCAATCCTTGAGTCAAGAGAAGAGGAAAGGGCGAAGTACCCTCATCTTTCAAGAACGACTATTCCGTTTGGAAGAATGATTTCAGACATTTTTACTGAAAGCAAAGTGCTGGACTCCATCAGAAAACTCAATGCATCCCATTTGCTTGGAGTAGTTCAAGGTCCCATTTTTAATGGTGTGGATTTGTTCAGATTAGAACTCATTCAAAATGTACCTTCTGTGTGCCCAAGCTTTCCTGACATTCTCTCAAGAAGAGTTGCTGTTGAAGGTTTTGCCTCCTTGTTTCAAGAAGAACTGCATCAGGTTGTCAAGTCTTACCTGGAAGATTGTGTTAGGAAGCAATCAGATATTGATCCTGCTTGGATCCGTGGCAGAGTACTTCCGTCCAAGGCTGATCTTCTGAAGAAGGATCAGAAGGAACTAAAGGCTAGGCTAAAAAGAAAAGCCCGAGAAGATGAGGCTGAGAAAGACAAGAAGTTGAGGGTCACCTATGATCCTGACAAGGTGGACTCTGAAGAACGAAGAGATAAAAGGATCAGAGATTCCTTTCGCAGAACCAGATCTTCTTCTTCTGTACAAATCTCCAGACAGGTTTTTACTCCACCTCCTTCTGTCCCTAAACCATCTTTCCAATCACCTCCATCTGAACCAAAAATAAACTTCACCTTACCAAATCCTTCTCCATCATCCTTCTCCTCTCCCATTCTAAACCCCACACCTTTAAGTATTCTTCCCCCAACTCCTTCTGATAAATCTTTCTCACCAATTCCCTTTACAAATACTCCATCCTCGTCTCAATCTATCATTTCTGATATTCCATCCTCATCAATCATTCTCTCAGATATCCCTTCTTCCTCATCCACCGCACCTCCACCTTCTATATCCCATCCCTTATCTACCAGAAAATCCAAACCGTACTGTCTTCTCTACCCTGACTACAAATTCACCTTCAATCCGCCTGAACCTGAACCCTATACCTACCTGGAACTTTTCAGACATGAGGTGATTAGCAGTCTAGACCTTCTGAAGGATGCATTTCTAAATGGTCTGGATGATGTTTCTACAAGAAATCTCTGGAGAAGATTTCGCAAGGATTTTCAAGTAGAAGCAATGGGAGTACAGAAAAGACTAGTGGCTGCTGCCCCTGGTTACCCTGGTTACCTTCTGGAGAATGATAATGGTATATACTACCATCCTCTCAGAAATTGTGTTGTTGCTGAGGAGAAGCCCTTTGTGGATGAATTGGAAGTAGCAAGACTGGCTGCTGAAATGGAAGCAAATCCATGCAGGGATATCGTTATCTTTATTCCTGATTATCCTGTTCTGCTCGGAGATTTCAAGACTCTTTTTGACTATCTGAGGGAAAACCCTTCTGAGAAAGACCCAAGCTTGGTCATTCCAGAAGTTGTTGACCCACCAGAAGTTGAAGGTCCTTCTGCTCCCAGGAATCTAGCTGCCATTCTTCAGGCACTTGAGAATGGAGACTCGGAAATTCCTGCTGCAGAATATGGAGATGCTTCTATGCAAGAAGCAGATGCTGAAGATCATGTTGCTGAATCAGATCCTGTTGAGGAAATCCCTGCAAATGATCTATCCATGGAAGCTACAGATCCAGTTGCTATTCCTGTGGTTGAAAGCGGTGAAGCTTCTTCTGATGAATCTTCTTGTCTTGCAAGGACTCTGGAAGAAATTCAGAAGAGACAGGATGAGCAAAGCTCACTCAATGCTGAGTATAGAGCTTTCATGGTGAGGCAAGATGGACACAACAATGAGGTTCAAGAGATGCTGGCCAAGATCTTGTCAAGGCTAGGGCCATCTTAGATTGAGTCTGTGTTGTTTCTTTCTTTTCGTTGCATCTGTCTTTGTGCATCTGATCTTACTTATCTTCATGTACTCCTGTACCTGCTGTTTGAACTTCAATGAAATCATCTTCTTCCTCTGTGTGTTTCGTTTTGTTTGTCTCTGAATCTTTTTTTGTTTTTTGATGATATGACAAAAAGGGGGAGAAAGATAAATGATAAATGATTTGATTTAGTCAGTTGCTATTTACTAACAAGAACTGCAAGTTCTATATGGTTTAAGTGTTTTGCAGGTATAAAGAAGTGAAGAGAATCTTCAAAGCAAACACAAGAAGCAAAACCATAAGAAGTGTTATTCTGTAAAAAGAATAAGCTCATGGAAACTGAAGCAAGCTGAGTGCTGTCAAGCTTCAGAAATCAGAAGCAAGAAAGAAGAATGAATCAGAAGCACAGATAATAGAATTTGATCCATATTTGTCTATTTGCTCCGACAAAATTCTATTTGCTCTGATACATTATTTCAGCCTATATGGCTCTGATACATATCATGTGTTCTAATATACATTTTATGTTCTGACTCGTTCATGCTGACTTTTGTCGTTTAGTTTTTGTTCTGTAACATTTCAGGATGTAGAGATGCTCTGATGATGCTCTGGTACATTCAACAATGTTCTGATACAAATCTAGCATGAAGTGATGTTGGTAGAAATTCAAGCTCTGAAGCTATCCGAGGGAAGCAGAAATCAGAAGCTGTGAATGTTCTAAAGATCCAGAAAACTCAAGTTCTGAAGCTGTCCTAAATGGAAGCAGAAATCAGAAGCTGTGAATGTTCTGAAGATCAAAGAAATTCAAGTTCTGAAGCTGTCCTAGATGGAAGCAGAAATCAGAAGCTGTGAATGTTCTGAAGATCAAAGAAATTCAAGTTCTGAAGCTGTCCTAGATGGAAGCAGGAATCAGAAGCTGTGAGTGTTCTAGGGATCTAAAGAAATTCTAGTTCTGAAGCTGTCCAATGGAAGCAGAAGTCAGAAGCTATGAATTCTCTGAAGACAGAAGCTTATGTGATCGTCTCTACCGAAATAATCAGGGAAGTCTTTTATTAAAGTTCTTCGAGTATTTATTTCAGGGGGAGATTATTTATCTCAGGGGGAGATTGTTAATCTCAGGGGGAGACATATTCATATGCTTATGCTATAGCTGTGTAATTTGTCTTTTGCCGTCTGCTCTTTCTGATCGCAAATTCATATCATTTATATATGTTTTTGTCATCATCAAAAAGGGGGAGATTGTTAGAACAAGATTTGTTCTGATCAATTATCTTAGTTTTGATGATAACAATAATATGAATTTTGCTTAAGATAATATGGTACTCTAATCCAATGCAATATCCTTTTCAGGAAATATATATAGAGTATGCATAATTCAGCGCTCAGAAGCTTTGTCTCAAGGGTTCAGCATGCAACATCAGAACATGGTCTGGCAAGACATCAGAAGATGGTCGAAGCAGAATCAGAACATGGGTCTATGGAAGCATCAGAAGAACATGAGATCAGAAGCACTGAAGTTCTGATGGTATCACGCACAGAAGCACTTCAAGGTCAGAAGATCAGAAGATGATTTGCACCAAGCTGTTTGACTCTGATGATATTCAAACGTTGTATTCACAAACATCAGATCAAAAGGAAGTACAAGTGGCAAGCTACGCTGACTGACAAAAGGAACGTTAAAAGCTATTATAGGCAACGTCAGTAGACACAGCGTGAACAAGGCTCGAGGTAGTTGACAAAAGCATATAACATTAAATGCGATGCTGTACGGAACACGCAAAGCATTAAATGCACTCAACGGTCATCTTCTCCAACGCCTATAAATATGAAGTTCTGATGAGAAGCAAGGTTAACGATTCTGCACAAAACAACTCATATTAACTTGCTGAAACTCTGTTCTATTCAAAGCTCAGAATCTTCATCTTCATCAAAGCTCACTACATTGCTGTTGTAATATATTAGTGAGATTAAGCTTAAACGTTAAGAGAAATATCACAGTTTGTGATTATAGCTTTTAAGAAGCAATTGTAATACTCTTAGAATTGATTACATTAAGTTGTAAGGAACTAGAGTGATCGTGTGGATCAGAATACTCTAGGAAGTCTTAGAGGTTATCTAAGCAGGTTGTAACTAGAGTGATCGTGTGGATCAGAATACTCTAGAAAAGTCTTAGAGGGTATCTAAGCAGTTGTTCCTGGAGTGATCAGTGTGTGATCAGAAGACTCTGGAAGACTTAGTTGCTGACTAAGTGGAGAACCATTGTAATCCGTGCGATTAGTGGATTAAATCCTCAGTTGAGGTAAATCATCTCCGCGGGGGTGGACTGGAGTAGTTTAGTTAACAACGAACCAGGATAAAAATAACTGTGCAATTTATTTTTATATGTCAAGTTTTTAAAGCTACACTTATTCAAACCCCCCCTTTCTAAGTGTTTTTCTATCCTTCAGTTATGACATAATCTTTAATCAAAAGTCTTGCAAGGCTGTAAGTCAGAAGGATGGCTCAATCCTATTTACAGGCAAGAGAAAGAATAACATTTATAAGATTGATCTTTCAGATCTTGAGAAGCAGAAGGTGACTTGCCTTATGTCTGTTTCTAAAGAGCAATGGGTCTGGCACAGAAGATTAGGACATGCTAGTTTGAGAAAGATTTCTCAGATTAACAAACTAAATCTGGTCAGAGGACTCCCAAATCTGATATACAAATCAGATGCTGTTTGTGAAGCATGTCAGAAGGGCAAGTTCTCCAGACCTGCATTCAAATCTAAGAATGTTGTCTCTTCCTCAAGGCCGTTAGAACTTCTGCACATTGATCTGTTTGGACCAGTCAAAACAGCATCTGTTAGAGGGAAGAAATATGGATTAGTCATCGTAGATGATTATAGCCGATGGACATGGGTAAAGTTCTTAAAACACAAGGATGAGTCTCATTCAGTGTTCTATGAATTCTGCACTCAGATTCAATCTGAGAAGGAGTGCAAAATCATAAAGGTCAGAAGTGATCATGGTGGTGAATTTGAGAACAGAATCTTTGAGGAGTTCTTCAAAGAAAATGGTATTGCCCATGATTTCTCTTGCCCTAGAACTCCACAGCAAAATGGAGTTGTAGAGCGAAAGAATAGGACTCTACAAGAAATGGCCAGAACCATGATCAATGAAACCAATATGGCTAAGCATTTCTGGGAAGAAGCAATAAACACTGCATGTTATATTCAGAATAGAATCTCTATAAGACCTATTCTAAATAAGACTCCTTATGAATTGTGGAAGAACAGAAAGCCCAACATTTCATATTTTCATCCTTTTAGATGTGTTTGTTTCATTTTGAATACTAAAGATCATCTTGGTAAGTTTGATTCTAAGGCGCAAAAATGTTTCCTTCTTGGATATTCTGAACGCTCTAAAGGCTGCAGAGTATACAATACTGAAACATTGGTTGTAGAAGAATCAATCAATATCAGATTTGATGATAAGCTTGGTCTTGAAAAGCCAAAGCAGTTTGAGAATTTCGCAGATATAGATATTGATATATCAGAAGCTGTAGAACCAAGAAGCAAAGTTTCAGAAGCTGAAAATATCAGAAGCAAAGAATCAGAAGATCAAGTTGCTGCATCTTTAGAGAACCTCAGAATTTCTGAAGAGCCAACAGTCAGAAGATCTTCGAGACTCACCTCAGCTCACTCAGAAGATGTGATCCTTGGGAAGAAAGATGATCCTATCAGAACAAGAGCATTCCTTAAGAACAATGCAGAATGTCAATTAGGTCTTGTTTCTTTGATCGAGCCAACTTCTGTTGATCAAGCTCTAGAAGATCCAGACTGGATAATTGCCATGCAAGAAGAACTTAATCAGTTTACAAGGAATGATGTATGGGATCTTGTTCCTAGACCAAAAGGATTCAACATCATTGGTACAAAGTGGGTTTTCAGAAACAAGCTCAGTGAGAAGGGAGAAGTGGTAAGAAACAAAGCCAGACTGGTGGCTCAGGGATATAGTCAGCAAGAAGGGATTGACTATACAGAAACCTTTGCACCAGTGGCCAGGTTAGAATCTATTCGCTTATTAATTTCCTTTGCCACTCAACATAACATCACTCTGTATCAGATGGATGTTAAGAGTGCCTTCTTAAATGGTTATATAGATGAGGAAGTCTATGTTCACCAACCTCCTGGTTTTGAAGACTCTAAGTCTCCAGAACATGTTTTCAAACTTAAGAAATCATTGTATGGATTGAAGCAAGCTCCTAGAGCTTGGTATGAAATATTAAGTTCTTTCCTTCTAGACAATGGTTTCACTAGAGGACAAGTGGATACGACTCTCTTCTGTAAAACATCTAAGAAGGACATCTTAATTTGTCAAATTTATGTTGATGATATTATTTTTGGAACATCTAATGCTTCACTTGGAAAGGAGTTTGCTAAGTCTATGCAGGCTGAATTTGAGATGAGTATGATGGGAGAACTCAAGTATTTTCTTGGGATTCAAATCAATCAAACTTCTGATGGAACTTATGTTCATCAAACGAAGTATGTGAAGGAACTTCTGAAGAAGTTTAATCTTTTTGAAAGCAAAGAAGCCAAAACTCCTATGCATCCAACGTGTGTTCTAGGTAAGGATGAGGTAAGAAAAAAGGTAGATCAGAAGTTGTACAGAGGTATGATTGGATATCTCTTATATCTTACTGCTTTTATACCTGATATTCTATTCAGTGTTTGTCTGTGTACTAGATTCCAATCAGATCCTAGAGAATCTCACTTAACTGCTGTTAAGAGAATTCTGAGGTATCTGAAAGGTACTACTAATGTTGGTTTAGTCTACAGAAGATCTAAAGAATACAACTTAGTAGGATTTTGTGATGCTGACTATGCTGGAGATAGAATTGAAAGGAAGAGTACTTCTGGAAGTTGTCAATTTCTAGGAAGTCATCTGATCTCCTGGTACAGCTAGAAGCAAGCTACCATTGCCCTCTCAACAACAGAAGCAGAATATGTTGCTGCTGCTGGTTGTAGCACACAAATGCTCTGGATGAAGAGTCAGCTAGAAGATTATCAAATATATGAGAGTAACATTCCTATCTTCGGTGATAATACTTCTGCCATTTGTTTATCTAAGAATTCTATCTAACATTCCAAAGCTGAACATATTGAGATTAAACATCATTTCATTAGGGACTATGTTAAGAAGGGCGTTCTCTCTTTAAACTTTGTGGATACAGACCACCAATGGGCTGATATCTTTACAAAACCCCTTGCTGAAGATAGGTTTAAGTTCATTCTGAAAAATATCAGTATGGATTTATGCCCAGAATGAGAAGATGAGAAGATCTTATGTATGGTTAACTTCTGAAAAGTGTTGGGATTATGTGCATATAAGAAGTTTCTATAATGATCAGTTAGAAGTTCTGATTCTGTTATTACTAACGTTTCATTATCTAAGTTGATTCAGAATCTCTTTTAAAGTAAAACAGCTGTCACTAGTTTTCCAGAAAACGAACACGTGTTTACTATTTCTGGACAAGCATGCGTGCAGTTGAGGAGACGCCGCCCTAGGTAACTGTGCAAATCAATTCATTTTGGCACTTTATCTCTCCTAACGTCATTTCTCATTAAATGCAAATTGATGTCATGTTTTTCTGTAATCATTTCACTTAAACCATATTGCATTTATTATTTTCTTTTTTTCATCTTTTAAATACCCCGCTTCATCTTCATTTCATCTTTTTCGCTCTCTCTCTTCATTCATCTCTCTCTTTTTGCATTCATCGCAAAAAACCTAGATTGTGTCTGTAACTTAGCATTTCATCATGAATCCTTCAAGTTCCTCAAACCAAGCAGAAGAAATGTCCTCTACTCAACTGGTTTTCAGCAAGCATAGGTTTGCTCCTTTGAAGACCTGTTCCATTCCTCCATCTGAAATGGAAGTTCTTTGTGAGTCCTCGGTGGATTTTGAGAATTTGAAAGCATATGGTTTCAAACCTGACGCAAAGATAATGGCACAAGGATGGTCAAACTATCTTGATAGATTGGTTGGACCAAGTTATCCTGCTCTTGTGAAGGATTTCTGGGCTCATGCAACCGTTACTCCAACTGCTATCATCTCCTTCGTGCTAGGGCATGAAGTTGTGATAACTGAGAAACTGATCAGGAAACTATACAACTTGGACGATGAAGAAGGATGCACTGGTCCTCTTCATGGTAGAGTCAGTTGGCTACAGGTTGAAAAACAAGTCTCGTTTGCTACTGGTATTGAATCTCATAAAACTGGTACATTGAGGGCGTTCTATCAAGTTTGGGCTGAAATTATTCTGGGTTCTCTCCATCACAGAAGGCAATCGTTCTCCTCCTCTTACATCAGTCCTGATCACAAATACACTCTCTTATGCATTGGAAGAAGAATTGAAATGAACATCTCCAACATTCTGTTCCAGAATCTGAAGATGGCTATTGAAGAATCAAGGGATGAAGAACGTGAGAAGCATCCTCATCTTCAAAGAAATACTATTCCTTTCGCCATAATGATTTCAGACATTCTGATAGAAAGTGATTTGATGGACTCTCTAAAGACTATTGGGACGTCTAAATTCTTTAGAGTCACTCAGGGTCATATCTTCAATGGTTTTGATCTGCTAAGAATGGAACTTATCAAGGAGATAACTTCTGTTCCTTTTGTCTTCCCAGACATTCTGACCAGAAGAATTCCAGTTGAAGGCCTTGCTACCTTGTTCCAAGCAGAACTTCACAAGGCAGTTAAGCATTACTTGGAAGCTTCTGTTAGAACTCAATCTTCTGTTGATCCTGCGTGGATCCGTGGAAGAGTGCTTCCTTCTCAAGCTGATCTTCAGAAGAAGGCTAAGAAGAAGCAAGAAGCTAGGCTGAAGAGAAAGGCTGCAGAAGAAGCTGCTCAAGAAGCTAAGAGGCAGAAGGTTACTTATGACCCTCTTAAAGTAGATTCTTTTGAAGCAATAAGAACGGGTAACTTCTCCAGGCAAGTATACCAACCACCTCCTTCTGAATCTCAATCTTCTATCCAACCTCCTCCCTCTGAACCTCAAAACACCTTCACCATTCCAAATCCTTCTCAACCATCTCTTTCTACACCTATTTTGAATCTCACTCCACTAAATGTTTGTCCTCCCACACCTTCTGATATCCCATCATCATCAACCCTCCCCACTGATATACCATCCTCATCAACCATCTCCACAGATATCCCATCCCTTTCCTACCAGAAAATCCAACCCATACTGCCTTCTCTACCCTGACTACAAATTCACCTTCAACCCTCCTGAACCTGAACCTCATATTTACCTGGAGTTGTTCAGAAATGAAGTTATCAGTCGGCTGGATCTCTTGAAGGATGCCTTCTTCAATAACCTTGATGATGTTTCCACTAGAAACCTCTGGAGAAGCTTTCGCTAGGATTTTCAAGTTAGAGCCATGGCTGTTCAGAAGAGACTTGTGGCTGCTGCTCCTGGTTATGCTGGTTATCTTCTTGAGGTTGATAATGGTGTATATTTTCATCCTATCAGAAACAGGAGAATCCTTGAGGAGAAGATGTTTGTTGATGAGCTGCTGGACAATCCTTGCAGAGATATTGTGGTATGGAGACCTAAGTATCCAGTTCTGACTAGAGACTTCAAGTCCTTGTTCAACTTTCTAAGGGAAAATCCTTCTGAGAAAGACCCCAATTTGGTCATTCCAGAAGTTGTTGACCCACCAGAAGTTGAAGGTCCTTCTGCCCCAAGGAATCTTGCTGCCATTCTTCAGGCTCTTGAGAATGGAGATTCTGATCTGCCTGCTGCAGAATATGATGGAGATGCTTCGATGGAAGAAGCTGATGCTGAAGATCATCCTGCTGAGACTATTCCTGTTGAGGAAAATCAAGGTGATGATCTGACTATGGAAGCTGCGGTTCAGAATGCTGTCCCTCTGGACAGAAGTTGTGAAACTTCTTCTGGTGAACCCTCTCTTCTAGTGAAGACTCTAGAGGTTATTCAGAAGAACCAAGCTGAGCTATCTTCTCGCATGGACGCGCAAGATACTACCAATGCTGAGTTCCGCACTTTCATGGAGAGGCAGACTGAGAGCAATGCTGGGATTCATGACATGCTAGCCAAGATTATGTCTAAGCTAGGGTCGTCTTAGTCTTTGTGTCTTAGTAGTTTCTCTTTGTTTCTTGCATCTGCTTTCTATGCATCCTCCTTGTACTTCTGACTATTATCCTTTTTGATAATCAATGAAAATTATCCTTCCTTCTCTCATATTGTTTGTTTTTCATCTGAATCTTTTGTGTTTTTGATGTTATGACAAAAAGGGGGAGAAAATGTGATTAATGATTAGATTTATATTATCAGTTGCTGGGAGAAAGTCTCCACATTTATAACAGAACTTGCAAGTTCTATGTCTTTGAGTGTTTTGCAGGAATTGAAGATATTCTTAAAAGCTCAACATGAGAAGCAAAGACATGAGGAAAAGCAATTCGGTATGGAATCAAGCTCATGAAAATTGAAGCAAGCTGAGTGCTATAAAGCTTCAAGATCAGAAGCAAGAAGGAAGAATGTTCTGATATTCTGATGATAGAATATGCTCTAACACATTCTTATTCCTTATATGTTCTGATGCATGCTTTAGTTCTAAATATGCTCTGAAACATTATTGTTTTTGCTCTAATACATATTATATGTTCTGATACATATTTTATGTTCTGATTCATTCATGCTCTGGTACATTCAACAATGTTCTGTAACATTTCAACAATGTAGCGATGTTTTGATGATGCTCTGGTACATTCAACAATGTTCTGATACAATCTAGCATGCAATGATTCAAGAAGAAATTCAAGCTCTGAAGCTGTCCTATGGAAGCAAGAATCAGAAGCTGTGAATGTTCTAAAGATCTAAGCATATGTGATCGTCTCAACTGAAATGGAAAATACTCAGGGAAGTCCTTTATTTATAAATTTCTTCCAGTATTTATTTTAGGGGGAGATTATTTATCTCAGGGGGAGATTGTTAATCTCAGGGGGAGACATATTCACACACTATGTTTATATGCTTATGCTATAGCTGTGTAATTGTCTTTAGCCGTCTGATATTCTGATCGCAAATTCGTATCATTTATATATGTTTTTGTCATCATCAAAAAGGGGGAGATTGTTAGAACAAGATTTGTTCTGATCAATATTCTTAGTTTTGATGATAACAATGTATATGAATTTTGTATGAGATAATGTGGTACTCTAATACTATGGAATTTCCATTTCAGGAATTATATAAAGAGTATGCACAAAATCAGCGCAAGAAGCACTGACTCAGAAGGTTCAGCATGCAACATCAGAACATGGTCTGGCAAGACATCAGAAGATGGTCAAGCAGAATCAGAACATGGTCTTTGGAAGCATCAGAAGGACTTGAGATCAGAAGCAGAAGCACTGAAGTTCTCATGGTATCACGCTCAAAAGCACTTCAAGGTCAGAAGACAAGAAGATGCTCTGCACCAAGCTGTTTGACTCTGATGATATTCAAACGTTGTTCACACAAACATCAGATCAGAAGCAAGTACTAGTTGGTAGGCTACGCTGACTGAGAAAAGGAACGTTGAAGGCTATTAAAGGCAACGTCAGTAGACACAGCGAAAGCAAGGCTCGAGGTAGTTGACAAAAGAGTGAAACATTAAATGCAATGCTGTACGAAATAAGCAAAGCATTAAATGCTCCCAACGGTCATCTTCTCAAACGCCTATAAATAGAAGTTCTGATGAGAAGCCAAAAATACAACACTTGCGCAAATATACAGAAACGCTGTCAAATTCAAAAAGCTCTCAAACTTCATCATCAACCTCACTACATTGTTGTTGTAATACTTTAGTGAGATTAATCTTAAACTTAAGAGAAAATCACAGTTGTGATAATAGCTTTATAAGAAGCATTGTAACTCTTAAAAGAATTTGTTTACATTAAGTTGTAAGAACTAGAGTGATCAGGTTGTTGATCAGTATACTCTAGAAAGTCTTAGAGGGTATCTAAGCAGATTGTTCCTAGAGTGATCAGGTTGTGATCAGTATACTCTAGAAGACTTAGAAGTTGTCTAAGTGGAAAACCATTGTAATCTCGTGTGATTAGTGGATTAAATCCTCAGGTGAGGTAAATCACTCCAAGGGGGTGGACTGGAGTAGTTTAGTTAACAACGAACCAGGATAAAAATCATTGTGCAAATTGTTTTTATCTTACAAGTTTTAAAGCTACACTTATTCAAACCCCCCCTTTCTAAGTGTTTTTATATCCTTCAATTTTCATCACAATGAAAACCTAAAACAATCTTACAAACATGCACTAACCATATCGTAACACAACTTAAAAATCTCATGCTTTCATAAAATATGTGTTGCACCCCAATTTTTGACCACTGTGATCCCACCATATCTTAAATATTAGGATCACCATTGTCATCATAATCATCATGCATTTATCTTTTATTAACCCAAAATACAAAAAATTTGTTGTTTGTTGCTTGTGTCCCAAGACAGAAGACTGCTTAAGAGAAAGCTAAGCAAATTAGGGTTTTGAGGCCCACAAAGAAATTAAAGATTCTTCTATGATTCAAAGGTTCTCCAATCAATACAAAGGTCCAAGGATGGGTCAATGCAAGATCAATCACCTTCAAGTTCATCAGAAGCTCTAATTAGGGTTTTGACCTAATTTCTATGGAGGGTTGACTTTTAATCAGGGGATAGTTCCAAGACTCAAAATATGATTCAAGGGCATCCAAATCAACATTATAGTCCATTCATATCATTCATTTGAAGAGGAGAGCTTGATTCATTTGAAAATCACAAAACTGCAGTTCATATGGATATTGAAGATATTTGATAAAAGAAAATTCAAAGAATTCATCAAGAATCAAAAAGTCAAATTAGGGTTTTTAAGTGTATTTTGACATAATTCATGGATCTCCAAATTTTGCTTACACATTCAAAAATCTCCCAACATGAAAGTTGTAGATCTTGGCAAAACAAACAACTTATCTAATTGGAACTTTTTGCAAAAAATGATTATTTTGAGAGATATGGAATTAAGAAGATAACTTTCAAAGACTTAGAAAATTTTTCAAGTGTTTTACTTGGATTTTTTCTTAACTTTATGGCCATTTTCTCAATGATCCAAAAAGCGTTTGAGGAAACTTTCAACTACTCATTTGAAGTATGTAGCAAGGGCTTTCCAAAGAGATAGGTAGCATGAAATTTCATGGCTTGAGCAAGGAGATATGATTTTGTCAATATACCACCATGAACACTTAAAGAATGATGAAGAACAAGTTTGAATTTGTTGAAAATATGAAAGAATCTTCAAAGTACAGCCCCTCTAATTTGTTTAAGAGGCCATAAACAGAAGATTGCACGCTCTTTAGGGCTATGATCCAAGTGCCTAAGCCATTAACCATTGAATCATTCCATTTCAAACATAAACATTACACTTCCATTCTAGTAAAGTGACTTTAATCACCAATAAATCTTGCATTGAGCTCCCAACTCGTTTCTTCTGCACCAAAAGTAATTCAAATCCCACAAGCAAGCCTTTAAGATCATATTAAAGTCCTTGCAAGCATGCTTAAAATTTGTACCATCCATTGAAACCATAACTTTCTCATTTCTTCAAAAATAAGCAACATGGTACAAGATCACATGTGGGCTTCAAACTTCTGAGGTTTTTCCCTCCACAAACCCTAAATCTTGCCTATAAATAGAGGGCATTTCTCCCTTAACCAATGACACCAGAATTCTCCAAGTGACTTGTCAACTTGAAATCATTCTTTCTTAACCATTTAGAAGTTGTCCATACCTTTCTTAACCAACCAACAGGCCTCTAACCAAAAAGCACCATTTTCACTCCATTTTCAAAGCTTATAAGCTCATCACAAGCTAAAACTCAAACTAAACACTTAGCCACTCAAATAACCTTTCACATAGCTTCTATTGAAGGATAGAAAAACACTTAGAAAGGGGGGGGTTTGAATAAGTGTAGCTTTAAAAACTTGACAGATAAAAATAAATTGCACAGTTATTTTTATCCTGGTTCGTTGTTAACTAAACTACTCCAGTCCACCCCCGCAGAGATGATTTACCTCAACTGAGGATTTAATCCACTAATCGCACGGATTACAATGGTTTTCCACTTAGTCCGCAACTAAGTCTTCCAGAGTCTTCTGATCACACACTGATCACTCCAGGAACAACTGCTTAGATACCCTCTAAGACTTTTTCTAGAGTCTACTGATCAACACGATCACTCTAGTTACAATCTGCTTAGTTCACTCCTAAGACTTCCTAGAGTATTCTGATCAACACGATCACTCTAGTTACTTACAACTTAATGTAATCAATTTAAGAGTTTACAAATGCTTCTTGAAAGCGATAATCACAACTGTGATATTTCTCTTAATCGTTTAAGCTTAATCTCACTAATATATTACAACAGCAATGTAGTGAGCTTTGATGAAGATGAAGATTCTGAGTTTTGATTTGAACAGCGTTTCAGCAAGTGTGATATAAGTTGTTTTGGTGCAGAATCGTTAAAATCGTCAACCTTGCTTCTCATCAGAACTTCATATTTATAGGCGTTGAGAAGATGACCGTTGAATGCATTTAATGCTTTGCGTGTTCCGTACAGCATCGCATTTAATGTTATACGCTTTTGTCAACTACCTCGAGCCTTGTTCACGCTGTGTCTACTGACGTAGCCTTTAATAGCTTTTAACGTTCCTTTTGTCAGTCAGCGTAGCTTGCCACTTGTACTTTCTTCTGATCTGATGTTTGTGAATACAACGTTTGAATATCATCAGAGTCAGACAGCTTGGTGCATAGCATCTTCTGATCTTCTGACCTTGAAGTGCTTCTGAGCGTGATACCATCTTCTGAGCTTCAGTGCTTCTGATCTCATGTTCTTCTGATGCTTCCATAGACCCATGTTCTGATTCTGCTTCGACCATCTTCTGATGTCTTGCCAGACCATGTTCTGATGTTGCATGCTGAACCCTTGAGACAAAGCTTCTGAGCGCTGAATTATGCGTACTCTTTATATATTTCCTGAAAGGGAAATTGCATTGGATTAGAGTACCATATTATCTTAAGCAAAATTCATATTATTGTTATCATCAAAACTAAGATAATTGATCAGAACAAATCTTGTTCTAACAATCTCCCCCTTTTTGATGATGACAAAAACATATATAAATGATATGAATTTGCGATCAGAAAGAATAGTAGGCAAAAGACAAATTACACAGCTATAGCATAAGCATATGAATATGTCTCCCCCTGAGATTAACAATCTCCCCCTGAGATAAATAATCTCCCCCTGAAATAAATACTCGAAGAACTTTAATAAAAGACTTCCCTGATTATTTCGGTAGAGACGATCATATAAGCTTCTTGTCTTCAGAGAATTCATAGCTTCTGACTTCTGCTTCCATAGGACAGCTTCAGAACTAGAATTTCCTTAGATCCTTAGAACACTCACAGCTTCTGATTCCTGCTTCCATCTAGGACAGCTTCAGAACTTGAATTTCTTTGATCTTCTGAACATTCACAGCTTCTGATTTCTGCTTCCATTCAGGACAGCTTCAGAACTTGAATTTCTTTGATCTTCTGAACATTCACAGCTTCTGATTTCTGCTTCCATTTAGGACAGCTTCAGAACTTGAGTTTTCTGGATCTTTAGAACATTCGCAGCTTCTGATTTCTGCTTCCCTCGGATAGCTTCAGAGCTTTGAATTTCTACCAACATCACTTCATGCTAGATTTGTATCAGAACATTGTTGAATGTACCAGAGCATCATCTGAGCATCTCTACATCCTGAAATGTTACAGAACAAAAACTAAACGACAAAAGTCAGCATGAACGAGTTAGAACATAAGATGTATGTTTGAACACATTATATGAATCAGAGCCATATAGGCTGAAATAATGTATCAGAGCAAATAATGTATCAGAGCCATAACATTATATGTATCAGAGCAAATAGAATTTTGTCAAAATAAATAGACAAATATAGATCAAATTCTATTATCAGTGCTTCTGATTCATTCTTCTTTCTTGCTTCTGATCTCTGAAGCTTGACAGCACTCGGCTTGCTTCAGTTTCCATGGTTTTGCTTCTGTGTTTGCTTTTTGCTTTGAAGATTCTCTTTATACCTGCAAAACACTTAAACCATGTAGAACTTGCAGTTCTTGTTAGTGAATATGTGGGAGCTTTACCCAGCAACTGATAGTTCTTGTTAGTGAATATGTGGGAGCTTTACCCAGCAACTGATAGATTTAATCAAATCATTTATCATTTATCTTCTCCCCCTTTTTGTCATAACATCAAAAAGAAAATTTCAAAAGATTCAGATGCATGAAACGACAAATAAAGTCACTTAAATGTAAAAGCAAAGACATTTTTCATTGATAATTAAACAAAGGATTACAAGAAAAGAATGCAGGAAAAACAGATGCAACAAGGAAAGGAAACTACAAAGACCAAAAAACTAAGATCCTAGCCTACGCAAAATCCGCGCCAGAACATCATGAATCCCGTCAGTGCTTGTAGCTTGCCTTGTCATGAAGGAACGAAACTCAGCATTGGCTGCTTCTTGCGCGTCCAAACGAGAAGCCAGCATAGCTTGATTCTGATGAAGAGTTTCCAAGGTCTCCATCAGAGCTGAGGTTTCACCAGAAGAAGAAGCACCAGTATTTCTGCCCAGAGGGACAGCAATCTCAGCAGGGTGATCTTCTGGAAGATCTTCAGCTTGTGCATCTTCCATTTCCTCATCTGAGTCTGACTCAGAAGGAGCCTTAGCATATTCTGGTTCAGGCAGCTCAGAAGTTCCATCTTCCAATGCTTGAAGAATAGCTGCTAGGTTTGTTGGAGGAGTAGGACCAGCAACTTCAGCACGATAAACCACTACCGGAAAGACCATGTGAGGTGCTTTTTCAGAAGGGTTCATTCTGAACCAGTTGAACAGCCACTGAAAATCTCCAGTCAGCACAGGAAACCATGGTCTCCACACCACGATGTCTCTGCAGAGATTTTCTTCTTCCAACTCATCTGCTGGTATCTTCCTTTCAAGAACATTTCTGTTCCTGATGAGATGGTGATGGCTGCTCTCACCAACTTCCAACCGGAGACCACGAACACCAGGAGCTTCAGACATAATCCTTCTCTGAGTGTCTGTAGCCTTAGCCAGAAAATCCTGACGGAAGGTATTCCAAAGGTTGTTTGTGGCATACTCATCCAGATGATGAAGGTGAGCAGCACCCAGAATCTCCAACCAGCCATTTACATCAGCATGTAAAAGCTCCAGATATGTTTGAGTGGTGGGAGTTGGAGGGTTGACAGTGAACCTGGAGTTGGGAAGAACAACACTGTAGGGATTAGGTGTTCTGGTGGGAAAAGGGTGTGAGAGAGATGAAGGAATATCTGATGGAAGGGTTGAAGGAGAGGAGATATCAGATGGTGAAGAAGGTGGTTCCGAGAGGATGAATGAGGAGGAAGAGGTGGTGGAGGTCTTTGAAGAGGGGGGTGATTGAGGGGAACCGTCAAGGGGTTGATACACTTTGAGAGGGTCATAGGAGATCCTAACTCTTTTAGGTTTGGTTTCTGGTTCAGCAGATGCCTTTCTCTTTTGTTTCCTATCATTGTCTTGATTCCCAGAGCTTGACGATGGATTCATGATGAATTTTCAGATATTGGAAACTGCTAGGGTTTATGATATGAAAAGAGAGAGAGAGACGAAAAAGAAACCGAATGCAGAGAGAGAGAAATATGAGAGGGAAAAGAAACGTTTGAAGAGTATAAAAAGAAAACTGAAAGAGAGTAAATGATGAAATGCATTTAATGTTACGTGACATGAGGAGGGATAATAATGACAAAAGACGTGATTTGCACAGTTACCTAAGTAGACGTCCCCTCAACTGCACGCACGCTTGTCCAGGAATAGTGAACACGTGTTTACCATCTGGATAGCCAGTTACAGCTGTTTTGCTTTTATAGAGATTCTGAATCAACTTAGACACTGAAACGTTAGTAATAACTGAATCACAATTTCTAATTGATTTCTATCAGAACTTCTAAAAAAAATTTCATATCAAAGGATACTCATACGTAAGAATTTCTCATCTTCTCATTCTGAGCTTGTTTCTGAAGACCCAATTTGTGCCGATTATATTGAATCCATCTGGTCTAGGAACAAGATCCCAAACATCATTCCTTGTAAACTGATTCAGTTCTTCTTGCATAGCAATTATCCAGTCAGGATCTTCTAGAGCATGATCAACAGAAGTTGGCTCGATCAAAGATACAAGACCTAATTGACAGTCTGCATTGTTCTTAAGGAATGCTCTTGTTCTGATTGGATCATCCTTCTTTCCAAGAATGACATCTTCTGAGTGACCAGAGATGAGTCTGGATGATCTTCTGACAGATGGTTCTTCAGAAATGCTTAGATCCTCCAGAGAAGCTGATACTTGATCTTCAGATTCTTTGCTTCTGAGAGGCTCTGCTTCTGATGCGTTGCTTCTTGGCTCAACAACTTCTGATATATCAATATCACAATCTGCAAAATTATCAAACTGCTTTGGTTTTTCAGAACCAAGCTTATCATCAAACCTGATATTGATTGATTCTTCTACAATCAATGTTTCAGTATTGTATACTCTGTAGCCTTTTGAGCGTTCAGAATATCCAAGAAGGAAACATTTTTGTGCTTTGGAATCAAACTTACCAAGATAATCTTTAGTGTTCAGAATAAAGCATACACATCCAAAAGGATGGAAATATGAAATGTTGGGCTTTCTATTCTTCCACAATTCATAGGGAGTCTTATTTAGAATAGGTCTGATAGAGATTCTATTCTGAATATAGCATGCAGTGTTTATTGCTTCTGCCCAGAAATGCTTAGCCATATTGGTTTCATTGATCATGGTTCTGGCCATTTCTTGCAGAGTCCTATTCTTTCGTTCTATAACCCCATTTTGCTGTGGAGTTCTAGGACAAGAGAAATCATGGGCAATACCATTTTCTTTGAAGAACTCTTCAAAGGATCTGTTCTCAAATTCACCACCATGATCACTTCTGACCTTTATGATTTTACACTCTTTTTCAGATTGAATCTGAATGCAGAAATCAAAGAACACTGAATGAGTCTCATCCTTGTGTTTCAAGAATTTTACCCATGTCCAGCGGCTATAATCATCTACGATGACTAATCCATATTTCTTCCCTCTGACAGATGCTGTTTTGACTGGGCCAAACAGATCAATGTGCAAGAGTTCTAATGGCCTTGAGGTAGAAACAACATTCTTGGACTTGAATGCAGGTTTGGAGAACTTGCCCTTCTGACATGCTTCACAAAGAGCGTCTGATTTGAATTTCAGATTAGGGAGTCCTTTGACCAGATTCAGTTTGTTAATCTGAGAAATCTTTCTCAAACTAGCATGACCTAATCTTCTGTGCCATACCCACTGCTCTTCAGAAACAGACATAAGACAAGTCACCTTCTGACTCATAAGATCTTGCAGATCTGTCTTATAAATGTTGTTCTTCCTCTTGCATGTAAATAGGATTGAGCCATCCTTCTGATTTACAGCCTTGCAAGACTCTTGATTAAAGATTATATCATAACCATTGTCACTTAATTGACTGATAGATAAGAGGTTATGTGTTAATCCTTCTACAAGAAGTACATTAGAAATGGAAGGAGAGTTACCAGACTTTATAGTTCCAGAGCCAATTATCTTGCCCTTCTGATCTCTTCCAAACTTGACTTCTCCTCTAGACTTAAGCACCAGGTCTTGGAACAAAGACCTTCTTCCTGTCATGTGTCGCGAGCATCCAGAGTCCAGGTACCATGACATGTTGTGCTTTGTCCTTTTTGCAGTCAAGGATATCTGCAATAGGAATAATCTTATCCTTAGGTACCCACATTTTCTTGGGTCCTTTCTTGTTAGATTTTCTCAAGTTCTGATTGAACTTGGGTTTAACATTGTAAGCAATAGGAGGAACAGCATGATAATTTTTAATGTGAGTTTCATGATATTTCCTAGGTTGTGTCACATGCTTTTTGGTGTGTGTTATGTGAAAACTTTGAGCATGTGAAGTGTGCCTAATATCATGGGAGTGGCCATACTTGAACTGATCATACAATGGCTTGTATGTGATTTTCATTTCATCAACAGGTTCAAGTTTGTACGGGGTTTCACCCTCAAAACCAATGCCTACTCTTTTGTTTCCAGACACAGCATATATCATAGAAGCTAGCTGACTTCTGCCAATACTTCTAGATAAGAACTTCCTGAAACTTAAATCATATTCTTTCAGAATATGGTTTAGACTAGGAGTGGATTTTTCTGAATCAGAAGGGGATCCAACATTATTGGATAATTTTAAAAGTTTTTCTTTTAATTCAGAATTCTCCAACTCAAGCTTCTTTGTTTCAAATTCAAATTGCTTTTTCAGCTTTTTGTATTTGAGACTAATCTGAGACTTGAGTTCCAGTAGTTCAGTTAGACCGGAAACTAACTCATCTCTAGTAAGTTCAGAAAATACCTCTTCAGAATCTGATTCTGATGTAGATTCTGATCCGTCATCTTCTGTCGCCATCAGCGCACAGTTAGCCTGCTCATCTTCTGAGTCATCTTCTGACTCATCCCAGGTTGCCATAAGACCTTTCTTCTTATGAAACTTTTTCTTGGGACTTTCCTTCTGAAGATTTGGACATTCATTCTTGTAGTGTCCAGGCTCATTGCATTCATAGCACATGACCTTCTTCTTGTCAAATCTTCTGTCATCAGAAGATTCTCCACGTTCAAATTTCTTTGAACTTCTGAAGCCTCTGAACTTCCTTTGCTTGGTCTTCCAGAGTTGATTTAGCCTTCTGGAGATTAAGGACAGTTCATCTTCTTCTTCAGATTCTGATTCTTCAGGATCTTCTTCTCTAGCCTGAAAAGCGTTAGTGCATTTCTTGATATTGGATTTTAATGCAATAGACTTACCTTTCTTTTGAGGCTCATTTGCGTCCAGCTCTATTTCATGACTCCTCAAGGCACTGATAAGCTCTTCCAGAGAAACTTCATTCAGATTCTTTGCAATCTTGAATGCAGTCACCATAGGACCCCATCTTCTGGGTAAGCTTCTGATGATCTTCTTTACGTGATCAGCCTTGGTGTATCCCTTGTCAAGAACTCTCAATCCAGCAGTAAGAGTTTGAAATCTTGAAAACATCTTTTCAATGTCTTCATCATCCTCCATCTTGAAGGCTTCATACTTCTGGATTAAAGCTAGAGCTTTGGTCTCCTTGACTTGAGCGTTTCCTTCATGAGTCATTTTCAAGGACTCATATATGTCATAGGCCGTTTCCCTGTTAGATATCTTCTCATACTCAGCATGAGAGATAGCATTCAGCAAAACAGTTCTGCATTTATGATGATTCCTGAAAAGCTTTTTCTGATCATCATCCATTTCTTGCCTTGTCAGCTTTACGCCTCTGGCATTTACAGGATGTTTGTAACCATCCATCAGAAGATCCCATAGATCACCATCTAGACCCAGAAAGTAACTTTCCAGTTTATCTTTCCAGTATTCAAAGTTTTCACCATCAAATACCGGCGGTCTAGTATAACCATTGTTACCGTTGTATTGCTCAGCAGAGCCAGATGTAGATGCAGGTGTAGGTGTAGACTTTTCACTTTCATCAACCATCTTTTACTGAAGCGTTTTTCTCTTCCTGAATCTTTTCTAAACACGGTTAAGTGCTTGCACCTTAGAACCGGCGCTCTGATGCCAATTGAAGGATAGAAAAACACTTAGAAAGGGGGGGTTTGAATAAGTGTAGCTTTAAAAACTTGACAGATAAAAATAAATTGCACAGTTATTTTTATCCTGGTTCGTTGTTAACTAAACTACTCCAGTCCACCCCCGCAGAGATGATTTACCTCAACTGAGGATTTAATCCACTAATCGCACGGATTACAATGGTTTTCCACTTAGTCCGCAACTAAGTCTTCCAGAGTCTTCTGATCACACACTGATCACTCCAGGAACAACTGCTTAGATACCCTCTAAGACTTTTTCTAGAGTCTACTGATCAACACGATCACTCTAGTTACAATCTGCTTAGTTCACTCCTAAGACTTCCTAGAGTATTCTGATCAACACGATCACTCTAGTTACTTACAACTTAATGTAATCAATTTAAGAGTTTACAAATGCTTCTTGAAAGCGATAATCACAACTGTGATATTTCTCTTAATCGTTTAAGCTTAATCTCACTAATATATTACAACAGCAATGTAGTGAGCTTTGATGAAGATGAAGATTCTGAGTTTTGATTTGAACAGCGTTTCAGCAAGTGTGATATAAGTTGTTTTGGTGCAGAATCGTTAAAATCGTCAACCTTGCTTCTCATCAGAACTTCATATTTATAGGCGTTGAGAAGATGACCGTTGAATGCATTTAATGCTTTGCGTGTTCCGTACAGCATCGCATTTAATGTTATACGCTTTTGTCAACTACCTCGAGCCTTGTTCACGCTGTGTCTACTGACGTAGCCTTTAATAGCTTTTAACGTTCCTTTTGTCAGTCAGCGTAGCTTGCCACTTGTACTTTCTTCTGATCTGATGTTTGTGAATACAACGTTTGAATATCATCAGAGTCAGACAGCTTGGTGCATAGCATCTTCTGATCTTCTGACCTTGAAGTGCTTCTGAGCGTGATACCATCTTCTGAGCTTCAGTGCTTCTGATCTCATGTTCTTCTGATGCTTCCATAGACCCATGTTCTGATTCTGCTTCGACCATCTTCTGATGTCTTGCCAGACCATGTTCTGATGTTGCATGCTGAACCCTTGAGACAAAGCTTCTGAGCGCTGAATTATGCGTACTCTTTATATATTTCTTGAAAGGGAAATTGCATTGGATTAGAGTACCATATTATCTTAAGCAAAATTCATATTATTGTTATCATCAAAACTAAGATAATTGATCAGAACAAATCTTGTTCTAACATCTATATCACATATAGAAACTATCCATAACATCCAAACACCTACCAAAGGCCATGAACCAGAAGTCACCATTTTAAAACTCCATTAAAGCACCTTTAGAACCAAAGTTGTCATTTTACATTTGGCTCATGCGTTTTCAAATTTTTTGTGATAGATAGTTTCTATCTAACATATAGAAGCTAACCAAACATCTGTTTTGGATCTGTAACAACATTTCATTGGAGATCTAGCCATAACTTTTTCCACTTGTATGTGAAATTAAATTTTGAGTTGCAGGTACTTGTAGAACCTTGTGAGTGTTCCTAAAGCTTCCTTGGAGGTCCCCGAAGGTGTTCAGATACTGGTAGCATTCCCAGGTCCCCTCAAATCCTCTACTCGACCCTATTTTCAGAGGTATGTAACTTAACTTCGAGCTCCCATGAATGAGGTTCAATTCATGTGTTTCTTGTTACCAAAATGTTCTATTTTACATGTTGATTGATAGCTCTAAGGTTTTGGACATTGATTGTTTGAATTAAGAGTTTAAATTTAAAATTCATTTTTAGGGTTCATAGCTTAATCCCAGAAATTCTCAAGTTTTACCATGTTTTAGTTTATGTTAGATCTGTGGTTGAAATCGTGTTGAAAAATAGATCAGATTGCACTTTTATTTTGTTGAATTTGGTTAAGATTCCATAAATTTTGTGTTGATGCCATTGATGTTATTGTTGCTGTGTTCTTCGCGCAAGGAAGAAGATGAAGTTTTTTAAACTTCATTCTGGCGCGTGTGTTTTAAATATATTGAATGATGCGTGTTCATTTGTGATTACTGTCATACCCCAAAATTTGCCCTCTTATATTCAATCAAAGGTTCCTCAATCGCCCAAGAGCACTCAGGGTTCTATCAGACAAAGCTCCTCCTAATCCAGGATCTCCAAAGCTGGGGTTTTCATTTTTATCAAAGGAGTTTGAATCTCTAAGGCCTCAAATGGATCTCAAGGTATCTCATATGTCTCAGAGCATCTCTAGGCCAATTTTCAAGCTTTGGATCACAAGAGTGTTGAGTCAATGGTTTAGATGATCAATAGTCAACTATGTTGACCTAAAAGTCAACTATAGTCAAAATACAGTCAAACTTCAAGACTTTTGGTCAACATCAAGTATTTGAGGTTATATCCATCATTTTATCAAAGGTTGGTCATGATTCATTAATAAAAAAACTCAGAAATGAACAAAGTCAAAGGTTCAAATTAGGGTATTTTAACTAAAAAGTCAACTCAACTTTGACTGGCCATAACTTTCACATGGAGTATCAAAAATTTCCCAACCAAAGCCTATTCTGAAGGAAATTGGATTCTATACAACTTTGTCCCTCACAGGCCAAGTCCAGAAATGCCTCATTCAAGAGATATGGTTCAAAACATTACAGGTCCTGCTAGGAGATCGCAAAAAGTTGTTTTTTGTCAGGAGCAATATCATTAAGATAAAATCTACAAATGGAAAATATATTCCAAAGTGGCTTGAAGAAGACACCTTGAGGTTTCCAAAAAGTACAAGAACATCTTCATAGGCTTAAAATTTAGAGAATTATGACTTGCTAAAAATGAGTAATTTTGAGAAAAGTGCATGAAGCAAATATTATGCAATCTTCGAATTTTTTCCAAATGGGCCTACATTTTATGTTTGAAACATGTTTCTAACATTGTCTAAGGCCTATAAATCCATGCCCATATTTTGGTGATTTTTATTTATATTTATTTAGATTTTTTATTTATATGTAAGCTAAATAAATTGAATAAAATATAAAAATGCAAGAGTTGTGGGGCATTATTTTTTAGTCATGTGGAGGCCCAAGATATCAGTATTGAGAATAGAGAAATCAAGCTAGCATAATTGGAGAGGATTGAGGATGAAAAAAAGCAAGATTGAATGATGATTTCCAATCAAATATTTTGCATTCAAAGCAAGATTTTTATCAAATTTGTTAACCTAATTTCGTTCTACTACATATAGACAAGAATTCTGAAGCCCAGGGGGAGAAAAATGGGAAGAGAAATCCCTATTCCAAAACAAAAAAAAACGTGAGGAAGGGGTGAGTGGTGGAAGGAGTTGAATCCTAATTCAGATCAAATAAAGAGTTCCAATCGTTTCCTTAACGATCTCTGAGCGTAATTGAATCATCTGCATTGATCTGAACACGCTCATACGTACCCGGACGTTCACGTTTTATGCTTCAAAATTTTCGATTCGAGTTCCATCATATACGCGTCATAAATCGAGTTTGGATACATATTTGTGTTTGTAATTATGTTTACAATCTCCCTATGCCATTTGATTGGAGTTTTATTGCAGGTTTCGTGAATCACCATTGCTAGGGTTCCTAAGCTCCGATTTAGGGGTTGTTAATTGGAGACCAAATTAGTCCAAATCGTTTGTGTTTTCATGTTCAGGGGATAGGATTTTGTGAATCTGAATGATTAATGGGAGTTTATTTGTATCGTGTGACGAATTTGACGTTTGCAGACTTATAGCAACACACGATAACCGTGGGTAAAAGTTTGCTCATATTCTGATATTCAGCGAGGAAGAAGAAGATCTTGGGGCGCGAAATTGGTTTCGTTTAAATTTTATTGACGGGTTTTTTATTATATTTATTCTGTTTTGTTATATTATCACTAACGTGTTCCAGGGCAGATGGTAAAGTGGTTTTGGGCGCTGGTGAGTGGCATAACCTGGGTTCGATCCCCAGGGAAAAACTTATATCTTTTACATTTACAATTTCACGGATCTGGTGTGCTAACCAAAGCAGGGTCCATGATGCGATCTCCATCATCAGCTCTTGGATCCTTACCAAGAAAGATTTGAAGGACCAAGGACGCGCCCCCACCATGCTCACTCATCAAAGCACCACACAGGATAACACGCCTAGGTTTTTTAATCTTTTTTATTTTTTATGTTATTTATATAATTTTGGTTTATAAGGATTGGTTATTAATTTATGATTTATTAATTAATTAATTTAGAATGAAATAATTATAATTAGGATTTTAGTTAGATTTTAATTCTAGGTTTAACTAAATAATTGGCTTAATTTTAATTTTAGGTTAAATAAATTAGGATTAATTAATTAATAATTTTAATTATGTTAATTAGATGATTTAATTTAGGTTAATAGTTAACTTAATGTTATATTGATTCAAATTATAATTAGGGTTATTTATTATTCGTTTCAATCGAATTAATCGATCACGATGGGTAATAATCGATTATTTAATTATTTAATTAATTAAATTCAAATAGGGTTTATGTTGCTAAAGGGTTTTAACCATCTTATTGGTTACGATGATTTGCATTTCTTTTTATCAATTCGTTATTATTTGTAATCAAATCTATTGATTATGAGGAGTAACGATAAATTAATAATTTAATTTTAAAATACATTCAATTTGCTAAATAGTGATCATCGAATCTATCGATTAGAATTGTTAGCAATTCTTATTAATCTGTTAATTATGGTGATCAAACCTATTGATCATTGCGATTAATAGAACAAATTAAAATCAGGGTTGTACGCCAAATCTTAAAACACATCTCTTTCACAAAACAACGGATTTTGAAAACTGCGATAAGGTAATTCAAAATACCTTGCAAACTGCGAATTTCAAAACTACGATAAGGTAACTCAAAATACCTTCAAACAACTTCATATCAAATCTAAGGCGTACAACCCTGCCCCGAACTACGTTGACTCTGATCCTCCATAAGGAGGTATGTAGGCACTTGGATAACCAAGGCGAGTCCCCTTCCCCAAAATCTCACTTTTCACCCTATTCATTTCCTTAGCTATTAAACCTTAACACTTTTAGCCATAAACCCTTGTCTTAAACTCAAAACCTTAGGAAAGGGTTAAGGGTTCCTAACACCTTCCCTTGACCCGAATATAATAACTTACCCCGAATCTCTTAACTGCGTAGGGTTTCCTATTCGCCCTGGTAGAATAGGTGGCGACTCTAAAATCTAATTTTTAGGGCAGGTTGCTACAATTACATCGTACACAACACACTTGGTTACACCCTTACCTCTTAAAGCGCTCATGACCCTCAGGTCTGGGGTTAGAATCCCCCTCGCCCCAGACCTTTTTATTTCTTTTATTTTTCACAGTTTTCCAACTTGTCTTGTAATATAATTGTTCGGGCTTATCCTTTTATCACCAAGCGCGCCTTGGTCTGTTGGCCCATGTTTGGTGGCAAGACTCCAAAGGTGTGGGTTCAAACCCTAGTGGCCACACCCCTTTATATTTTTATCACTTGTTTTGCTAAGTTTTTATCTAACTTCAAAAATCACTAAAAATAGTAGATTTAATGTTTTAATCCCTTTTTTTTGTGTATTTTATTTAATTTGTGTACCATGTTAAAAAAACCCAAAAATATTTATTTTATCACTATTTTAAAATTAATCAAAAACATGTCCTTTTATATTGAAAAATCAACTAAAAATTGTTTTGTTTTGATTATTTCTTTAATAAGACTTCATGTATATATTTGTTTAGGGTTAGAATAGATGTCATTGACTTCTCCATGTACCTTTAGACCCATTCTAGTAAATAATTTGGTATTTAACAATTAAAATCAATTAGGTTTAGGTGTTAATGTTTAACCCTAATTTAAAACCTTAATAAAAAAACCTTAGGTTTAAAACCCTAACCAAAAAATTTGTAACATATTGATCCTTGTTTATCCATGTCTACTTGTATTTGTACATACTTGTTGATTTTAATTCATGCTTTGTGCTTAATTGTTATTTAAATATCATCTCTAATTTGTTTGTTTATCTAACTCCATGTTTATGCATCATGCTAATCATTCATCATTCATACATGAGTTTGAATCCAAGGGTTGAGATACATCCAACTCTCTTACTTATTGATTATCACACTCACTTGTTTGTTCTTGTACAAACATGAGGTATTTATTGTTAATTGTTTAAGCTTGATGTTTTATCCAAAGGATGGGAATGATATTGACTAAATTGTCGAGGTACTTAAATTCTTTTTCAATCTCTTTTATTTTTGTGTTAACTGTTTTAAAGCTTTTCACTTGTTTATGGTTTAGTATTGTTAAAGTTTAACCAAACCCTCTTGTTTTGAAACCTTGGTATTAAGAATAGAATTATTCCCGGTAAAACTGTCCTTAATCCATTGATCTTGTTAAAACTTGATCCTTTGTTTTTTAAACATTGGTGTTAAGAGATGAATTATTCCCGGTGAAACTTCTCTTAACCCATTGACTTTGTATTTTAAAGCTTGGTCTTTTCTTTTTAGTTTTAAAATTTGTTAAGTATTTTAAAGCTTAACCTTTTAAAACTTATTAGGTAATTTAAAGCCTAATTCCCTTTTCAAAATTGTTAAATATTTTAAAGCTTAACCTTTTAAACTTATTAGGTATTTTAAAGCCGAATCTTCTTTTAAACTTGTTAAGTATTTTTAAAGCTTAACCTTCTTTTAAAACTTGTGAGTATTTTAAAGCTCACACTCAAAAAGATTTTGGCCACTTAGGCCCCCTTTTATTTTCCTTTTTAAATAAAAAAGACGAACTACAAAAGCTCTGACTTCCCTATTGTAAAAGGGTTATGTAGGCCTAAGATGCGATATCTTATCGAGCTCACTTTCAAAAACTTCTCTTTCCATCCCCACCCTCTATTTCAAACAAATTTTTCACATAGGTTTTTCACAAAAAGGGTATTTATAAACAAAAGATAATAACACAAAACAAAGAGGTTACCATGGAGTACCATGGATATGACGGGTGCTTAAAACCTTCCCCTTGAATAACAAACCCTCCGTAGCCAGAACTCTGATAAGTTTAATAGTTTTGATTTTAAAAACTTTTGTAGGTTTTATTTGCTCTTTCACCCATTCCTTTTTGGAAACAATAAAGCACTGTGGCGACTCTATTTAAAATGAGCTAAGTCTTCCCATGACTATAGTCTCACCAATTTCACCACTACAATATGCATATCGCCCGCGGAAGAATTATAACTTAAAACATTTCAATGAATATATCTCATACTATATTCATCTACCAATCTCAAATAACATATTCAATTATGCTAAACCAAATAAAAATATAGGCAACATAGCCTTTAATAACATATCCAAATATCATATCAAATAAGATAAGATAACAACATCCAAAATATCCAAAACATGAGTTTAAAAGACCATCTCAAGTGTTACATGACCAGAGCATTTGACTATCTACCTAATCAAAGACAAAACCAAAGCTCCTTAGCTATATCCTCGGACAAGCTACTACACGTCGAAACCTGCACGATGTCACGATGAACATCATTCAAATAGAAGGGTGAGAATTGAAATTATTATAGATAAACATAATAATGGGAAATATAAAGCACAACAAGTATACATTTCACAATTCATCATTCTTCTCAAAACACGCATTCATTTACCACATATCAAGGTTAACATGTTTAGCTCATCCAACCAAGTTCCAAACTCGCGTAATCATATCCAATTATCAATTCCAAAAATTTTAATTCAACAATGAAATACACTCAAGCATACAATATCAATTCATAAATTTCCACATATATGCATATCAATCCAAAATCATATCCACACAATCATATCACATAATCACACAGAACAACAATTCACACCGAAACGTGTGACTTAAGTGTGACTCTATGCAATATGCATGTGGATCCCTCCGTTATCATTTCCGGCAAGCCGATTATCATTCTCTACAGACTAGATAACCACCTCAAAGCTCCATTCTCGTTAAACTTTCAAATCTCATTCGGCGTTAGATTTGGGACAAGTAAATAATCTTCGCGAGATTACCCGACATTGCCACTTTCATAGACTCATGCTTGTGTAAGTGTGTAAGAAAACAAGACTCATGCATTTAAGACAATATTTACCTCTTAAAATACACAATCACATCTTTCCAACATTGCACCACACTACACAACATGATTTCAAAGCGATCCTCAAGCATCAATTAGCACATAGTAATTCAATAACATATATCATGGTTATCACATCACATAATACATCCATGAATATTAACATCATAATTAATTCATAATTACATGTTATCCTCATATTAACATCATAATTAATTCAATAATTTCCAATCAATCCTATTCTATCACAAAGAATATCAAATTAGCTTCCTAACGCTTCAAACGGCGCATAAAAAGGAGTTACGGATCAAAAGATATGACATACGAAAATGCAGAAAAATTGGAGAGAACTCAGTTATGCGAAAATCACTCCCACACCCCAAAATCACTTCCAAACAATGAGAAATAGTATTTACAACCAGAATTTAGCATGTATTATCAACAATTAATACTAAAAACATGTTTAATGGTTCAAATCTCATGAAATCTAACATAAACCCTAACATTCCCAAATAATAAAATTGCAAGAATAGAAATTATACACATATAAACACACAAACATTACCCAATCATATAAACCTATATTAACTTGGATTCTAACCCTTACCTCTTGATTTAATCCATCCTCTTCAAGAATCTACAATCCTCTCCTCTTTCTCTTCTATGTTCTTTCTCTTTAGCCTCTTTTCTCTTCTTTCTATCTTTCTCTCTTTTTCTTGTAATTAGGTTATTCGCTCACAAATCACTACTAACTCTATTTGTGATATTGGGCTTAACCCACCCAATTACTCTTTCTAATTTAATTAGGCCCACAACATATTATCTTATAATTCTACTAATTATTCAAATAGCCCAATTAGCATAATAACACTTAATTAAATAATTATCATACCAAATAATAATTAAATAAAACAAACAATTACTAAAACACCAAATAAGGCTAATTAAATAAATAGCAAATAAAATTGGGATGTTACAACTCTCCCTCATTTAAAAGATTTTTGTCCTCGAAATTAAAATAACCTCAAACTAACAACTCCGAATACGATTCCTTCATCTTATTCTCGAGTTCCCAAGTGATATTTCCATCGGCCACTCCACCCCATATAACTTTCACCAAAGCAATTTCCCTAACCGCGAAGCTTCTTCACTTCTCGATCCTCAATTCGCATAGGTGACGTATCAGCCGTCAAGTTATCTCTTACTTAAACATCATCTAATTGAATAACATGCGATGGATCCACAATTACCTCCTCAATTGAGACACATGGAACACATCATGAAGATTAGAAAGCGACGGTGGCAATTGATAGCACAGAAATGTATCACATATTTGGCATGATTTACATAAACTATATCTCTATTTTATTTTAATTAAGTGACGATCGTCATGGAAAAAGGGGTGACGACCGTCACACCCTTCCTGACGAACGGCAAGGCCCAATTGCCCGGTAACGCATAGTGTTCTCCTATTTTTCTGGCCACGTAGCTCAACGCTTTGAACGAACTTCTCTCAAACGAAAATGGATCAACGTATATCCTATATTCACGCTCCAACTGAGTCAAGCAATGAATGCCACTTCTTCCTATATTTTCTCAACCTAGATGTTATGCGCAGCAATATAAATACTGAGCAAAAGGACTTTCTTCTTCTCGGCAGCATTTTTCCTTCTTTAATTTTTAGGCAGTTTTTCTACCATGTAAAAGTGGTAGTTTCTCACATCGAGGAACTACCACACCATTAGTATTAGGTGTTGTTTCATTCGTTTCAAATTCAATTCCAGTTATTGTACGCCAAGATTATTTTGCATTATTTCAGAAGTTATTTCAGCTTTACTTTTAGCGTTATTAACAGGTTTCATTTTATTGCTTTATTATTATTTTCATTTATCATTGTTAATTTAATTTCCATGTTGCTATTAATTTCAATTCGCACGTTTAATTTGTTTACGCTTAATTCTATGTCCGGCTAAATTGTTTTGAGTCCGGTATGTGCGGACCGTCGTCTCCGACGGGACTCGGTAATTATTTTGTTGGCTTAAATTATTATTATAAAATTCTGTTTTGTCTTTAGTTTTTATTCTTAATTTAGGTAACCTTGTCACGAGAGTGAAAGGTTACTTACCACGATTTCGTCACGAGAGTGAGAGATCTATTAAGGTTTGAACCGGCACTATGAGAGCGTGGGGGTCGAACCAGATAGTAAAAACTAGGCATTAATCCTAAACACAGCGGGAGCGCTTTAGGATTAATTAGAACTTGTTTAGTTTTCAAACCACGTTCCTTGATTTAAGTGGGCGAGCGAGAGCAATATCCTACGGTTGAAGAGCGTGACTTTATTCAAAACCACGAGAGTGTGAGGTTTAGTCTTTAAGCTAATATTTTCTACTAAATATGTTTTTAAACTTTTTATAAGCCAACGAGTGACAGAGTTCCCGAAGTACGCGGAATCACATTCTGGTTTCTCTTTTCCTATATTTATCTTAATCTTAGTTTTATTTCAGTTTTAGTTCTTAGGTTCCCCTTAATCAAACATTCATTAGCCTTAGCTTTACAAAGCAATAATAGATTACAGTAGGTTGACATTGGTCTCTGTGGTTCGAAAATCTGTTATATTACTTCGATATTGTACTTGCGGATGCATCAAGTTTTTGGCGCCGTTGCCGGGGACCAAGTTAGTCAATTTCGTAACTCCGTTGTTACACCGTATAGACTAAGGCATTAAAGAAAAAAAATAATAAATAAAAAATAAAAAAATATTTATCTTATAATCCTAGGTAGATGTATCACCCAAATTCTTTCTACAACTCCCATTCCCAATATCTCGAGGAACCGCACCCAAATTTCCCATATGATTACCATTCCCAGTATCTCGAGGAATCACAAGAACCCCATAAATCCGACCTCAAAATATTATTGGAGAATTTCAATGCGTCACTACCTGATTCTCACCCAAGCTACCTCTTCAACCACCAATCCCAACATTTCGAGGAGTCTGAAGAATCCCACAATTCCAATATCAAAACATTCATTGAGGATTTCAATTCAACACTAACTTATCCTCAACCAAATTTCCTCTACGATCACCACAACCAATATTTTGAGGAGTCACCTGAATCCCATAAATTCGAACTTGAAATATTAATGGAGAATTTTATCGAAACGCAAACTCTTGCTAGGCTAGAATCTACGATGACAGAGTGCTTTGTGGAAACACAAAACGCGATGCTAACCCACTTTGAAGAACCACAAGAATCCAATAATTTCAACTTCGAAGCATCAATGGAGGATTCCGGTGAGGCGCTAACTCACTCTAGGTTAGAATCGATGATGGAGCACTTTGTAGAGAACCAAACTGTCCAAAATGAAGATCTTAGAAAACAAAGTCTCCAAATTAATGAATCCCTTAGGCAACTGACAACTGTGGTTAAGTCTCTGGTGACTCACAACGAGGCCGTGGCGAGTTAAATCTCCCTGCTTGAACAAAAACATCTAGGACCCTTCCTTGAGGAGCATGTGGATATTTTAACAACCAGTAGTGAACAACAAAGTGAAAATCCTAAGGAGAGTCATGATGAGTTTGAGGAGAGTGATGAAGAGTTTGACGAAAGTAATATTGAGATTGAGGAGAGTTCTGGTGAGAAAAGAGTAATGACTAAGGAAGATCCACCAACACCATCCAAAAGGGAGGATGTAGAAAAGATTGAGAAGGAAGCACCTATTGTAATTCCTCCTCCCTATACCCCACCGATTCCTTTTCTGCAAAGTTTTATGGAAGCTACGATAAACTGTGTGAAGGTATAGGAAAATACCCACACCAATGCATCCTTGTTTGAAGTCTTGCATAAAAAGAGAAAGTTCGAGGACCATGAAATTAGGGATGTCATCACTGTTAAGAGGGGAAGATTAGCATTTGAGGTGATGGCTGAAATCACTAAGCTCAAACTTGAAAAGCTGATACTTAGGATTGACCCAGAACCACCATCACAAGTTCAAAAGAATGAACCACCCCACAGAAGAAAGAAAATAAAAGGTGAGGGATATGTGAGATGGCTCGATAAGTGGCCATGGAGACCGACAATTACTAAAATTTCAACCGAGGAGTTATTCTCGAGAGAACCACCATGAGTGCTTGCACTCTTAAGCCGTCGAGCTATCGACGTTAAACAAAGCGCTGTGTGGGAGGCAACCCACAAGCTTTCTATTTAATGTTTTCCTTTTATTGTTTGAATTTGCAGAAAATAAAAGTATGGATCACTTGTCACGTCTCAACCATATCTAGGCGAAAAATCTATAGATGATCATCTCAAAATCGAGCGGGTCTCCACGCACATTCCTACAAATGTTGCTGCTGGTGGTGACACCGTTGATGAGCATGATAGGAGAAGGTATTTCCTCCGGACGTGGAGCAGATTTGGTCGTGATAGCCCACCAGTAGCATCCATTCAGGTTCTGTCTTTCCATTTCCACCTTTTATCAAAACATTGAGGACAATGTTTGGTTTAAGTGTGGGGGAGGAACTTTACCACTTTCATTTATCGCTTTATTGTTTTCTAGTTATGTTGTCGAGTCTTTATATGTGATTTTCAGTTGCTATTGAATTTCCCCAAAAATTTAAAAGAACTTAACCACCAACAATTTTTTTTTTATTTTTGACGCATGGCGCAGACACTCTGAAAGTATAGAGGTTGTCACATTTTAGGCTTTGTTAGAAAGACTTGGGGCTGTTTCAACAACAGCGATACCTTCCTGACAACCTAAACGCCCTAATTATGTGAGATCAATTTGGATGCCCATTATGTCGAGACCTTAGGCTCAAGTTTTCAAAGTAGCTCTTAAGTAGTTTATATTAGCAGTCGGCACCATCTTAAGCACAAACTGCGTAGGGATTCAATGAATATAAGTGAATGATCCTGTTTTTAATAAATAAATGATTTAATTGAAAAATAACCTTCTAAGTTAGGTGACCTTCACTCAGTCATTTAGCCCAACGGTTGTTACGCCTATAAGGATTTAATAATTAGCACCCACTGTTGGTTGGCCCAGAGGTCACTGGTACTAGGCTTGGTAGGGAGGGCTACTGTCCGATCCCCCGCAACCACAGTTGGGAAAAATGGGGCAGCACCACTTAAAAACCATAACCCCGTGCTAAAGAAAAAGGATCATAGTCGCTAACCGATTTTCCCTATTATGTGAGTGCACGGATAACGGGCTTAATGTGATTGCGCTTGAATGAAAAGAGTGAAAGAAAAATGAGAGATATAGGTTGAGCTATAATTGCATGATTCGAAATGGTTTGTATAAGGAGGGAGTCTTTGAACATTGTGTCTTTACGGTATCCTTGGTATTGACACTCGGTACCTATCAATCTAACATTAGCCTAGTAGCCGCGTATAATTAGGAGTCGTGTCGTGCCTTTATTTCAAAAACCATGCTTAATCATTTCTTCTATCGTATTGGTTGATTGCTTGAGGACAAGCAATGGTTTAAGTGTGGGGCTATTTGATAGCACGGAAATGTATCACATATTTGGCTTGATTTACATAAACTATATCTCTATATTATTTTAATTAAGTTGTTTTTAATTCGTATTACGTCGGTATTTTCTATGTTTTCAGGTTTTTATTATTTACAAGGCATGTATGAAGAAAGTCACAAAAATGGAGAAGAATTGAGCTTCAAAACATAACAAAAGGAAGAAATAGAAAAAAAGAATATATATATATATATATATATATATATATATATATATATATATATATATATATATATATATATATATATATATATATATATATATGTGTGTGTGTGTGAGGTGGGCCCATACCACATTATAAAAAGTGACGAACGTCACTTATAATTTATAATGTATACTTATGATATATATATATATATATATATATATATATATATATATATATATATATATATATATATATTATAATTTAAGTGACGACCATCATGGAAAAAGGGGTGACGACCGTCACACCCTTCTTGACGAATGGCAAGGCCCAATTGCCCAGTAACACATAGTGTTCTCCTATTTTTCTGGCCACGTAGCTCAACGCTTTGAACGAACTTCTCTCAGACGAAAATGGATCAACGTATATCCTACATTCACGCTCCAACTGAGTCAAGCAAGGAATGCCACTTCTTCCTATATTTTCTCAACCTAGAAGTTATGCGCTGCAATATAAATACTGAGCATTTTATTAGCAAAATGACTCTCTTCTTCTCGGTAGCATTTTTCCTTCTTTAGTTTTTAGGCAGTTTTTCTACCATGTAAAAGTGGTAGTTTCTCACATAGAGGAACTACTACACCATTAGTATTAGGTGTTGTTTCATTCATTTCAAATTCAGTTCCAGTTATTGTACGCCAAGATTATCTAATTCTCGAGTTCCCAAGTGATATTTCCATCGGCCACTGCACCCCATATCACTTTCACCAAAGCAATCTCCCTTACCTCAAAGCTTCTTCACTTTTCGATCCTCAATTCGCGTAGGTGAGGTATCAGCCGTCAAGTTATCTCTTACTTGAACATCATCTAATTGAATAACATGCGATGGATCCACAATGTACCTCCTTAATTGAGACACATGGAACACATCATGAAGATTGGAAAGCGACGGTGGCAATTGATAGCACAGAAATGTATCACATATTTGACTTGATTAACATAAACTATATCTCTATTTTATTTTTATTAAGTTGTTTTTTATTCGTATTACGTCGGTATTTTTTATGTTTTCAGATTTTTATTATTTAAAAGGCATGTATGAAGAAAGTCGCAAAAATGGAGAAGAATCGAGCTTAAAATCATAACAAAAGGAAGAAATAGAAAAAAGAATATATATATATATATATATATATATATATATATATATATATATATATATATATATATATATGTGAGGTGGGCGCATACCACATTATAAAAAGTGACGAACGTCACTTATAATAAGTGACGTTCGTCACTTTTTATAATGTGGTATGCGCCCACCTCACATATATATATATATATATATATATATATATATATATATATATATATATATATATATATATATATATATATATATATATATATATATATATATATATATATATATAATTTAAGTGACAACCGTCATGGAAAAAGGGGTGACAACCGTCACACCCTTCCTGACGAACGGCAAGGCCCAATTGCCCAGTAACGCATAGTGTTCTCCTATTTTTCTGGCCACGTAGCTAAACGCTTTGAACGAACTTCTCTCAAACGAAAATGGATCAACATATATCCTGCATTCACGCTCCAACTGAGTCAAGCAAGGAAGGCCACTTCTTCCTATATTTTCTCAACGTAGAAGTTATGTGCAGCAATATAAATACTGAGCATTTTACCAGCAAAAGGACTCTCTTCTTCTCGGCAGCATTTTTCCTTCTTTAGTTTTTAGGCAATTTTTCTACCATGTAAAAGTGGTAGTTTCTCACATCGAGGAACTACCACACCATTAGTATTAGGTGTTGTTTCATTCGTTTCAAATTAAGTTATTGTACGCCAAGATTATTTTGCATTATTTCAGAAGTAATTCCAACTTTACATTTAGCATTATTAACGGGTTTCATTTTATTGCTTTATTATTATTTTCATTTATCATTGTTAATTTAATTCCCATGTTGCTCTTAATTTCAATCCGCACGTTTAATTTGTTTACGCTTAATTCTATGTCCAGCTAAATTGTTTTGAGTCCAGTATGTTAGGACCGTCGTCTCCGACGGGACTCAGTAATTATTTTGTTGACTTAAATTATTAATATTAAATTCTGTTTTGTCTTTAGTTTTTATTCTTAATTTAGATAACCTTGTCACGAGAGTGAAAGGTTACCTACCACGATTTCGTCAAGAGAGTGAGAGATCTATTAAGGTTCGAACCGGCACTGCGAGAGCGTGGGGGTCGAACCAGATAGTAAAAACTAGGCATTAATCCTAAACAAAGCGAGAGCGCTTTAGGATTGATTAGAACTTGTTTAGTTTTCAAACCACGTTCCTTGATTTAAGCGGGCGAGCGAGAGAAATATCCTACGGTTAAAGAGCGTGACTTTATTCAAAACCACGAGAGTGTGAGGTTTAGTCTTTAAGCTATTATTTTCTACTAAATATGTTTTAAACATTTTTAACATTGCGGACGCATCAGCAATGCAATCCGATATGCCACTTCATCTACTCTCTCGAAAATTTGATAAGGATGAATAAAACAGGGCGTTAACTTACGCGATATCAAAACCCTACCAACACCCGTTAGCAGAGTAACTCGAAGAAACACATGTTCATCCTTCTCGAACTCAAGTGCTTTCCTTCTCTAATCATGATAACTCTTATGACGACTTTAAGAAGCCTTCATCTTCTCTTGAATCATCTTAATCTTATTCGTAGTCTGTTGATTTAACTCGAGTCCCAGCACATCACTTTCTCCAGATTCATACCAACACAAAGGAGTTTTACACCTTCTACCATACAAAGCTTCAAAAGGTGTCCTTCCAATACTTGAATGGAAATTGTTGTTATAGGTAAACTCAATCAAAGGCAAGAAACTATCCCAAGCTCCTCCTTGTTCTAAAAACACAAGACCTCAAAAGATCTTCAAGCGACTGAATCGTCCTCTCCGTTTGACCATCAGTTTTTGGGCGAGACACCAAATTCAAACACAACTTAGTACCCAAAGCACTTTACAATCCTTCCCAAAATCTAGAAGTAAACCTCGGATCTCTATCTAAAACCATACTCGACGGAATAACATGCAAATAAACAATCCTCTCGATGTATAGCTTCACAAGTCTTTCCATCGAATAATCCATCCTCATCGGAATAAAATGAGCAGATTTTGTCAATCTATCCACAATCACCCAAATTGCTTCACAATTACTCGACGTTCTCGGCAAACCCGAAAAAAATCCAGATAAATGCTATCCCACTTCCACTCAGGGATAGACAACGGTTGCATCAAACTAAACGACTTTTGATGTTCAAACTTGGACTTCTGACAAGTCAAACATGAATAAACAAATTCCGCTATGTCCTTCTTCATACATTGCCACCAAAATAACTTCCACAAATCTTGATACATTTTAGTAGCACTAGGATGAATACTCAAACCACTTCTATGTCCTTCCTCAAGAATTCTCTATCTCAAATCCACAACTTCCGGAATACAAACTCGATCACGACATCTCATGACACCATTCTCATCAATCCAAAGATCACCACCTTTACCTTGATTAATCAATGTCATTATGTCGACCAATTTTAAATCCGATTTTTTACCTTCTCTAATCTCGTCAAGAATACCACTAGTAAGCTTCAACATACAATGCTTAACACATGAAGTAGTCACCTCACAAACCAAACTCAAATCTCGAAATTGTTCCAACAATTCCAATTCTCGCATCATCAACATAGGCATATGCAATGATTTCATACTCAATGCATCGGCTACAACATTCGTTTTCCACGATGGTAATTCAAACCAAAATCATAATCTTTAAAGAATTCTAACCATCTTCTTTGCCTCATATTCAACTGTTTCTGATCAAACAAATACTTCAAGCTCTTGCGATCACTATACACACAAAATCTCGACCAAAAAAAGTAATGCCTCCAAAGTTTCAAAACAAACACAACGGAGGCCAACTCTAAATCATGCGTCGGATAATTCCTCACATGAACTTTAAGTTTCCTTAAAGCATAAGCTACCACTTGTCGATTCTGCATCAACACACCTCAACTCGAAATCATATACCCAAGGAAACTCACTCCCTTCAACACTGATAACACAATCCTTTAATGCTCAGCATGATCATCCTCACTCTTAGAATAGATCAAAATATTCTCAAGAAACGTCACTTCGTAGAACCTTCTTTCTTCCTAATCGACAAAACAAGCGCACCTTACGGATACACACTCAAAAGAATGATCCTCTTCTAAAACAACTCCTCAAGTTGACTCTTCAATAACTCCCTAGCCACTTTACACACTACTAATTTAGTAAGACAAGTTTATCCCTTCCAATAGGATTTCATCTACTATCAACGGAGGCACCTTACGAAAACCATGGTGGTAGCATAAACCATCATTACCCAACCATATCAACATTCTCTTCAAACTTGTGCTCAAAACCACTTAAAGCACCATAGCCAACAAACAAGAGCCTTGAATCCACACTTCCTACGAAATCGAGAAACAACATAGTCTCGCCAACAATTGCACTTATGTAATTCACGACACACTGAACACACTGTTCACACCTCAACCATCTCAGAGAAGCCTAACATTCTCCCCCACTTGTTTCAATCCCATCTCTACAGGCAACTTCTAGAAACACACCGAGTACCGACAATGTTTCACACACATGTCGCATACCAAAGGGATTAAACTCATTAATAACTTGGACAATTGGACGACCATACTCTGATACCACTAATGTAACACCCATTTTCTAACCCCAAATATAAAATATTATTCACAGAGTAAAGTATGGATACAATCAAAGAGGCGTCACATGTTATTTTCATCACAATGAAAACCTAAAACAATCTTACAAACATGCACTAATCATATCGTAACACAATTTGAAAATCTCATGCTTTCATAAAATATGCATATCGCACGCGGAAGAATTATAACTCAAAACATTTCAATGAATATATCCCATACTATATTCATCTACCAATCTCATATAACATATTCAATTATGCTAAACCAAAATAAAATCTAGGTAACATAGCCTTTAACAACATATTCAAATATCATATCAAATAAGATAAGATAACAACATCCAAAATATCCAAAACATGAGTTCAAAAGACCCTCTCAAGTGTTACATGACCAGAGCATTTGAGTCTCTATCTAGTCAAATACAAAACTAAAGCTCCTCGGACAAGCTACTACTCGTCGGAACATGCACAATGTCATGATGAACATCATTCAAACAAAATGGTGAGAATTCAAATTATTATAGATAAACATAATAATGGGAGATGAAAAGCACAATAAGAATACATTTCAAAATTCATCACTCTTCTCAAAACATGCATTCATTTACCACATATCAGGGTTAACATGTTTAGCTCATCCAACCAAGTTCCAAACTCGAGTAATCATATCCAATTATTAATTCAATCAATTATAATTCAACAATGAAATACACTCAAGAATACAATATCAATTCATAAATTTCCACATATATGCATATCAATCCAAAATCATATCCACACAATCATATCACATAATCACACACAACAACAATTCACACCGACACGTGCGACTCAAGTGTGACTCTGTGCAATATGTATGTGGATACCTCCGTTATCATTTCTGGCAAGTCGATTGTCATTCTCTACAGACTAGATAACCACCTCAAAGTTCCAGTCTCGTTAAGTTTTCAAATCTCATTCGGCGTTAGATTTGGGACAAGTAAATAATCTTCGCGAGATAAACACAGTCATATCTTTCCAACATTGAACCACATTACACAACATGATTTCAAACCGATCCTCAAGCATCAATTATCACATAGTAATTCAATCACATATATCATGGTTATCACATCACATAATACATCCATGAATATTAGCCACAAATTCATTCATCCATCGCACACACTTCCATAATTATATGTTATCCTCATATTAACATCATACTTAATTCAATAATTGCCAATCAATCCTATTCTATCATATAGAATATCAATTTAGCTTCATAATGCTTCAAACGACACATAAAAAGGATTTAGAGATCAAAAGATATGACATATAGAAGTTTCATAAGATTTTACACAACAAAGTTCGCTCAGCGGCCTCCCAGCGCGCTAACTACAACTAAAAATAGAAACGCTCGGCTTTCGCAGTCTCGCTTAGCGGGCCAAGTTTTCTTAGCGGACTCCCGATTTTTCAAAATTGTTCCCAGACATTGCTTAGCAGCCTGAGCTCGCTTAGCAGACACGCGAAAATGCAGAAAAATTGCAGAGAACTCAGTGCTGCGAAAATCACTCCCACACCCCAAAATCACTTCTAAACAATGAGAAATAGCATTTACAACCAGTATTTAGCATGTATTATCAACAATTAATACTAAAAACATGTTTAATGGCTCAAATCTCATGAATTCTAACATAAACCCTAACATTCTCAAATCATAAAATTACAAGAATGGAGATTATGCACATAGCAACATACAAACATTAACCAATCATATAAACCTATATTAACTTGGATTCTAATCCTTACCTCTTGATTTTAATCCACCCTCTTTAAGAATCTACAATCCTCTCCTCTTTCTCTTCTATGTTCTTTCTCTTTAGCCTCTTTTCTCTATTTACTATCTTTCTCTCTTTTTCTTGTAATTAGGTTTTTCTCTCAAAAATCTCTACTAATTACATTTGTGATAATAGGCTTAACCCATTGATAAGTGCCAAAATGTAGTTATTTTGTGTATGAAAATAGTGGCACTTATCGATACTTTTTGTTAATACCGTTTGAAGAATTCCCCATTTTGTGTATAATTCTATCGTTTTTGTTTTACTACGTTTTCGTGTAAATATGTACCGTTTGACAGTTTTGTTGTCTTTTTGTAGGTATTTTTGTGTTTGTGGAGCCTCGAGGAATAAAGTGTCGAAGACATGGCTGCAGACGCGTTTTGAAGAAATAAAGCTGTTGTTCTGGTGTAGCTCGCATCGCGCCGGATTAGGGCGCGTCGCGCGCTTGGGCGGTTTGGTACATTTAGTAAAGGGCGTGTCGCGCCGAGTTAGGGTGCGTCGCGCCCACTGCAAAATTCTATTTTTCTATTTATAGGACAGCTTTGTGTTTTTAGGTTTTTATCACCTCTTCTTGGACAAAGTGTAGCTCTAGTCCATTCTTTGTAGTTTAGAGGTTCAAGCAACACTATTGGGTGTCTTATCATGTCGATTTAGCTCGGGTAGTCTCCGATTGTGCCGACAAACACGAGAAGTTTCCGCTTGTTCTTCTTCTTCCCTGTGACCCATTCCAATGGTGGGGTTTGTATGTATATTTTTCCACTCTTGTATGTATATTTGTTGATCTTGGGATTGTTTATATATTCGCTTTACAAATCATCATTGTTGTTGTTCTTGATCTTTTTGCTTAAATGCTCTAGATTTGTGTTGTTGCAGAAATGGACATCATAGATCTTGATTAGGAATGATATCTGTTAGTTTCTAGGTTTCAGACATGGATTTAAAGCTAATAACCGTAATGGGTATCGAGTTTAATGCCTCTGTGTGCTTGTGTTGGTGGAGAAATCGGTGATGTGAATAGTACGGTTGGGCTTTCGTCGGTGTTTCAAAAATGGACACTGATGTGGCGTCTCGAATGATGCCTGGTGATGTTGATGTGTATTGTGACTGTGTTTTCGATAAGATCTTCAAATTTAAGTATTCGACGGGTTAAGTAGAAATACGATTCCAGACTGAATTCTCTTAAGCTACAATAGATTGTTTATGTGCTTTTATTTACTTTTCCCGCATTTTACCTTCCGCACCCAATCATGAAACTTAGAACGCGAGATAGTCGAACGGCAGTTTTTCTCACCAATCTCTGTGGACTACGATATGATATAACCTATATCACCCGGTAATAAACAATACCTATTACTTTTTGCTTGCCGCTTTAGCGCTCCAATAAAATGGCGCCGTTGCCGGGGATTGGTTGAGATTAATCGCATTGCGATGGTTTCTAGTTTTAAGTTTCGTAAATATGCGAATATCGTATATTTTGTGTATAGACTCATATTTGTGTATTTTTGTATAGTTATACTAGTTTTGTTTTGTTTGGTAAACTGACTAAACAAGTTGAACTCGGATTAGCTCTTAAATTACATATCTTCACTTTTCAACTTGTTTAGTCAATTTCACCATTCCGTTGTAAATTGGTGTTTTTACACATACTTGTATATACTTTTGCTTTTGATTCGTTTGTTAAGTGTTTGGGCAGGATGTTTTCTTTAGGTGGCGTTTGAGGCGAAAGCATTGGCGTACCGTGAGGAAGTTCTTACCAGTCGTGAAACAATAAAAGGCATCGAGCTAACGACGTAAAACAAGCGCTTGTTGGCAGGCATCCCAACGGTTTTAATTTTTCTGTTTTTCTGTAAATGAGTTGTGTAGGTGATAAGTGGAGGCCGCATTGAAAATTCAGGTCTTTTTTGACTGGTTCTATTTTTCTGGTGTAGTGCGCGTCGCGTGCAATATGGGCACGTCACGCGGCCTGGGAGCTGAAGAGCTTGGTTTGGCAGAACTTAGCCGGCGTCGCGCACTCTAGGGCGCGTTGCGCGCCCTGTTGCTTTTGGCCAGTGAATTCTTCTTAATTGTTCGCATTTCTCGCCTTTTTTCCACTTACCCTAAGGCTTTATAGTTTTATCTTTTAATTCTTTTGTCTATGTTTAGATTCAAATTTTGGCCCGTTCGCTTGTGGTCGCATTTGGTAATTCTCCAATTTTGATTGTCCAATCAGCATAATAACACTCAATTAAATAATTATCATACCAAATTTTAATTAAATAAAACAAACAAATACTAAAACACCAAATAAGGCTAATTAAATAAATAGCTAATAAAATTGGGATGTTACATGCTTGGTATGGTGGAGAGGTAATACCATGTAGGAAACATTACCTTCAATTCACCTCTAGTGATGCCACGTAGGCAAGATTACTAGGCTTTCGCTCGGTGGGCTCGTATTGTCAAGATGGCGTATTTGCACTAGCCGTTAACACATCGGCGTGTGGACATTATGTTTCGGCTGTAACTCATCTCGGATGGAATCCATGTTGGAAGGGAATCTGATTGGTCTTGCGGTGTGCATGTGCAAGTATCTTGACGCGATGTATGGATATAACTCACCGAGGGTGTGGATTGTGCAGCCTAATGAGTGAGTTGTAACTTACTCCTGGATTCCTCGTACATGGGTACGGGTCTGCATATGGTTGTTTGTTTGTTGTTGTAGCCTCATTGGATAGTCATGGGACTTCCAATGATGGTGTACCTTTGTTTGTACTTATACCCGATCGTGAGGTAACTCGGATTCTCGGTGAATCTGTTTGATTGTATGTTCCCTGTAGAACTGAGTGAACCCGTAGGATAGTGAAACTCACTGAGATTTTGTAATCTCACCCTATTCCAATTATTCTTGTACAGGTGGTTCGAGGAAGGACCGAGGCAAGGGTAAGATGACTTAGCTTCTGGATGGTGTTTCTTGGCGATGTGTTCTTTTCGTTTTTTGATCTTTTGCATATGATCTTTTGTACCTCGGATATGTATTTGTACGATGTGGAGATTCGTGTAATTTGGCCATGACAATTTGGACATTTCGTTATTGTACTTATACATTATCCACTATGCTTCTTATATTTATGATTTTCATTTACCATTATAATGCCATATACATATATCCTAGTGTTAGCTGAAGATTTCGTTTTGCAAATGTGATCCTTCGAAGGGTGAAGACTCGAAGGAGGATGGTTGCTGATGACCGTCTTTGAAGATAAAATGGCTCCTGATGGCCATGTTTCGAGGATGAAGAATTTTAAGTCATAACGAAGATAGTGGATGCTGAAACTAGTAGGAGTGCATATCTTCGTGACTTAGACAAATTTTACGAAATATGTTAAGTACTGATGCTTAGCGTGTTTTCGTGGTATTTTAATGTTAAGTTATATTGCCACGCGTCGGAGGAGAATTCAGGCGGGAGGATTTGAAATTCGAAGAAGTTTACATAACCGTCCAGAGACAGATGGCTTTCCAGGGATTCTCATGAGAAACGTGGCATTAGATTAGCGTAGGACCGTTAAGGTCGAAACTAGTATAAATAAGGGTTCTAATGTTAGGATTCGGTGTGTTCATTTTGTACAAATCACTCACATATTGCTCAAGTATCAAGTGTTAAGAGAAAGAGTTCGCTGAGAAATGTACGTATGACACCACCACCATTTTAATACATGTGTATTTTCCTTTATTTTCAAGTATCTTTCGATATTATTGCATTTCGTTTACTTCCTGCCATTTACATTCCTGCACCCTTTATTTTCATGTTATTTATCTTTGAAGTATTTAACATTTCTGCACTTTAAGATTCTTGCACTTTTACAGTTTTTGTCTTATGTTTTATCTTGACTTACCTTTCGCTGAAGTTATGTTTACGTGTATAACAAAGTGATTGCTAACCTTTATTGTTTCGATTGAGTAATTCCTATTTTCAAGACAAATCACAAACATGGTTCGAATCATCATAAATAACAATCTTTTTGACTATGTCCTAGGATCAATCTAGTCGATCCTGCGAGTAACCAAATCATATTCATTATAATTTGGAAGACTAGCGGTTGTTTACCGGAAATCACCGTAAACAAATTGGCACGCCCAGTGGGGCGGTGTCAAGCAGATTGTTTTTAATCAATTGTTTTATTTTATCTAGACAATATCAAGACCTTGTATGAACCTTAGGAACGGTAAATTAACAAACAGTGCACAACCGATTCCCAAACGAAGGTACAACAAGAAAATGGTCGTCACGACCAGTGCAGGGGGAGATCAAGATCCCCCACAAGGCTCAGGATCAGGAGCGGCAAATTCTACGCATGTTTCGATTTCTACTCAAGGAACGCGGGATACACCGGGTCCAAATGGATCGAGACCCACAGATAGTTCCCAGGCTATACCTGAGAATAATACAGGATCATCAGGGACTATTCCAGTTTCAGTGTCGACTACCGCACCTTCATCCACAAGCGCGAACGAGATACCACTTTTCTCGACAAATGGTGCAAATAACTTATTCAACCCAGGGTCGAATTCTGCGTTCGAATGGAGGCCAAACTACCCATACGGAATGCCATATCCATATGGAACAGGCGTACGAGGGGCAGAACCTACATATGCTACAACTAACAATGCGACGTTTTCGCCAAATGTTGGTTCAGTGTGTCGAAGTGCACAAAATACTGGCTTCTCTGCCCAAATACCCAATTTTACCACAAGTAATCAAGCAGCATTCCGACAAGAAATGGATGCAAGCAACCATGGTATGTTAGGGGTCTTGGCCAAGGAACTGGCTTCAGTTTTGAATCCACTAGCAACAAATATTACTAGTACGAATCGAGAGAATGTGGAGATTTTCCAAAAGATATCATCTCAAATGAATCGAATGGCAGATTTCATGGGAGTTCCATACCCTAAACGAAAGGACAAGCAGCCCTTGTATCGAGAAGAAGGACCCATTATGGAACGTATTCAAGATGTGGTCCCTCCGTCTAGGACAACCACTAATAATGTAGTTGCCCCACAAAGAACAGCGAAAATCGAAGGGAACCAAGTAATAGATTTGGAGGCTTCGAATCAAAGAGCTGTTCCCGTTCAACAGGAAATGGAGGAAGTAAGACCCAGATTAAGGATAGTGGGTAGGAACGAACATCCAGATGAAATCGTTCAGAGAGTCAGAAGAGAAAATCTGGCTACGGAGAATAACTTAACTGCCATGATAGAAAGGGTTATGGCCAATAACGGCCTTAGTACTGGACTTCGACGTCCAAATTATACATCCCCCATATCAGATTATATCATGCAGACAGAGTTGCCTAGAGGCACTAAAGTACCCAAGTTCACAAAGTTTTCAGGTGAAACTAGCGAGTCAACTGTGGAACATATTGCCAGATACCTGACAGAAGCAGGAGACTTAGCAGGGAACGAGGATTTAAGGATCAAATATTTCCCTAGTTCGCTAACAAAGAATGCTTTTATTTGGTTCACTACTTTACCACCAAATTCGATAGATGCTTGGGCACACTTAGAAAGGTTGTTCCATGAACAGTTCTACATGGGCCAAACCAAGATAAGTCTGAAAGAATTGGCCAGCATTAAGAGGATGTTTACAGAACCAACTGATGATTACCTGAATAGGTTCCGACTGTTGAAATCAAGGTGTTTCACAACAGTCCCAGAGCATGAATTGGTCGAAATGGCTGCCGGTGGTTTACATTATTCAATTAGAAAGAAACTAGATACTCAGTACCTTAGGGATATGGCCCAGTTGGCAGATAGGATTCGACAAGTCGAACGTTTAAAAGCAGAAAAAGCTAGGGCAAACAAGGGATATAAAAAGGAAAGGGTAGCATACGTCGAGGCGGAAGACGCTGATGACGAATCTTTCAGCGACTCATACGGCATAGAAGAGGTCGAAATAGATTTAGCCGAACTGAAAGAAGCGCCACCTTATGCTTGCAAATTACTCAATCCTGCAACTGGGAAAAACCCAGTAGAAAACGATAAGAACGATAGATTCCCTAAGAAAACTTACACATTCGACGTCACTAAGTGTGATGAAATATTTGATTTACTAGTAAAAGATGGCCAAATGATACTGCCTCCAAATTCCAAAATTCCTTCGTTAGAACAACGGAAGAAGAGAGGCTTTTGTAAATATCATGGTTTTTTGGGCCATAAAACCTCACAATGTTTTCTTTTCAGGGATCTAATTCAAAACGCTATCAAGGATGGACGTTTGAAGTTTGCTGACAAGACTAAGAGTCACATGAAGGTCGACACAAATCCTTTGAACATTGCTAACGCCAGCCTGTGTGAACCACTGGATGTCAACATGGTAGAGGTATCTGAGGTAGACATTGCGAAAGCTGAGACAATGTTAACCAGAAAGCAGGCTACTGAAAGCCTAAATGACGATGCGGTCTTCAATACTGATGTTGAAGAATCCTCCAAGATAGAGATAACTGAATTTTCGAGAGGGAAAACCAGTGAGGCCACTGAAGACCTCAGGGTAAAACTTCAGCAAATCCAGATTTCTGAAGCCCCTCCAACAGTTGTTAACATGGTCAGTGCCAGACAACCAGTGTCTGAATTTGGTGAATTGGAGACATGGTTGACAAGGCAAAAGGGAAACATTGAAATTCCTCCAAGAGGGGAAAGTCTCAAAGATTATCTCTGGAATTGCCATGAAAGTAATGGCGGAAAACAATGGATGTGTCCAAGGTGTTCAATCATGCTGAATCGAAGGGTCGAAGCCAACTTCGAAAGGGCTCGACGCAAAAGATGGGAACACCCCGGGAGAGAACCAAACCCTTTGCTACAAGTGTACCCAAGGATGGAAGAAAGCTTAGTGGGATTTTTGGTCAGATGTCACAGGGAAAACACTGAATTTGCACTGTGTCCCAGATGTGGGGCAGTCTATGATGAAATGCTGGCACGATCATTCGAGAGGGTGTACTGCTACATGGGTCGAGAAACTCAGGGATTACGTCCTAACCTGTATGGTTTCAATATATGGACCCCAACGAAGAGACCTGACAGCCCACATCCTAGGGCTCGAAGGGTAACATTCAAAGTCCCTGCAGATGTACCTAGGGACAGATGGGTGCAAGCTGGTGCAAGAACCAACAAATGGCGAAGTTGGGACCAAGGAGGAAGGACTGCAATGGCATATAGGAAGCAATTTCAAAACTCAAATCGAGAGATGTATCGGTTGGAGAATTACAAGGGAAAAAATCCTATGTCCAGATCCTAGTGGAGAAGGCACCAGAGAATGAAAAAGGCTCAAAGAGAATATAGACCAAGAGAAGCTGGAGAGTCTAGTAGCAACCAAGTCCCACACCAGGGGGCAAAGGCAAGCAAATCTCCGGTGGAACGCAGACTATTTGAAGCCGAAAATATTTTAGAAGAAGAAGAAAAGATGCATTCCAGTCCTTGGAAGGAGGAGGATAAAATGACAAATGATTTCGATTCTGACGGGGTGTCATCTATAAACCTCAACTGCAACGTTGTGTCTGTACTCCCTCATGAGTTTAATCAGGAAACTGAAGTTGAAGACTGCGGAGAGGCTGATATCAAAGAAATGGCGAAACACAGACCTGTGTGTTACTATGTTCTAAACAACAGTGCAGTTGAAGAGCAGAACAATTTCTTCGAGAGGCCCGATGAAGGTATGTGAAATCATTTCAAACCACTCTACATAAGGGCTAAAATTGAAGATGTTGGCATTAATAAAGTCCTAGTAGATGGGGGGGCAGCAGTGAACCTAATGCCCCAATACATGTTGAAAAGAATTGGTATGTTCGATACCGATATAAAGCCACACAACATGGTTTTATCTAACTATGAAGGCAAGATAGGACAGACACTGGGAGTTGTTCAGGTGAATTTAACAGTTGGCTCAGTCACGAGGCCAACTATGTTTATGGTTATACCAGCAAAAGCAAACTACAACCTTTTGCTCGGAAGAGAATGGATCCACGGAGTTGCAGCTGTGCCATCGACAATGCATCAAAGGGTAACCATTTGGAGAGAAGATGGTATAGTAGAGAATATTGAAGGGGATCAGAGTTACTATATGGCTGAAGTTAATCAAGTTAATAAAACTAACTTCGATAGGAACTTGGCAAACATAGGACCTTGTCATGCTGCAGAAGAGATGTATACCCCAAATAAAAATGCGTTGTACTACTTCACTCTACACCCAAATGGGTTCCAGTGGGACAGGGAAATAATGGATGGCCCAGAAGATACCCCACCAACGGAGCATCATCCAACAATACGGCCAACAGGCTGGGATGGAAAAAAGCCCATCAAGCAAACTCCTAGAAGGTTCGCACCAGAAATTCATTCGAAGATTAAAGCAGAAGTCGAAAGACTCCTACGGTGTAAGTTCATCAGAACCACAAGGTATGTCGAATGGATTGCTAATATTGTACCGGTTATTAAAAAGAATGGTTCATTAAGAGTATGCATAGATTTTCGTGATCTAAATGCAGCAACTCCTAAGGATGAATATCCCATGCCTGTGGCAGAAATGTTAGTGGATTCAGCCGCAGGTTACGAGTATCTAAGTATGTTGGATGGATACTCTGGTTACAATCAGATTTTCACTGCAGAAGAAGATGCGTCTAAAACAGCTTTTCGTTGCCCAGGGGCAATAGGCACCTATGAGTGGGTTGTAATGCCTTTCGGTTTAAAGAATGCTGGGGCAACCTACCAGAGAGCAATGAATTCAATATTTCATGATTTTATAGAAACGTTCATGCAAGTATACATAGATGACATCGTTGTTAAATCTGTCTCAGATTGCGATCATCTCGATCATCTAAGCCAATCATTCGAAAGAATGAGAAAACATGGCTTAAAGATGAATCCCCTCAAATGTGCTTTCTTTGTGCAGGCTGGAGATTTCCTGGGCTCCGTGGTTCATAAAAAGGGGATAGAAATTAATCAGAATAAAACGAAGGCTATTATGGAAACCAAGCCTCCATCCACGAAGAAAGAATTGTAGTCCTTGCTGGGGAAGATAAACTTCTTAAGAAGGTTCATCTCTAATTTGAGTGGACGCACACAAGCTTTCTCCCCTCTACTTCGTCTAAGGGAAGGAAAGTTCGAATGGCTTGTCGAACATCAAGAAGCTTTTGATAATATCAAGCAATACTTGATCCATCCACCAATCTTATCTCCCCCAAATGGGAAGAAGCACATGCGCCTGTATATTTCAGCTTCAGATAATACAATAGGCAGCATGTTAGCACAAGAAGATGAAAATGGCATCGAAAGAGCCATTTATTATTTAAGTAGAGTACTCAATGATGCAGAGACTAGGTATAGCGCAATAGAAAAACTCTACCTTTGTTTATATTTCTCTTGTATCAAACTCAAGTATTATATAAAGCCAGTTGATGTTTATGTTTCGTCTCATTGCGATGTTATCAAACATATGTTATCAAAGCCAATATTGCAAAGTCGAATTGGCAAATGGGCTTTAGCCCTTACTGAGTACTCGTTGATATTTCAACCTCTCAAGGCAATGAAAGGTCAGATTGAATTGGATTTCATTGTTGACCATGCAGTGGTTGAGAACCCTCAACAATATGTATATTTGAAGCCTTGGAAGCTATACTTCGATGGTTCGACTCATAGAGAAGGAACTGGTGTTGGAATATTGATAATTTCTCCTGATGGAATTCCAACAAAGCTCAAGTATAAGATTGAAGGTCCTTTATGCTCCAACAACGAAGCTGAATATGAAGCACTAATTGCTGGACTTGAAGCTTTGTTAGAATTGGGGGCAACCAGAGTCGAAATTAAAGGAGATTCTGAACTGGTGATTAGACAACTGACAAAGGAGTACAAATGCATCAAAGAAAATTTGATCATGTACTTTGTCATAGCAAATAGGTTGCTCAAGAAATTCGAATATGTGGAATTAAAACACGTCTCAAGGACCAACAACCAAGAAGCAAATGACTTGGCACAGTTAGCCTCAGGATACAGGGTATCAAAAGAGAAGTTAGAGGAACTGATTGAAGTAAGAGGGAGAGCAATGTCTACTAAACTTTCCCCAAGTGATCTGGAGAATTCACAATTAGGTTACGCTAACAAAGAAGAGTTCGAAGTATTAAACATAGACTCATTGACAGATGCAGATTGGAGGAGTCCAATAGTAAACTATCTAAAAAATCCTTCGACAGACACAAACAGAAAGGTGAAATATAGAGCCCTGTCATATTTCCTGATGGGAAACGAATTGTTCAAGAAAACTCCTGAAGGTGTATTGTTGAAATGTTTGGGTGAAGCAGAAGCATATTTGGCTCTTTCAAATGTACACAGTGGAGCATGTGGTGCACATCAAGCAGGACACAAAATGAAATGGCTTCTGTTTCGTTATGGAATGTATTGGCCTTCCATGTTAAAAGACTGCATAGAGTTTGCGAAAGGGTGTCAAGAATGTCAAGAACATGCAGGTATCCAACACGCCCCAGCAAACGAATTAAGTTCAATAGTGAAACCATGGCCTTTTAGGGGATGGGCACTAGATTTGATTGGAGAAATTCACCCCAAATCGTCTAAAGGTCAAAGATACATATTGGTAGGAATAGACTACTTCACAAAATGGGTCGAAGCAATACCACTCGCGAATGTGGATCAAGAGGCCGTGATTGAGTTTATTCAGAAACATATTATATACAGATTTGGAATCCCAGAAAGTATAACTACTGATCAAGGATCAGTGTTCACTGGGCGAAAGATGCAGGACTTCGCCAAAGAAATAGGGTTCAAATTGTTTACTTCTACACCTTACTATGCTCAGGCAAATGGACAAGTTGAAGCAGCAAACAAGATAATAATTGGTCTTATCAAGAAACATGTGGGGAAAAACCCAAGAATTGGCATAAAACTTTGGACCAAGCACTTTGGGCTTGTCGAACATCTCCAAAAGAAGCTACAAATACAACGCCTTTCCAACTGACGTTTGGCCACGACGCAGTACTCCCAATCGAGATATACCTGCAGTCAGTAAGGATACAAAGACAGGCAGAAATCCCTCCCAACATATACTGGGAGTTGATGATGAATGAATTAGTAGACCTGGACGAAGATAGACTTCGAGCATTGGAGATGATAAAAAGGCAAAAGGAAAGAGTATCCAGAGCATACAACAAAAAGGTGAAAGGTAAAACGTTTATCAATAATGACTTAGTTTGGAAAGTTATTTTACCTATAGATCGAAAGAATCAGGCACTTGGTAAATGGTCCCCACACTAGGAAGGACCCTTTCGAATCTTAAAGGTATTTTCGAATAATGCTTACGAAATCGAAGAATTAGCAGAAGATCGCAGGATCTTAAGAGTAAATGGGAAATATCTGAAGAGATATAAACCAAGCATGTACGAAGTAAAGATTGCAAAAACGTAGATATTCAAGGTACTACGTAAGCCAAAATGGTTGAACTAATGCCAAAATGGCTTTGTGATCAAAATATACGATAAATAAAGTAAAGAGACAAAGAAACATCAAAATATTTGTCATTAGAAAGTGAAAGATTACATGCATTACAAAATGAAGCCTAAGGGCATGACCCAAAACGTTGAAGAGTACAAAAGAGAAAACATGAAAACCTAAGGCAAACCACTTGCTAATTGATCCTTTGGTCTATACCTTCTAGGGATTACAGGGGCAAGCTTTCTGCCTCGAACATATCCATGGACCCAGAGTTGCACATCCTTCTCACTATACCCTTTTTGAGGAATATGTAAGATAGGAGTCTCCCATATGGAAGACACGTCACAACCCCTCGACGAGCAGCAGCCATATAAACTGCCTCAATAAGCCCTTTGAAGATCATCAAAGGAAAGTTGATTTTCTTCCCACGAAAGCCACAGAGTATAAACTCTAAATCCTCCACCATGATGCTATTTTGATCATGGTTTCGTGGATGAAAATTACCCACAAGGAGTTGGTGTCAAATCCTAATGACCTTGGCGCTGAAAGGGTCATTGTCCATGAGAGTTCTCAACAGAAGATGAGTGGTCATGTTGAAGCTGTTATCATCAAAGGTCTCCCCAGAATTGTTGCATCTCATTAGGTTAGAGATAGTGGTGGGAGTGATCCTAATGTGGGCACCTCGAACCTCAGAGATTACAGTGGTTCTACCTTCTGGATCTAAGCGTAGAGACGCAAACATCTAAAAATCTGCTAACATGTTAGGATAAACAGGCCCTCCAAGATTTCATAATAGAAATCAAGCTCTTGGTTAACAAAGAAAGCACTAATGCTTATGGAATTGCTTTCAAAATCTTCTTCAGAAACTTTGAACTCTTTTTTGATGCAAGCTCTGATATTGTTATAAGTGAGGGGTACTGCCATTTTGGAGAGAAAAATTTGGAAATGTTTTTCTGGTTTTGTGTTTAAGGAAATGTAAAGGGAGGAACGAAGTTTCAAGATAAGGTTTTGTGGAACAAGAGTGAAGAAAAGAAGTGTGATGTTAAGCCCTTATATAGACCTGGGGGCAGGAGTGGAACGGTTTAATTTTTAATGTTTGATTAGACTGCGTTTGGTATTCCAAAGAGAAGTTATGGCTTCCGCCGTTTCCCGCCCTTGGAAGTTGAGATGCAATCATGAAAAACTGATGCACACACATCTTAAAGAGATGTTTTGGAGAAAGTGACGTCATCACTTAATAATGATTACGGCTAAGGGAGTGGAAACGTCAAGTCTAAGCAAAAGGGTGCGAAGGATGGTCAGATCACGTGTTTTACATTAATTAAAATTACTGTGGCAAATCAGAAAATAGATTTTTGGCGAAATCTGGAAGATTTGCTAAAAACACTGCTTGCGAGTATTGCAAAAATATGGACAAAGTGGAAGATAAAAGTTAAGCAGATAAAAGTTAAGCATACATATATATTCTGCGAAGAGTTTGATTACAAAGCAAAAGTATAGCATGATAACGAAGTACAAAGTTTGAGGTAACTAATTAAAATCTTTAGGGAGACTATCTTTGATCTTCGAATACTGAATCTCCTAGGAAGACATGCGAAGTTCAATCAGGGCCCTTTGTTTCTTCAGTTCATCAATTTCAGGAACTAGTTTTCGTGCAGCCTCGAAATGTTGGATTCCTAAACGTGCAACTTCAGTCAATTCCTGCTCATTGATTTGTTGAATGGTTGCCTTGCGAGATTTAGCCTCCTTTATCTTTTCTTCAAGCTGGATAATCTCTTGTTTCCAGGATTGGATATTCTGCTCACATTCATCATACTCTTTCTGTTTCTCTGAGCGTTTAAGCTTGAGAGCATCACCTTTCTTCGACGCATCAGTAGCGGCTTTCCAAGATGAACTATGAGAAGCCATCTTCGTAGCAAGTTGTTCCTCAATATGGCAACGTCGAAGAATGTTTTATTGGAGTTGTTCAATCAGGGAACCCAGTAAAACAATCACCTCTGAGACTTCTTTTGAAACCAGAAGAAGATCCACCTTTTTCAGAAGTTGATTCAAGCTATGACTTTTGATAGGATCCTTGCTAAGAATTTTGATGAGGTTGGTTTCGAAGAACTTTTCCTTTATCTGACGAAGAAGGACGGAAGTATCCTCTTTATTACCAGTTTCTGGCTGTACAGCTGGAGAAGTTTCGAGCTCAGAAGGTGAAATATTATCAATATCCATCATAGCCTTGAGGAAGCTGAGAGAATCAGTTTGTTTAAGCTGCTCCAATTTTGAAGGAGTAGGCTTTGCTGGGGCAGGAGTCGAAGTAGTTTCAGGAGAAACTATGGTCCCAAAAGGTGTGGTTTCGTGGGGAACTACTGTGGCTAACTTGGAGGTTTCTTCCATGACATCTTGTTCAGATAAAGTGTCCTCACTACCAGTTGGATGACCGGCTGCATTGTTGCTACCTGAACATTGTTGGTCTGCTTTTTCGCTCTTGTGGGTAGGTGAAGAATCATCAGTTGAATGGAGGCTGAGCGTCTTCGATCACTAGTGAAAGCACATGAGATTTACCTGCATGAAATAATTAGAACATGTTATGGTAAGGAAAGTTGCAAGAAATCTCTTCGCTGTAAAAAAAAGAATATGCATCTACCTTGGAGGTTATCAAGATCAATATTAAGAGTGAAGGATTTGAGGTCAGAAGTGGCTGTGCCAACATCATCCTACAATCACAAGGTAAAACGTTAACTTAATTATTTTAAGTTAAAAATTTATAAAGATGATTAGGTTGGGAAATCCAAATACCTTAGTTAGGATGTTATCTGGGCTCGAATTGTGGCTCTCGACAACGAAAGCGTTACTACCACCTTTCAAAGGTGATTCTTCAGAAGATACCTTGTCACCCGGTGAAGTAAGTTTCGAAGACCCAGATCCCTTTTCTTTTCTTGAAGGAGTAGCGGCCTTCTGCCTTTTCTTTTGGGCTTGTCTGGTTCGAGGTGGAGATTTGTCATCATCATCTGAGACAACTACTGGAGAGGTTTTTCGGTTCGAGTGTGGTGGAGGCTTCGAACTCTGAAAATATAAATTGAGTGACGTAAGTATGATTCATGCAACATACAAATGAAAGATAAAGTATGTATATACCGTGGGTTTCTTGTCAGCAGTGATAGAGTCACTCTCACTGGGCTTGTTGCTCTGCGAAACTTCAGAAGCTTTCTGCGCAGGGAGTTGTTTGATCTTTTTCCTTCGAGCAACAGCTGTAGTTGAAACTGGAATTAGTATTTCAGCGGAAAAGGAACGTTAGTCAAAAAATTTTGTCTAAACCCAAACCTTCAGGTATTGGAGTCAAGAAACGAACATGTTCGATATCTATATGGAGATGTCCTTTGAAAGTATCCAGGGTATGCTTAGTCGGGACCACTCGTTCAGCGCGTTTTTTAGTGCTTTCCTGAAGAATTTTAAAAACATTCCCACACACGAACCAGTCTGGGAAAGGAGGGCTTAAAGCCACACCAAAATCAGCGCTTGGCAGTGGAGGGAATTTTGGAGGATTAAGTTTGAAAGCCACTTCATAACGCAGTTCTGGTCGAACAGACGAGGGCAGTTTCAACTTATTCAGTTTAGCAGAAAACTTTTCGCGCAAAGTGACTGCAGCCTCACGAACGGTCCTACTAAGATCATCAGGCCTGTAAATGGTTTCAAAGAACTTTTGAAAGGCCTGTATTTCTTTAATATGAGTCGAAGTACCTTTTTGAAATTTTTCCTGCACATCAGCAAAAGCTTCAGTTAGTTCGCGAGTAAGGCTCTCAGCGTCAAAGATTTGCGTGGTGTAATAGTCCGTCCACCATTGTTGAAAATCCGGAGTAGAATAAAATGCGGGATCGAAAGGGATAGGTGAAAGATTGGTCACATCAGCATATCTTGCAATTTTTGACTCACATTCTTCTTCATTCAGATGTAAAGTGTGTAAACACATGTGGTTCCTTTTCTCGTACAGACATTTGGGTTTTACTTGAACCAATCCAAATTGCCCTGATACCTGATTTGGTTGGTAGCAGAGGAGAACATATTGGCTTTTGGAGGGGCGAAGACGGTGATAGAATAACCTTGGGGTAAGGAAAGCTCCGCAAATAGTCATAGATTCAGTCTCTTGATCTTGAGATGTTGGTGGAAACTTTCGAGTGAACCATTCGGGACCCACTGTCCTGTTTACGAACGGAGCCATCGAAGGGCTGAATTGATGACACCGAGCAAACATCATGACATATGCTGGAAAGTGCTCGCGAAGTTTACCAGTCTCTTCTTTTGGGGTTAGCGAAGCCAACCTGGTTCCTTCTACAGTTCGATTTTTAATATCTGGATCTTCTTCGTTTACAACACCACGAAATGGGAGTTGAGCCTCGAAAGTAGCATTGAGCCACAGTTGGAGCAGCCAGAAGGGGCTAGCGAAAAGCAAAGAGCCTGTTTTATAATTCTTTACAAGGTCTGTTGCTTCACCTAGGTTCTCATAGAGAAACCCTAGAATTAACTGGCTCAGGTTTAGTTTTGTTCCAGCATGGAGTTGATTAGCCATACAGAGATATCTTTTTGCCACTTGTATGGACCTAGAACAGAAGACGCACCTCGAAAGCCATAAGGCTAAGAAAGCAATATGATCCTCGTCTGAGACTACCTTATTATTCTCGTCATGATACTTTTGAATGAACGCAGTATATGTAACAGTTGCTTCATTGAAATTAATAGTATCAGTATCCATGACGTTGGGGTCGAAGGGTTCTCCGGTTGGTCGAAGCCTCGTAATGGCTGCTATGTCCAAAAGCGTGGGGGTGATCATTCCACATGGAAGATGGAAAGTGTTGTGGGAAGCATCCCAGAAATATACTGACGCAACTAACATGGTTTGGTTGTATTCTAAACCAGTCTTGGACAGTTGGATTAAATCATAAATGCCCAGTGCTTGCCAGAAAGAAGCCTTGTGTTTCTCTACTCTTGCTAACCAGGCATAGTATAGTTCAGGGTCTTTTGCTAAGGGAATTGACCTAAAAACTTTCACAAAAATGGTTACATAGTTTAACCTAATTTTCTCTAGGGATGAAGGGTTTACGATCGAAGTGTTTTCCGTATCATCAGGCTTTGATGAAATAGGACGGCCATCTTCATCTATTTTGTTCTTACTAACTAACGGCCTAGTTTTATAATAAGCAGGAAAGAATTTATTCAGAGAAGGGTTAGTTTCTCCTGGTAAAGGACCCATGAAAGCATGAGTTTTCCCAGAAAGTTCAAAAGGAATGATTACCTGAGAAGCGTAAATGGCGCGCACTTCCGCAGAATTTGGGTTTGGTATGTACTCTTGATTCCCCATCTGTGTAGATTGTTGAAGTTTCAAAGCTGGTTGAGGAACATTTGAGGAAGACGCCATGAGTAAGTTTGATTTTTTGGAATGGGTTTGAATATAATCAGGAGTGTTCTTTTCTGTGGAGAAATAAGGAAATGAGAGGTGAAAGTTATGTGAAGGTTAAAGTTTCGGTATTTAAAGGTTTAACGGAAACCCTTTCAAATCTTTTGGGTAAAAGCCAAGAGACACGCGGCAGGCGTTGATTTCATCCAACGGCGGTCGAATAGTTATTAGCTTTACTCCTAGTATATAGGAGTAATGATCAGGAAGTATGACCAGACCGTGGGAATGTAAGTTATGAGTAGACATCTTTGAAAATGACAAGACAATTTGGAAACAGAGTCATAAATGATGGCTTTCCAGGGATTCTCATGAGAAACGTGGCATTAGATTAGCGTAGGACCGTTAAGGTCGAAACTAGTATAAATAAGGGTTCTAATGTTAGGATTCGGTGTGTTCATTTTGTACAAATCACTCACATATTGCTCAAGTATCAAGTGTTAAGAGAAAGAGTTTGCTGAAAAATGTACGTATGACACCACCACCATTTTAATACATGTGTATTTTCCTTTATTTTCAAGTATCTTTCGATATTATTGCATTTCGTTTACTTCCTGCCATTTACATTCCTGCACCCTTTATTTTCATGTTATTTATCTTTGAAGTATTTAACATTTCTGCACTTTAAGATTCTTGCACTTTTACAGTTTTTGTCTTATGTTTTATCTTGACTTACCTTTCGCTGAAGTTATGTTAACGTGTATAACAAAGCGATTGCTAACCTTTAATGTTTCGATTGAGTAATTCCTATTTTCAAGACAAATCACAAACATGGTTCGAATCATCATAAATAACAATCTTTTTGACTATGTCCTAGGATCAATCTAGTCGATCATGCGAGTAACCAAATCATATTCATTATAATTTGGAAGACTAGCGGTTGTTTACCGGAAATCACCGTAAACACCTAGGCAATGTATGTATGGGGTGTTACATTGGTGATGATGTTTATTTGATGCATGTTGTGCAACTTTTGATGAATATTTCAATGTGTTGAATTATTGTGGTATGCAGTATGTTAAGATTGTTGGATGATCTTAATTTCATATAATGTATAATGTTATACATGCATTCATAGTGGCTTTGATCCTTGTGTGGAAACAAAAGCGAGTTGTTAGAACAAGATTGAGATCTATGTTCAGAATCTGGTTTTGATGATAACAAACATATATTTTGTTAGTAACAATTTTATTACCAATGATTTCATTAAGTGTGCAGATGATAAGCTAAATGCGTTATACAACATTCATAAAAAACAAAGCATATTGACTGTATCAGAAACTGGCTTGAAAACGGAAGAATGCATGATGTCTCAAAACAACAAGAAGATCAAAGAAATGAAATATCATTAAATGATCAGATGTTCTGACTGAAAGCAAGTTCGACAAACAGAATCAGAAGATCTGAAGTTACCAACGAAACAAAAGCTCTGTTTCTAAAAGAACAAAAACACTCTTATAAATTTCCTCAGAAAACAAGCAACAACAACGTTCACGAGTAATGCCAACAAAAATGTTCTGAACCAGTGACCAAAACCTTCTAAGAACATCGTAAACTGTTCCAACCAAGTCACATGCATGAAAGCACGGTATTCAAAGTAAAGACAAAATTATGAAATCTATTTTGGCTACATACTGAAAGAGTGAAAGAAAACAAGCCACCAATAGTAATTATCTTGGAAAAAGGAGATTGAAGAAGACACGCCACCAACACCAAAGATAAGATTTTCCTTGGAAATAAGTATTTCCTGATTCAGTCTATACCAAGCATTAAATTCTATGTTCAAATATAGTTCAACGATTATGCTCCAACGATAATATACCTAACTTATATAAAGAGCAAAACTTTGAACCTGAAGAAGGTATATGCAAGCATGAAAGCGTAAGAAAAAAATAACTGCACCGTAAGACGCAACATACACAAATTGTATGATAGGAAAAACAAGAGTGTTGACATACACAACATAAAGCTATGTGAAGAAAATCTTAAGTGAGAAGCAGAAAAGTCTGCATATTATGATGTATGCTTCAATGGAGTAATGAGAGTTTGAAATATATCTGAGAGAGATCCACAAATACATGATGGGTCCAAATAATCATCACATTGAATGACTAAAGAAACTGAATACACTAAGTTTTTGCTCTGTAGTGTTTCATGGATACTTACGTTCATTAATGTGTTGGTAGCTGTAACAAGCTCCACGATCAGTATCGAAGAAGAAGATGATGATCAATACACTAGAAGCAATCAACATGAGAGTTTTTGCTCCACATATGTTTATTAAGAAGGAAGGAATATGGTCTTACAAGAAGGAATTACATTCAATATTTGAAGCTCCAATCTCCTTACTCAAGAAAGAGAAGACTTAGTTAAAGAAGAAATTTGAAACAAGGGATGTTGCTCTTAATCTGCTTTCAGAAGAAGAAGATCTCATCCAGAAGTTGAAGACAATAAGACTACAAGATATTTTTAATTCTTGTAATAATATGTAAACCACAATAGTTTTTGCTCATGTTGTGTTATTCCTTAAGAAACTTCTGATAGATTGTTTAGGCACTGTCACTACCGCGAAAAATAAACCAGAGTCGCCATTAATATATTTATCCCATCGAGGGAAAGGAATATCAAAAACCTGGCAAAGAATAAGAACAAGGTCTTACGACAAGAGAACTAGGTATGGGAGTCGGTTACGCAAGGGGAAGGTGTTAGCACCCCTCGCGTCCGTCGTACTCGACGGTATCCACCTATGTTTGTTTCTATCTAAAGGGTGTAAAACTATGTCTAATCCTAATGTTAATGCATGCAAAAGAAACACAGGGAAAAGAAAGAGTTATTTACAATTGTGCTCGCTTAGGCCCCGCGACCCAATGCCTACGTATCCTTTTCAAGAATCAGAGCGTTGTAGTTTGGCTCACAAGTTTTTGTTTGTTTTGTGTTTTTTAGTTGGGCGGCATTAACGTTCACACTCTTGCATAAGGGACGACCTATGATGCGATCGAGCGGAAATAACATGCCCTTAGATGCCTACGAGGCAAAAGAAAAAGAAAGGATTTGGTTTGTATCTTTTAATGTAGATGGATGATGAACAATTCCCACTGCCGGGTCATTCATCACCTTTCTACATTGTTTTAATTTTGAACCTTTATTAGGTATTTTGAGTGTTTTTGATTGAGTGTTTTTTAAAGGGAGTTATTTTGCGAGTTGAATCACATATGAGTGTATAGGTGGCTGTCATACCCCAAAATTTGCCCATCTCATTTCTCCTTTCAAGCTCATACCAAAGCTCAAGACTCAAAGACACACTCTCCTAAATAAGGGCTCAATGAACTAAGGTTTTGAATTCCCTAAAGAAAATCAATGAATCAAAGTCTCCAATGGATTTCATATGGCCTAAGATGTTTCAAACTATCTCCATGACAAAATTCAGGCTTCAATTCTAAGGATTGACCAATCAATTGCTCAGAAAGTCAACAGTCGACTAGTTTGACCTAAAAGTTAACTATGGTCAAAGTACAGTCAAAACTCCTGATTTTTTGTCTACATCCTTATTTTTAAGTATCATTCATCATTTGATCAAGGATTTATCATGATTCATCAAGGAAAGTTCAGAAATCAACAAAATTCGAAGTTTCTAAATTAGGGTTTTTTGACTTAAAGTCAACTGAACTTTGACCAGCCATAACTTTCACATGGAACATCAGAAATTTCCCGTCCAAAGCTCATTTTGAAGGAAATTGAATTCTCTACAATTTTGTCTCTCACAAGCCAAGTCCAAAAATGCTCCATTCGAGAGATATGGATCAAAACATTACAGGTCCTTTTTGAAAGTCAACCAAAAGCAGTTTTTTGTCAAAGCCCATATCATCAATATAAAATCCTCAAATGAAAAAATCTTCCAAAGTGGCTTGTAGGGGACATCTTGAGGTTTCCAAAAAGTCCTAGATCACTTCCATATCTTAAAAATTGAGGGAGATATGCTTTGTCAAAGTTGGACATTTTTTGGGGAGGTGCATGAAGAAAATAAGGGTTAAATTGAATTTTTTTGCAAAGAAGCCCAATCTTTTAAAATCCAATCTTGCTATACAAGTAATCTAGAAGCTCCAATCTCTATACCACGAATTATTGATGATTAATTGATTTTATATGAATTTTTATTCATTAAAAAATAAATTTAATCAAATATTTTGAAAGAAAATAGAAAAAGATTGGATTTGTTTTGGTTCTAATCAAATTAAATCATCATTTAAGTCACATATTTGATTCAAATTCGTGCTCATGTGGATTGGGTGAAAAAGGTTGAGATTTGGCCAAATTTGGAAATATTCATTCAAAGATTCAAATCAAATTTCAATCAATTATAATTTTTGATTTACCAAGATTCAATCCAAAGTCTTTAACCTAAATCCATCACACCTATATATGCCAAGGATCCAGACCTAAAAAGGGTCAAAAAATTACAAGGATTGCAGCCCTGAAGAACTCGTGAAAAACTCCAAGAAAGATCAAACTCGTTTTTTAGGCTAGAGGCAATTACAAAGGATTTTGTTGATCCAGGCACGTTCCCTGAAGTTCTCTGACCCACTCCAAGGCCTTTACACGCGTTGACAGGTTCGTATCTATGAGCTCATAACTCAAATTACCATGGTTCTTGAATTCTTCGATCCCATTAATTCATGCATATTTAATATGATTCAATTATATATTTGCATTCACTATGATGTATACAAGCTTTCTGGATATGTTAATTGAGTTTTAAGTGCAGATTAAGAGACCCACCATTGTTAGGGTTCGTAACCTTTAGAAAGGGGCTTTTCAGTTAGAGCCGATTTCAGACTAAATTTACGGTCCCATTGGACTCGTGAGGTTACGTGCGTTCGATCTGGGTTGTTTGTGTGTGTTTGTTGTTGATAATTTTTAGGTTTTAATGGCAAAAGCATACAACTACGGAACTGGACCGTGGGTAAAAGTCTGGCACCTAAGGCAACGGAGGTATCTTGAAGATGACGTCGTGGCGTCGTGAGATTGGCTGGATTCAAATTCCAGAGCGTGCTTCTTACAAATGTTGTATTCAACGCGTATATCTTACAAATGGAACGCATAGTTGAGTTGGTGAAGGTGTACATTTGAGTCAGGGGCCGCGGGTTCGAGTCCTGCATCCCTATGTTTTTTTTGTGAAAGCACAAGGTTTTTGATTCAGTGCATAGTGATTATGGAGCTTCGCCCTAGACCCTCACATTAAAGCCTCAGGATCATCTCAGCCTTAGATCCAACGATCGTGGTAGCAAGGATACACCATAGACCTCCAGCGCCGTACCACACAGAATCGCAGCTAAGTTTTCTAAATTTTTTTATTTTTCTTTTTATTCATTCCTTTTTTATTATTTTGTTGTTTTCTTTTTTTTTCTCTTTTAATTAAAATTCTTTTAAAAAACTAATTCCGTTATGTAACTTTTATTTTAAAAAAACATGATAAAATATTTTGATAATTATTTTAATTTAATTTAAATAATTAAAGTATTAATTTAAATTAACTTGTTAATTTAGAATAATAATTGAAATTATTTTGTTAATTTAGAATAATAATTTAAAATATGTTTATTTGAATTAATAATTTAAATCAATTCATTAATTTAATTATTATAATTTTTTAGGTTAATGGTTAAGGTTAATTTAATCAAAACCTAGTTTATGCCGATTTAATAAATTAGGTTGAAAACCAATAATTAATTAATTTAAGGTTTTATTCCATTAACCATGGTTAACTTGTGCCCTAATCAGGGTTGTGAGGTTTGTCAATAGATCCTCCATACACTAACCCTATTCTTTTTATCATTAATTTTCAGGGTTAACCAAGATCCTTCAGCCACGCGCCATACCAGATCAAAAAGCTAAGTTTCTAATCTCTTTTGTTTAACATTATTTTATTTTTTTATTTTTTCCTTTTGGATTAAAATAGGGTTTGTGTCAATGATCGATGAATCTGTAATGCACTAACATATCTCTTCTTTGTGCCTAATTTTCAGAGTTAACAGAGATCGATAAAGCTCAAACTTTGTGGTAACCCTAAACTTATCATCTACTTAATTATTTCTTTGTGATTTGCCCACAAGCTTTTTTGCCTTATTATGTAACTGCTCCGAGGTTGTAGTAGTAATTAGGGTTTAATTTTGCTGCTTTATTTTCTGTATTATTACTGCGTGGTTAGTAATTCTAGGGAGTGCAATTCTGAACCGAATTAGAATAACTAATTACAAGATAATTATCTGAATCGAATCACGTGATTGTGCACCCACACACCTTTAAAGGTAACCCCTCTTGTTTCCTGTTGCCTTGTTATTTGCTGCCTTGTTGCCTTGTTTTTACAGAATAGTCAAGTTCCTCGGATACGAGGATGCCTCAGTAAATGTTGCCCTCAGTTCATTCTCATCACTAAAGATCATAAGTCCCTTTGATGTTTCCTTCGGTTATATGATCTCGTCCCTCGAGGTTGCCTACAATGTGATATGATAGTCCCTTTCGATTGCTGAGGCGTCCTTATTGGTTGCCTAAAATGACTGTTCTATCCTTCCCTTAGACTACCTGCCCTCTTTATGGCAGGGACAATCTTATGGCGAACGATAATTTCGACGACCCTTCAACCTCCAATAAAAGGACTTCCTACCCTCTTATGGTATGGATAGCCCTGAAAGGCTAAAAGAACCTTTTTAATAGGGGTAATTACCTCCTAATTGCTTGCTCTGGTTTAAATATTTTTTACCCTTTTTATCAAAAACCTTCAAAAAGGCTACGCTTATTTACAAGCTAAAGTCCTTATTCAAATATTTTTCTTTATTCACTACAAACATTTTCAAACATTTCAAAGTGAGCTAAGCAATTAAGAGCCCATGGAAAACCATGGATGCAAAGGGTGCCTTAAACCTTCCCTTTGTATAAATTACCCCCCGAACTCAAATTTTCTTTTAAAGGTTTTTTTCTGTTCTTTTAGCCTTTCTTTAAATTGGATAAAATAAAAGTCGGTGGGGACTCTTGCTATCCGGGAAATTTCAAAAAGTCAGTTCTCCCACCGTATTACAGTGGCGTCGAAGCAGATCAAAGAATACACCCACTCACTTATCTTCCTCTTAGGTAAATAATGTTGTGATTCGCCTCTTTATTGATTAGGTGTTTTAAAGTTGAAAAAGAAAAAGAGAATGCAAAAAGGAGACTAACCTAATATACTAACCTAATGATTGTTGTCTATGTACAAAGGAATATCTTCCTAATTAAGAGTGAACTAATATCATATGGTCCATTATTAATATATGTGACATAGAAAAGAAGTAAACTAAATCAATTGGTCACCCTGGGTTTAAGTCACAAAATGACAAAAAAAGCCCTCCAGCCAATCAGGGCTTCACACACAGTGTTCCAATCATTGAGTAAAAAAAAGCCAACAATGTAATGGTAATCCCATCCAATACATGCATGTCACGTCATCCAACAAAGGGGAATAATTAAAAATACACAGACGCTGGAGCAGAGCTCTGGTCGTCTTCTTCGTCGCTCCTTGCCGGAGCTCCCCCCCATCCCCGCCCAGAAAAGGTATCCAAGACCACTATCCCACTTGGATTTTCGTGCTGAGCATGAATCCGACCTCTGTTTTATCATACAACAAATAAATCACCATGAACAAACGCTATTAACTATGTCCTAGCACACCAGAATCTCACCAGAATACAAACCATCACCATACAATCATTCATACACATGCTAAGAAAGAATGAAGAAACTCACATGAAGTTTCAAGCTCAGTTTGCTAGACCAACACACACAACACCAACTTTATGCACCGGTCACTTACACCCTAGGCCCTCACTTAGTTCCAAATTGTAATCAGTGCAAAGAATGCACAAGGATGAAGAGAATTGATATTGGGAAGATCTTGAGACAACGCTCAAGGTTGTAGGAAAATGAGTCTTGAAGTTGTGTGCTCATGGCTGATAACATGCCGTAACCATACCGTGCCAGGCCATGCCATCTTCACAACCTCATGTGGTCCACTTTGCAGTATTACAACTCCTCAGCCCTTGGCTCAAATGTTGAGATATTTGTTTCATGTTAAAGCCAACCTATGGTAGAGCATGATTCATGTTGCACTTGAGTTATAAAAATGACTAGAACACTTTAGAGATTGCAACAAAGAGGAAATGGGATGTGTTTGATATTTCTCATGTGTTTAATAAAAATCTGGCTAGCAACATGACTTGCAGAAGTTTAAATTTTCCAACTTCAATATCTTTTATCTTTTGATCCAAATTTCAAATGGAGAAACTTCCAACTACGAACTTGTAGATCTCCATGAAATGAACAACTTCTCTCTTAACCTTGTTTTGAATTAAAACCTGGATCCATGTAAAAACTGGGATTGAAGTTGACCACTCAACCATTCTCAAACTTTCCCAAAATTATTTTAAGTGTAGAACTTTCCTTTTATGGCAACTTCAATTTTCAACTAACTTTCCAACTTTGGAAACTCTTGATTTTATTCATTCTCATGATTTTCTTTGACCAATTTTTTCCACCAAAAGTCAACATTTGAGAATTGACCCTGATTTTGACCAAAAAGTCAATTGTTTGACTTTTTTAGTTCCAGATGGATTTTCCTAATTAATTAACTGTCAATCTAATTTCAATCAGTCTTCAACCAATAAATCCGCTTAATACCTCCTTAGGGCACCCACATTTTTCATACTCATAAGTCAATTTTTGATTAAATGTTGACCAAAAAGTCAATTGTGTTGACTTTGGTCAACACCCTAATTTTAGGGAGACCAGATGATCCAGAAGCTCGTATCTTCCATTTAATGACTTGAACTGAGGAGAGGAAAATCCTAATATCAGGAGGATTTTGATGAAGAAGATGCCCATACAATTAGCCTTAGATAAACAGAGTAGGACAAATTTGGAGTATGACAACTGCCCCTATTTAATCGTCTTAAACCTGAAGGTGAGATTGGCGCCAGCCTTTCGAACATTCGAGGTAGAAGAGGATTAAATATCAAGGCCAGAAATTTGCTGGGGAAAGAGATTTTGTTTTATTTTCATTATGGAGGGATTTACAGTAAGTAATGGTTAAATGGTGATAGCTTGTAATGTGGTAACGGTGCCAACACAAGGTATTTCAAAAGAAGAGATTGTTACATTAAATAGTGATGGCGAGTGTGTCCGGCGGAAAGGTAAGATCGACGGGTGATCTTGATCGCGACTTTACGTGTCTATAAATCTGATGACTGCAAGTGCACAGTCGTGTCGTGTATTTTTAAAAGATATTGAATCCACAGGGACTATGAATTGATCTACCGTTATCTAAGGTTACTATGTAAAGCTAAGGCTGCTAATATTTTTCGATTGTTTCTAAGGGAAAGTGATTGTGAATTCTAAGAAATATAATAATAGGCGGATATCAGTATGTATTTCGTTTAACTTAGGTGATCCGAAAGTCCATTGGCTAAGATATTAATTCGATTAAAAATCTTTATTAATTCTATTGATTAAAAGTCCTCCTCTTAAACTCTCGCTCTGTTGATTTAGACTACCGTTCTAACTCGTAATGTACACTCTCGCCATCCCATTAGATTTAGAAAAGCTTTTTGGAAACAACGTAATTAATAAAATGCTTGTTTTATGAAGTTGTTACCTATTTAAATCTCCTAATCTCAAACTCTCGCTCTGTTGACTCGGAACATGCTAGTATCCCTAACGTACGCTTTCGCCATCCCGTGCGGGTTTAAAAACACTTTTTGAAAATAAATAAGTTCTAATTAGTTTTAATACGCTTTCGCCATCCTTAAAACTAATGTCCTATGTCTACTATCCAGTTAAAGATCTCAAACTTTCGCTCTATTGATTTTAACCTTTGACCGTCTCAAATCCTCAAACTCTCGCTCTATCGATTTTAAGACTTACTAATTAAATTAGACATACAAACCAAAAACAAGTGATAGTTAATAAAATATAATTAAGCCAATTTATTTCGGATCCCACGGTTAACTTACTTTACATACCGATATCTTAATTAATTAGCCAGACATATTAATACGGTTAAACATGCATAAATTAATTTGATTTATAATAAAAGGCATGTTAAATGGCATATAATATATCATGCAATAATAATAATAATAATTAAAGTAGTAAATGATAAACCTGAATAAAATAAATTGCGATTGAACTGAATCTTGAAGTACTCGAACTTCCACCACAGGTTGGCTGGATCGTTCTTCGGAAATTATTGGGCAGAAATTTAAAACAAGGAATATAAAAGATAAATCTAACGTAAGGCTAGATTTATAAAAGGTTCACAACAATCTCCGGTGTGGAAATTGTTGTGAGAAAATTAAAGCAGTTGAATTGAAGGCACGAAAATAAATGATGGTCGCAGAATTATTTCGGCAGCACTTCGTTAGCAGAAAATCGGACACTTTAGACTGAAGCAGCAGCCTCTATTTATAGCTGAGGGTCTGCAGTTGGAACGCGTGAAAGGAGGAGCTTCTCTTGACTGGGACTTGGAGACGTGCGTCTCCACTTTTTGGGGAGACCCTTTGAACGACTTGAGACGTGCGTCTCAAGTGGAGAATATCCAGGAGGTAGCTGGAGAAGTGCGTCTCCTTTTGGTGAGGTGGCATAGGGACGTTGGAGACGTGCGTCTCCACGTGCAGGGATGACTTGGGTCACGCGCAATTGGCTTCTTCGTGGGCTGGACTTGTAGTATGCACAATTGGGCCTTCTTTGCACCCCTTTCTTGCTTCAGCACCCCTTTTCCATCTTTTAGGCACAAATAGCAGTGATTTTAGCTCCATTTCTTTCCTTTTCACAAATAGTCTCAATAAGAGCGTAAAACCTGAAACATAGCAATACTCGCATAATATCATAATAAAACAATATAATTAAAGGAAAATGCTACAAATATTTATGGATTTCAAGCTAAATATATGATATAAAATCGTGTTATCAAATTACCCCAGACTTGAACCTTTGCTTGTCCTCAAGCAAATAATAAGATAGAAAAATCAGAGGACAGTGAAATGAAAAACATTTCCACCACAACGTTCGGGTCGTACTCAGCTATAGAATGTTTTCGTTTGAAACTTATGCGGCAGTCCCTAGCAATAAACTTACAGTAGCGACACTAGACAACTCCCAGCGTGCATACCAATCTGAATCATGCCATTATAGCTTGACCTCGACTCATCATCTTGTTTTACCCTTTTCATTCACGCGCAATCACATTAAGCCCATTATCTTGACATGCACATAGCAGAGTAGCCAATTAGTGACTATGGTCCTTTTAATGGAGTTCTGGCACATTTACGTGGTATACTCCTTAGTGCTCATTTGTGGATTGTGGGGAATCAGACAATAGTCCTTCCTACCAAGTTCAGTACCAGGTAACTTCTGAACCAATCAACAATGAGTTTTTAATTTCTTTGTATTTGAGATTTGTGACCGTTAGGTTAAATGATCGTGTGAGGATCACCTTACTTAGTAGGCACATTTCTATTGGCAGTTAAGCATATATTTATAATTATAAGGATCATACACTTATATTCATCGACTCTCTGCGTAGTTGGTGTTCAAGATGGTGCCGACTGCTAGAATAAACTAATAAGGGTTACTTCAAAAATTAAAGTCGATGGTTTCAGTATAAAGGGTATTCAAATCGATTACGCACACTCAGGGGTTTTAGAGTGTCGGGACGGTAAGGGTATTGTCTCGGATCTTTCAATGTATAAGGCAAGTAACTTCGTACTTCTCGAACGTGCAGGGTTATGCGTTTATCGTTTGGGAATCAAATTTTTGTTATGGCTCAAGAAAATGGAAAAAAATTGTAATAGCCACGGAAATATACATATAGGACTTAAAATTCCATAAATATGCTTTATTGAATTTGAAAACAAACATTACAAGGAAAGGAAATGAAATAAATAGAAATGATACTAAAGCGAGTAATACGACTCCCCCAGACTTAAATGATGCAGTGTCCTCAATGCATGTGAACTACCCCTCGTTGTTGCGGTTGCGAGAACTGCTTGCGCCTCTTGTACGAACACATCGACGTCTGTTAGTAGGAGATCCATGTCTAGGAAGTTAAGATCATTCAATTGTGTAGCAATTTTGGTGTATTGGCCTTCGTTCCTAATAGCGTAGTCGCGGTGCTCTTGTTGTGTTTCTCGAATAAGCCTTAATGTTTCATCTTGATTTGTCTGCATAGCTTGAAAAAGTTGGTCTTGTCGTTGAATTGCAGCATACATGGCTTCGAGAGTGATAGGCGGAGGATTATTTTGAGGAGGTTGATTGAAATCGGCATTTGCTTGGTTGAACTCTTGTTCCATTTCATCCACCGGCTCATTAGGATGTTCAGGTTGGTTTTCTTGAGGAACTTCATTAATAAGCCTCCAACGCTGAATATAACGGATGTTGATTTGCTCGGGGCATGGCAGGATGACATATGGAATCAGAACTTTATTGACGACCAGAGTGAATCGGCCATCATGACGTGGTGAAACCAGATGGGAGTCACGGCAGTAAGTGAGATCGAGGGATTGAGCAGGCATCATGAGATGGGAAAGTGAGATAAGGTCGTCAGCAAAACCTAAGGCACAGGCCAAGGTGGTAATAATACCGCCAAACAGGAAGGGGTTTGTAGCGGGAGCGTTGATGCAGCCTTGGATGTGTTGGAGCATAAATGGTGCAGCATTGAAGTGGATATTATTTAGCGCACAGTATAAGAAAAATAATTCATTTGGTTTACCTTGTGGTTGTTGGATCTTGCAAAAATAGTGTTACCCAAAACACATTGAAAATAACGTATAGCGGGATTTTGAATATGAGAAGCATGAAGGGTCCTCCAACAGGTAGGAATTTCGCCAGTGAGATTAAACCAAAATTCAAAGGCGAGTTGCTCCCAAGGGTGACCATTGAGTTCTTGAAAAATTGTGCGGTGAGCATTTGGTGCATTGTTGAAATGCAAGTACGTAGCAACTTCTTCTTGATCCAAATTAAATTCACGGTTAAACATCCGAAATTGGATGCTACCGGTTAAGAGTGGTTGATTAGAAGGAGTGTCGTAGTGGAAGGAGCTCAAGAACTCTAAGACGAGCGGCTCATATGTGGGTACGGGTTTGGTACAAAGGTGGTGTAGGCTAGATTTTGTGAGTAAACGGGTAACACCATCTATAAGACCCAGAGTTTCTAAAAATTCAGTGTTCACGAATTTCGTGGGGCCAACTGAACGTTCGTAGAAAGCAAGGTATTTGGTTTGTTGAGCATTGTCGTCTTCCTCTCGAAAGATAATATGTTCAAGGTTGGGAGGAGGTCTCTCAGGGCGTACACTTCTGATGAATGAATGCGGAGGCATCGTGTGTTTGGAAGGAGATTGTGTGGAGAAAAGAAGAATGGTTTGGAGGTTGTGAAGAAAGAGAATGGTGGTGGTGTGGTTTTATAGTGAGGTTTGAAAATGGTGGAGTAAATATATAATTAAAAGGGATTTATGGTAGTGTTTGAAGTTTGAATAGAATGGAAAATGGGGAATAATGTAGAGTTAAAGAAGTGGTGATGGAGGATGAATGTGGTTTATGGTGTTTAAATGGAAGGAATAATGGGGAGAAGGAAGAGAATTGAATGATGAATTTTGAAATTCAAAATTCAAAATTCAAAGAGGGAGAAATGATGCCTTTGCGTGGTCAACGAAGCAGAGCAGCTGCTGCCCTCGGGAGACGCGCGTCTCAGGCATGCAGTCTGCTGGGGGACAGTCTCTGGAGACGGACGTCTCCTGTCCTTTGCATGCAGAGTTCTGGTCCCACAGGGGTGGAGACGGGCGTCTCCTAGCCTAGGGAAGTGATTTTCTCGCATGCACTGGTTTGGGCAGGTTCTGACATATACCATTAAGCAGTGAATAATAGTTCAGAACAGTCTCATTGTTTAATACTATAAACAACAAGAATAATTGTGACCAGGCTGAGTATATTATATGCATTCATAAATATATATCAGTTAATAGCAGCATAATGTAACACAGTAGCAGTAATGAGTAAAAATAATGCATTTCATATTAAAACTGGTACTGAGTGTTGATAGGAATAGAATGTAAAAAATGCAAAAAATTAATTTCTAAACTAGGAATTGGAAAATGCTAAAATTAGAAATAAAATCTAATATCCTAAAAGCTAACATCTAGCCACTTCTGTTGTTGTGCACATTAGAATAAATGTGTTTGAAAACTTCGTCGAATTGAGCATTGACAGTGTCGATGAAATTGAAGAAGTGCATTTGCAGAGTGTGCAACTCGTTGAACATATGTTGAACTTCATGTTGTAGTGCAGTTATCGCTTGGCCTTGTATGTTCTTATTAGGAGTATGCTCGATCCTTGGAGGAGCATTTCTTGGGGCCACTGATTCAGCGGATGCAGCAGGTTATTGTTGCTCAAGCTCGACATCGGTCATATCTTCAAAATGATCATCTTGTGAACCAGTAGGAGTCTCAGGCTCGTACTCAGGAATTGATTCATCTTCAGGTAGAGGTTCATATTCCGGTTCAGGATAGTCCTCAGGCATAGGTTCATATTTAGGAACAGGATCGTCCTCGGGAGGATTCATGTCATAATATCTAGGAGGAGTGTCAGGCTCAGATTCCGATACGTGCATGTCATCATCAAAATGTTCATAGGCTTGTGGGGTTTCAGGAGATGATTCTCTCTCAGGAATCTGACCATAGTAAAGCCAATTGGCAGGGTTGTGCACACTCGTCCTTGGATTCGGTAAGGTGAACTGGTCCAGCACTTTATTATCAATGAGGAGATCGAACTGGTCAGGACCAAGGTTCCCAATGATACCTCTATTAAAGCAAAACTGATTGTCCAGGGAGTTATAGTTACCCAAAGGTGTCAATCTAAGCAGTGGTGTTCTCAGACCTATAGCATTTGCAATCATAGTGACGAATCCGCCGATCAGAATAGGTGAAACTTCGTCTTGCATGATGCGCTCGAAGTTTGCTAGCATAAATGTAACAGCATTAACCGGACGATTCTGAGAGGTGCAGAACATCATGAATAACTCTTCTCTGGAAACTTCAGTGATATTTTCGGGCTTACCGAAAATGTAGTGAGCAATAATCTTATGCAGGTATCTGAAGGCAGGGTTATGAATGCTCTCGGATTGAAACTCATGCTCTTTAGGGTTATCGTTGCCAGTAATCTTACCCCAGAAATTTTCCAACTCCCAGTAAGCAAGATTTTCCTCTGCAACTGTGGTGTATGCATCCGATCCATGAGGGATATCTAACAAAGCAGCAAAATCACGGACACAAAACTGATATTCTAATCCAAAGAGTCGAAAAAGAATAATTCATTTCCTTAGTCCGTGTCCACAGTTAGGCAGGTAAGTCAATGAGCTCAAGAACTCCAGAGTGAGCTTTGGGAAGGTACAGAATTTGCGGAACAGGTGAGAACCGGTCCAACCGATTTGGTTCAGCAGGTACATGACACTTTCGTCGATTCCTAACTTCTCCATAGTCGGAGGATGAGGGTAGAGAGTCAAACCCATTTGCCTCTCAGCTAGCTTAGCATATCTTGCTTGTTGTCCTCTACCACGAAAAACAACTTCCATATTGTCGACTTCTTGCATCTTGATGAGTTAGTAACTAAATATGCGTATAAGTCGAAAAGAATGAAAATTAGTTAGAAATAGGCTAGTGTTTTTTTAAAAGGAAAAATAAGAAGAAAAATAAAAATTAAAAGATGTAACAACTTATAATAATAATTATAATTATAAAAAGGAGAGATTTTTATAATTTTAAAATAGCGGTTATAATTATAATAATCATTATAAGAGGTAGAAAAGGCATAAAAACTAAAAAAATAGAAAAATTAAAGTAAGTCAAAACGACATAAAATATTTTTAAATAAATAAAATAAGAACAAGAAAAATAAAAAAAATAAAAAATAAAAATCAAAATGTGGGTTGTCTCCCACCAAGCGCTTTGTTTTATGTCGTAAGCTCGACGATTAAACGAAAATCATTTTTCCGAATGAGCGGGGAGCTCGTCAATTTTTAAAATTTCAATTTTTTCATCGTGCTCGAGACGATGGTAACATTTAAGACGTTGCCCATTTACGACAAAAGGTTCGACTGTTTCTCCTTTAATTTCTATCGCACCGCTCGAAAGTATGTTAGTAATTTCGAATGGACCAGACCATCTGGATCGTAACTTTCCAGGAAATAATTTCAGGCTAGAATTAAATAATAGTACTTTATCGCCTATTCTAAATTTTTTCCTAGATATACGCTTGTTGTGCCATTTCTTCGTTCTTTCTTTGTAGATTTTAGCGTTTTCGTAAGCGTCTTGTCTAAGTTCATCTAATTTGTTTATGTCTAGAATTCGTTTTTCACCAGCAGTAGTGTAGTTTAAATTTGAATTCTTTATGGCCCAATAGGCTTTGTGTTCTAATTCTACCGGAAGGTGGCATGATTTTCCATAAACTAGTTTGAATGGGGTGGTTCCAATTGGAGTTTTGAAAGCTGTTCTATAAGCCCATAAAGCTTTATTTAGCTTGGATGACCAATCCTTTCTAGATATAGCAACAGTTTTCTCCAATATCTGCTTTATTTCTCGGTTAGAGACTTCTACTTGTCCGCTTGTTTGTGGATGGTATGGTGTAGCTATTCGATGATTTACTCCATATTTTCGAAGGAGTTTTTCAAGGATTCTCGAAATGAAGTGGTATCCACCATCGCTAATTACCAGTATTGGTACACCAAATCTAGGAAAGATAACGTTTTTGAAAAGTTTGATCACTACTCGTGTGTCGTTTGTAGGAGAAGCGGTAGCTTCTATCTATTTCGAAACATAGTCGACAACTACGAGTATATATTTATTTCCGAAAGATGATGGAAAGGGACCCATAAAGTCTATTCCCCAGACGTCAAATATTTCTACTTCTAGAATGCCCTTTTGAGGCATTTCGTCACGTCTCGAGATATTTCCAGTTTGTTGGCATCTATCACAGTTTAATACGGCAAAGTAAACGTCTTTCCATAGGTTGGGCCAAAAGAGTCCAGATTGAAGGATTTTGGCGCAGGTTTTAGATGTGCTGTGGTGTCCTCCATAAGGGGCTGAATGGTAATGTGTTATTATACTTCCTATTTCTTCCTCAAGTACACAACGTCTAAAGATTCCATCGGGGCCTCTTTTTAAAAGGAGGGGGTCGTCCCAATAGTAATGTTTGAGGTCATGGAAGAATTTCTTCTTCTGTTGGTAGCTTAGATCAGGGGGAAGTACAGCAGCGGCTAGGTAATTTACGAAATCCGCATACCAAGGTGTGGCGGAGCGGGCTAAAGCTACTTCTATGAAATTGTTGAATCCAATGGTTGGTCGGTATGGTTCTATTTCGTTAGCTTCCAACTGAGCGATGAGTCTTTCGTAAGGGAAGTCATCATCTATTGGTACTTGTTCGGGTTTCAAATTTTCGAGTCGAGAGAGATGATCTGCTATGACATTTTCGGTTCCCTTTTTATCCTTAATTTCTAAGTCGAATTCTTGTAATAAGAGGATCCATCTCAACAGTCTAGGCTTGGCATCTTTCTTGGTTAGGAGGTACCTAATAGCGGTGTGGTCAGTGTATATGATGATTTTGGCTCCTACCAAGTAGGAACGGAATTTATCTAATGCGAACACGACAGCTAATAGTTCCTTTTCTGTTGTGGCGTAGTTCATTTGAGCTTCGTCTAGGGTTCTACTTGCATAGTATATGACATGGAGTTTTTTTATCTTTTCTTTGGCCTAGAACAGCTCCTACAGCATAATCGCTTGCGTCGCACATTATTTCGAAAGGTTCACTCCAGTTAGGAGTTTGCATAATCGGCGCAGAGATTAATGCTTCTTTAAGTGTTTGGAACGCTTCAGCGTATTTTTCGTCAAAGATGAATTCGGCATCTTTCATTAGTAGTTCAGTTAAGGGTTTGGTTATTTTTGAGAAATCTTTAATAAAACGTCGATAAAAACCGGCGTGTTCTAGAAAACTTCTTATTTCTCTAACTGTTTTGGGAGGTTGAAGGTTTTCGATAATTTCAATTTTCGCTTTATCTACCTCGATTCCTCTATCGGATATGATGTGTCCAAGTACGATTCCTTGTCGAACCATGAAATGGCATTTTTCCCAATTAAGGACAAGGTTGACGTTTACACATCGTTTTAGCACTAATTCGAGGTTTTCTAAACATGATTCAAAACTTCCTCCACAGACGGAGAAGTCGTCCATAAAGACTTCCATTATCCCATCCAAAAAATCGGCAAATATTGCCATCATGCATCTCTGGAAAGTTGCGGGTGCATTGCAAAGTCCGAAAGGCATTCGCCTGTAAGCGAACGTACCATAAGGACATGTAAATGTAGTCTTTTCTTGGTCATCAGGGTGAATAGGAATTTGGAAAAATCCTGAGTATCCATCCAGATAACAGAAATGCGAGTGTTTGGCTAGGCGTTCGAGCATTTGATCTATGAATGGTAAAGGAAAGTGGTCCTTGCGAGTGGCTTTGTTTAGTTTCCTATAGTCAATGCACATTCTCCGTCCAGTTTGGGTACGTTGTGCTACAGATTCGCCTTTTGCGTTAGTTATTACGGTAACTCCTCCTTTCTTAGGTACGACATGAACAGGACTAACCCATTTACTATCAGATATTGGGTATATGATTCCGGCTTCTAATAGTTTTTGAATTTCCTTTTTAACAACATCGCACATAAATGGGATTGATTCGTCTTTGATGCTCCCTAGAGGTTTTGCAATCTTCTTCGAGCATAATGTGATGCATACAGAGGGAAGGACTTATTCCTTTCAGATCTGATATGTTATATCCTAGAGCGGTTGGGTATTTCCTTAGGACAGTGAGTAATTTTTCGGTTCCGGTTCGTCCTAAATCGGCATTAACTATGACGGGTCGGTTTAGTTCTTCGTCTAGGAATTCGTACCTCAGGTCAGTAGGTAGTGTTTTAAGTTCTATAGCGGGTTTCTTTGGTCCAGGCATAGGATCAGGAGTTCATGCTAGACATTCACTCAGGTGGTTATCTTGATATTCCCCACGCCAGTTGTCATCTTCGATGATAGGAGGTATAGGAATTCTTAGGATCTCGGTTTCCTTATGTGGCTCGGATTCTATTTCATTCACACACTCATCGATGATGTCAGTGGAGCAGCATGTGTCAATTATAGAGGGTGCTTTCAGGAATTGAGAAAGGATAAATTCAATCTTTTCTTCTCCGACTTTGAAGGTAAGCTTTCCTCGTTTAACGTCTATAATTGCACCAGCAGTTGCTAAGAATGGTCTTCCTAATATGATTGGGATGTTAGAATCTTCTTGGATATCCATTATGATGAAGTCGATTGGGATGTAGAATTGGCCTACACGCACAGGGATATTCTCTAGCATTCCTACTTGATATTTAACTGAACGGTCAGCTAGTTGAAGAGACATTCTCGTTGTCTTAAGCTCACCCAAGTTTAGTTTCTTACAGGTTGAAAGAGGCATCAAACTAACACTGGCTCCTAAGTCGCACAAGGCTTTTTCTATAATAGTTTTTCCTATTACGCAGGGTATGGAAAAACTACCAGGATCTTTTAATTTGAGAGGCATGTTGTTTTGAATGATAGCACTACATTCAGCGGTAAGTGTTACAGTTTCGTTATCCTCGAGTTTCTTTTTGTTTGGTAGAATTTCTTTTAAGAATTTAGCGTACGAAGGCATCTGAGTTATAGCTTCTGTGAAAGGTATGGTTATGTTTAATTGTTTCAGAAGTTCTACAAATTTTTTAAATTGCGCTTCGGTTTTAGATTTAGCTAATCTCTGAGGGTAAGGAATCGGTGGCTTATAAGGTGGTGGTGGAACGTAAGGTTTTTCTTTTTCAGGTTCCACTTCGGTATTGTTCTCATTAGTCTTAGCAGTGTGATCATCGGTCGATGTCTTTTTGGTTTCCTTTGGCTCTTGTTGTGACATGGGTGCGTTTTGAGTTCTAGGATCGATAGGTCCATTGTAATTCGTTCCACTTCACAGTGTAATCGCGTTTGCATGTCCTTTAGGATTAGGTTGTGGTTGAGCAGGAAACGTGCCAGCAGGGGCAGCAGTAGGTGCTTGTTGTTGAGCTACTTGTGAGATTTGTGTTTCTAACATTTTGTTATGTGTAGCTAAAGCATCTACTTTGTTCGATAATTGTTTTAGTTGCTCACTATTATGGATGTCTTGATTTAGGAAGTCTTTGTTGGTTTGTTGTTGGGAGGCTATAAAGTTTTCCATCATGATTTCTAGATTCAACTTCCTAGGGGCGTTTTGAGCAGCTACAGGCGCTTTTTGATAGCCAGGTGGGACAGTAGGTGCTTGTCCAGGCGCGTACAACGCATTGTTGTTCTTATACGAAAAGTTTGGGTGGTTCTTCCATCCAGGGTTGTACGTGTTAGAATAAGGGTTTCCTTGAGTGTAGTTTACTTGATTAGATGGGACACCAGTCAAGAGTTGACATTCGGCAACTACGTGTCCAGTTAACCCACAAATTTCGCATTTAGGTGCTACAGCAGCCGCGGTGGCTGAAGGAGTGATGGTTAAGTTTTTGATCTTTTGAGTTAAAGCGTCTACTTTAGCGTTTACGCGGTCTATACCACTTACTTCGTACATTCCTCCTTTGGTTTGGGTTTTCTCTAGAGCGGCTCGTTCTCCTCCCCATTGGTAATGGTTTTGTGCCATGTTCTCTATGAGGTTTTATGCTTCATCATGGGGTTTGTCCATTAATGCTCCGCCAGCAGCGGCATCTATAGTCATTTTCGTGTTATAAAGTAGACCACCATAGAAAGTATGGATGATCAGCCATGGTTCGAGTCCATGATGAGGGCATAGTCTAAGCATGTCCTTGTATCGTTCCCAAGCCTCGAAGAATGATTCGTTATCTTTTTGGGTAAATCCGTTGATTTGACCTCTTAGCATAGAAATTTTGCTAGGCGGAAAATATCTAGCTAAGAATACTCTCTTCAGTTCGTCCCACGTAGTTATGGAATTAGAGGGCAGGGATTGAAGCCACGCTCTAGCTCTATCTCTCAAGGAGAGAGGAAAGAGACGTAATCGAATAGCTTCGAAACTAACGTTATTAGCTTTGACAGTGTTGGCATATTGCACGAACACGGATAAATGGAGGTTAGGATCGTCTGTAGGGCTTCCAGAGAATTGGTTCTGTTGAATAGCTTGTACCAGCGAAGGTTTCAGTTCGAAATTGTTTGCCTCAATTGCAGGTGGTGCGATACTTGAGTGCGGTTCAGCGCGTGAAGGAGCGGCATAGTCTCTAAGAGGACGAATGGCAGCCATCTCTAACTTCGGGGTGATTTGGTTAATTTGATCAGTAAATATCATTTCCTGATTAATCAGAATTGGGGCTACTTTGGGAAGATTGCGAGCTCGATGTTTGACGTTAATAAAACGTTCGATCTCGTTAATTCATTGTATAAAATCTCCTCCTTGTGAACGAGTATTTGGCACACAATCGTTCAAAAAGACAGGAAAGAATTGCCCTAGTCTCTACGGTGTAACAGTGAGTTACGATATCGACTTAAATAGTCCCCGGCAACGGCGCCAAAAACTTGATCGCGACTTTACGTGTCTATAAATCTGATGACTGCAAGTGCACAGTCGTGTCGTGTAGTTTTAAAAGATATCGAATCCACAAGGACTATGAATCGATCTACCGTTATCTAAGGTTACTATGTAAAGCTAAGGCTGCTAATATTTTTCGATTGTTTCTAAGGGAAAGTGATTGTGAATTCTAAGAAATATAATAATAGGCGGATATCAGTATGTATTTCGTTTAACTTAGGTGATCCGAAAGTCCATTGGCTAAGATATTAATTCGATTAAAAATCTTTATTAATTCTATTGATTAAAAGTCCTCCTCTCAAACTCTCGCTCTGTTGACTTAGACTACCGTTCTAACTCGTAATGTACGCTCTCGCCATCCCATTAGATTTAGAAAAGCTTTTTGGAAACAACGTAATTAATAAAATGCTTGTTTTATGAAGTTGTTACCTATTTAAATCTCCTAATCTCAAACTCTCGCTCTGTTGACTCGGAACATGCTAGTATCCCTAACGTACGCTTTTGCCATCCCGTGCGGGTTTAAAAACACTTTTTGAAAATAAATAAGATCTAATTAGTTTTAATACGCTTTCGCCATCCTTAAAAATAATGTCCTATGTCTACTATCCAGTTAAAGATCTCAAACTTTCGCTCTATTGATTTGAACCTTTGACCGTCTCTGTTATACCCCAAAATTTGCCCGCATCCTTTTTCAGAAAGAAGGCAATAGACTTCTGCCTAAAAATTGGGAGTTTCATATAATCTTGGATTTTATTTCATAAAATATCCTAATTTATGAACACTCGGTTTTTAGAATTTTTCTTATACGGTATTTTGGCTCGCTGTTGAATTCATTCTTACGCAAACGCCAATTACTATTTATCATTTCAAACACGCTGTTTATTTGAGACTTATTTGCAGATAAATAGTACTGACGCAGTTGGTACAGAATTAAATCTTTTGCAGGCGCAGAGTCCGGGGATTCAGACTGTACTGACAACAGGTAAATTATTATTAACTTTTGTTTCCCACTAATTTTTGTACTATATTCTATTATTTTCAAAATCTTTTTCTTTCTCTTTCTTTCAAAATCAAATCCTAACTTTATTCTATACATCTTTTTTTTCAAACCCTACCATACACTTTCTTTCAAATCCTACTACCACTCAAATTTTCCTTTTTTGTACGGAATCACTTCATTCCCCAACGTCTCTATCCTTCTTTTCACTCTATAAATACATCTCATTTTTTCCATAAAATCTCACATCAAATTTCAACTCATCTCTCAAATTTCTACATCATATTCATTCTCTCTTCTTCCCCGGCAAAAATGGCGAAGCGGATGGATACGTGTTTTCTTATGGTCATCACCGTCGTGGTGGTAATCATGTCCTTCTTCTGTCTGCATAGTCCTGAAAAATGCGGACCTGGGTTGTTTACACTCCCAATCATCTATATGTTATTATTTGTAGCATGGGTTATTAATCGTCATTCTTAAAGTTTGGCATATCTTTTATTTTTAAATAATGTACCGTTTACTCGTCGTACTGTTCACTATATTATGTAATATTTGTACTGTCAGTATTAAATGTCGTACTATCTGTCGTACTGTTGTTTAATTATTAAGATAATATTTTGTGTGTTTTCTGCCAGTTAAATATTTATTTAACTGGGCATTAAATGTTTTTCAGGGTTATTATCGGTAATTTCGCTCGCATACAGTATATATTATTTATTTATTATGTCTGTGTTTTTCTAACAACTCATGTAAATAAATTTTCACCATTAACAACAAAAAAACAAAAAAAAAGAGAGAGAAAAATTAACTTTGACTGTTGAATTTTCACTTTAACTGTTACGTTAATGCCTGAACAGTCAGTTTACAGTGCAATTCACCGTGTTTTGTACCATCAATCAGATCAATCTTTTGAATTTCAAAATTCCAAGATTTTTGTTCTAGAAGTCTTCTGAACATCACATGATCAACAGAAACTCAGCACTGCACAAAAATCAGGTACGCTTAACTGTCTCCTACACGAACAGTCCCTAACTAGGGTTTTTGTTTTTTTTCAGGAGAACAAGTTTTTTTTTGAGACCTCAAATGGATTTCATGGATCTCCATATATCTCAAAGTACCACCATACAAATTTTCAAACTTCAATTCGCTCAGACGCACAATCAGCAGCTCAAACAGTCAACACACGACCAGTTTGACCGAAAAGTCAACAAACAGTCAAAAATGAAATTTTTTGTCAACATCCATATTTTGTCAAAAGATTCATCATTTGATCATTGGTTCATCATAACTCATCAAGGAAAGATCAAAAATCAACAAAACCCTACGTTTCAAAATTAGGGTTTTCTCCTAAAAAGTCAACTGAACTTTGACTGGTCATAACTCTCTCATCCTTCATCCAAAAAATTCCAACCAAAGCTCATTTTGAAGGAAATTCAATTATCTTTCAAATGAAATTGGTCCCATGGTCATTAAATTCACCATTTGGAAAATATGAACCAAGACATTACAAGTCATTTTCAAAGTCAACAAAAAGTGGTTTTTTGTCAAAGGCCATAACATCAAGATAACTTCTCCAAATGAAAAAAAGTTTCCAAAGTATCTTGTAGAGGACATCTTGAGGTTTCTAAAAAGTACAATAACTCCTTCATATGATAAAAATTGAGGGATTTATGCCTTGTTGAAGTTGGCTATATTTTGGGAAAATGCATGAAACCAACATTGATCAAAAGTGTTTTTTTCCAAAAGAGACCAATTTTCCATGATTCAAACATGCTTCCAACAATGCTAAGGGCCTCCCACGACCAACCTAAGGCCCATAACATTTTATTTCTTTTTTTGGTTTAATGTTATTACATTTAAGATTAAATTGAAAAAGGAATGGAAGGATAATGTTATGTAGCTTGGATCTTAAGCATGAGTCATCAAGAAACATTCAAAGTTCTGCCCCAAAGAGATGGTACAGCAGAAGATTGAAGAAAATTGAGCCATGGTTGCTTGAATTCAAAGCTACATATTATTAGAAAAGTCAAAATTCAACAAAAGCACTTATTGCTTCTTAGCTTAGTTTTTAAGTGCTTCTCTGCCTATAAATGAAGTAGAACACTTCATCAATAAGGAGAGAAAAAATCGGAACCTTACTCTTGCTTGTATCACTCATAAATCAAATTGAAATTTTCAAAGAAACTTGAAATTCGAATTTTTAGTTTAAGTAGTTTTTAATCCAAACTAAACACTCAAACACAATCCCCAAGCATCACTGAATCTATTCAAATCAGTTTCAAGCTTTGAAACTCAAAGAATCGAGCACTATACCTCACGGTTTGCTCAAGCTAAAACTTACAAAAATCTCATCATACATGCATGTTTAATAAGATGTAGACATATATTTGAGCTTAGTATGAGGTTCTGATCATTTCTGGAAGTTTAATTGAGATTTGGATGCGTGTACACGAAACCACCATTTTAGGGTTCTTCATCTCTAAATTAGGGCTTTTCAAATTAGGCAAAATTACAGGCTCAAATAGGTCCCATTGAATTCGTATGGACCAGACGAGTTAAACCATGGCATCGCGCCAAATTTATATTGTGTTTTGCTCGTATTCGCTATTTTTGCAGGTGTAATAGGTTGGAGCTTTTTACACCACCTGTAAAAGAACGGTGTAAAAGAGTGGTTCTGATGAAGAAGATGATGCGTGGCTCCTTCCCATTGGTTGGAGGGCGCGCGCGTGTTTTTTAAAATAACCTTGGATTCAGTGCTTTGCAGGTTCTGTACACATCATGTTCCTCAAACTCTGAACCATCAGATCATGCCAGCTGCTCATCCAACGCACCAAGACACGCTAGTCCATGATATAGACTCTTAAGCCAACCACACATAATCATTTGTTTTATATTTTCTATTTTATTTATTTTCTTTGCAAAATTAATTAAAAATAGTTCTAAAAATAAAAAAATATAATAAAAATATTTTTAGGATTATAAAATAATCTATTTTTTTTGACATAAAAATATTTTCTTTTTCTTAATAATTAGAATATTTTGTTTAATTAATTAGTATATATTTATATATTTGCTTTTTAATTATTTCAACCAATCAAAAAATCATAAAAAAAATTGTTCTTTATATTAAATTTAGTTTATATATTATAGATTATTTTTGTAAATATTTAGAATATTATTCTCTTTAAGTTGTAAATATTTGTGTAATTATTTGCATAATTATATGTTATTTAACTTAATAATTTCAAAACAACTTCAAAAAATCCAAAAAAATTAGTTTTATTTTAAAATTAATTAAGAAACATTTAAATATATTTTAGACTTATTTTTTAGGTTTAAATTTTATTTCCACCTTTTTCTCATTTTAATTAAATTGATTATGCATTAATTCTAATTAAAATCAATCATACAAAAATCCAAAAAAAATACTTCCTTTTATCTTATTGCAATTTAAATTTTTAGATAAAGTGTATAGGTTGTCAAATTCATGTAAATAGCGTAGTTTACATTTCCCGCACAATCGATGTAATAGCGTAGATTTACTTTCCGCATTTTACATTCCCGCATTTTAATTCCAGTATATATAAAACTGCGTGTATGTCAAAGATAAAAACTGAAGCGTTAGGTCACTAACTTCAAAGATAAAATATCCGAATCAAAACACAATCACACTTGCACCTCTTAGGGTAATCCCTCTTTTACTCTTTTCAAAATCAAAATCAAATTCTATTGTTTCAAATGCAAAATCGAACTTTCGTTTACATCCGGTGAAAGGAGAATTTTTTAACGGAAATAGGAAAAGACCTTATAACTTAGGGTAGACCTCCTAATTGCTTGCTCAAATCAAACAAACAAATGTCTCATATACCGTTGTTTTTTAAAATAAAACTTTCAAAAAAGACAATACTTGGTATATATCCAAACAAGGATCATTACGAAGTTAACGTTCTTTTTTTCAAAACATCTTTCGAAAGATAAAACACTTTGTATATATCCGCACAAGGATCATTACAAAGTCAATTCACAAAATAAATTTTAAAACCACATTCCAGCATTTCAAGGCAAGACAAATGATTTAAACAAGTGAGCTAAGCAATTAAGAGCCCATGGATAACCATGGATACAAAGGGTGCTAATACCTTCCCTTTGTATAACCAACCCCCTTACCCAAAATCTCTTAAAGGTCTTTTTCTGTTTCTTTTATAAACCTTTCCTTAATTGGATAAAATAAAAGTCGGTGGCGACTCTCTGATATTCAAAAACACAAAAGCAAAAGAAGAGTCAGTACTTATATCTCTCCCGCGAGAGGTATGGTAAAAAACCGAGGGCGACAGTCTCAAAACCTCAAACTCTCGCTCTATCGATTTTAAGACTTACTAATTAAATTAGACATACAAACCAAAAACAAGTGATAGTTAATAAAACATAATTAAGCCAATTTATTTCGGATCCCACGGTTAACTTACTTTACATACCGATATCTTAATTAATTAGCCAGACATATTAATACGGTTAAACATGCATAAATTAATTTGATTTATAATAAAAGGCATGTTAAATGGCATATAATATATCATGCAATAATAATAATAATTAAAGTAGTAAATGATAAACCTGAATAAAATAAATTGTGATTGAACTGAATCTTGAAGTACTCGAACTTCCACCACAGGTTGGCTGGATCGTTCTTCGGAAATTATTGGGCAGCAATTTAAAACAAGGAATATAAAAGATAAATCTAACGTAAGGCTAGATTTATAAAAGGTTCACAACAATCTCCGGTGTGGAAATTGTTGTGAGAAAATTAAAGCAGTTGAATTGAAGGCAGGAAAATAAATGATGGTCGCAGAATAATTTCGGCAGCACTTTGTTAGCAGAAAATCGGACACTTTACACTAAAGCAGCAGCCTCTATTTATAGCTGAGGGTTTGCAGTTGGAACGCATGAAAGGAGGAGCTTCTCTTGACTGGGACTTGGAGACGTGCGTCTCCACTTTTTGGGGAGACCCTTTGAACGACTTGAGATGTGCGTCTCAAGTGGAGAATATCCAGGAGGTAGCTGGAGACGTGCGTCTCCTTTTGGTGAGGTGGCATAGGGACGTTGGAGACGTGCGTCTCCACGTGCAGGGATGACTTGGGCCACGCGCAATTGGCTTCTTCGTGGGCTGGACTTGTAGTATGCACAATTTGGCCTTCTTTGCACCCCTCTCTTGCTTCAGCACCCCTTTTCCATCTTTTAGGCACAAATAGCAGTGATTTTAGCTCCATTTCATTCCTTTTCACAAATAGTCTCAATAAGAGCGTAAAACCTGAAACATAGCAAATACTCGCATAATATCATAATAAAACAATATAATTAAAGGAAAATGCTATAAATATTTATGGATTTCAAGCTAAATATATGATATAAAATTGTGTTATCAGATCTAAGACCAAAGGAAATAAAGATAAGATCTATGGGCGATCTACGATCCCAGGTGTGAAAAGAGAGAAATGTAAGACCTACGGACGATCTACTACCCACAAGAGGATGAAACAAGGATAAGATCTATGGGTGATCTACGATCCCAAGTTTGAAAAGAGAGAAGGGTAAGACCTACGGACAATCTACGACCCAAAAGAAAGAAACGACGAGGTTAAGATCTACGGATGATCTACGACCCCAAGGAGATGAAACAAGGATAAGATCTTCGGGCGAGCTACGATCCCAAAATTGAAAGAGATGAAGAAATGATAGTTGTCAAGCGAGAACTAAATTTACCATAGGATATTGGACGAGGACCGAAAATGATCAAACTGATTTTCCAAGGCGAGAACTAGGCTCTGAAATGGTTTGCTAGGACGAGAACTAGATTCGACATGATTTGCCAGGGCGAGAACTGGACTTTGAAAATGGTTACCAGGGCGGGAACTGGGTTTTGAAGGCGGTTACCAGGACGAGAACTAGTATTTTGAAAATGCTACCAAGACAGGAATTGGGTTTTGAAATGATCACCAAGGCGATAACTGATTTTTGAAATGATTACCAGGACGAGAATTGGGTTTTGAAAGAGGTTACCAGGACGAGAACTAGGTTTTAAAGTGATTACCAGGACAAGAACTGGGTTTTGAACACGGTTACCAGGACGAGAACTGGGTTTTCAAATGATTACCAGGGCGAGAATTGGGTTTTAAAATGATTACCAGGGCGAGAACTGGGTTTTGAAGACGGTTACCAGGTCGAGAACTGGGTTTTGAAATGATTATCAGGGCGAGAACTGGGTTTTGACAAGGTAAGGCTTTCAAGTCTTGTGGGGACAATATTCTCTTTGGAGATGTACCATTGTATGATAGTTATTTGAAGACTTTTGGGCAAGGTACCAAATATGGCTTATGCTTCGTATGCATGTTTAATTTTTTTTGTATGGCGTAATGATCCACTTTGATGGATATGTTACGCTTTTGAGAATGCAATGCAATATGCAATGAGGAATATATGCGAAGTGAAAAATAAAGACATTAGTGTGATAGAGAAGCAGGATTGTTGGGGTCTGTTGCTTGAACTCTTGAGCTACTAATACGAATCGGTGTTGGAAACCCTACAGTACCAAAGATTACTGGCCACTGCGTTAAGGGTCAAAATGTAGCTTTGTTGGGGAGGTAATGACTTGGTCTTACTCTCCTTACATCTTGAACTTCTTGGGGATTGTAAGCTTCAAGAGATTCCCTCGTTTCACCATGTTCGAGATGAGAAGTCCAGATAAGGAGACTGGGCTGGGGAAGTCGAACAACTCCCAGGAGAAATAAATTCCTGTGCTTGGGGAGAGACCAAATTTCCAAGAGAAAATAAACTCCTATGGTTGGGGAGAGAAAAAGCTTCCAGGAGAAATAAACTCTTGTGATCGAGGAGAGACAATACAACTCAAAAGATTATGCCCCAAGCTTCATGACCTACGAAGGAGTTTTCCTCAAAGGATCCTTGGAGAGATTTTTCGAATCTCGACGTAACTGCCCCAGATTGATTAAGCTCAAGAGATATTCCTCGACTTGATTACCCCAGGTTGATCAAATCTTGAAGAGATTTATCGACGTGATTGCCCCAGGTTTATCAAAGTTTGAAGAGATTTATCGACGAGATTGCCCCAAATTGGTCAACTGTGAATGGACGCCTCAGTTGACAGAGTCTAAACACAACTTGCCCTATTGGAGTGATCATCCTTTTGAAGTGAATGGCTCATGTAATCGATTAGGTTTTTCTGCAGCTGCTCATTCTTTGATGTTCCCTGGTTTCACGTGTTTATTCACAAGTAAAAGATATTTGTTTTGAAGATGATAATCCTAATGCAATGCTTATGCTAGCTTCGAAATCAAATTTTATTGAAACGATGTTATGACATTCAGTGCTTGAATTATATGTCATATCGATATCAACACAACTGGTAAGCAAACATTTGGGAGTTAGTTTTACGCAACTTGAATGTAGTATGCTTTCGAAATAAACCCTGCTTCAATTAGGTCTTTTAAGGGTTGTAACATGGCCTGGTTCACGGTTTTTTAGAAAAAAGGATTTAAGGCTCAAAGTCTAACCTAACCCACCCGTTCTTCGTGATGTTCTCCAGTCCTAAGTTCAACTTAACCTGATACGAGCATTCATCGTTCAAAAAGCAGTTTGAGATTATTGAGGAATCGATGAGGTATTTGGACATGGCAGCCACTCACTTTCTCGGCTTTGGTTTGCTATCACACGAATTTGTTCTTGCTTGGAAACTCTCATTATCATTCTCTATCATTCATTATTATTTTTCCCTTTTTTTAAAATATATATTTTTTCTTTCTTTTTCTGCTATTTTTTTGTTTGAACAAGTCGGGTGATCTGGCATTATCTTCAATTTGTTGGAAAGATTGTGACTTCCCCATTCCTTTATTGATGAGGAATAACCATTGTGGTGTCGTCATCTATTGAACTCTTGGTGTGCAAGGGATAAACATTATGGTATCATCCTCTTTTGATGCACACTGCTGATAGGTGAAGATTAACCATCACGGTTTTGACTTTTCTCAACCTTTTAAGGGATAACCATTGCTATATCCCTAGATACGTGCTCCTGATGAATTTTGAATGATCGATCAGGTTAATTGAACACTACCTTGCCCCTGGGTTAAATGTGAGGGTTTTTTCTGAATAGAAAAGGAACTCCTACTTCAAGGCTAAAAGGGGTTTAACGAGGGTCTATCTCCCTTATATCTCTAGTGTTTAAGATTTGAAACAATGCTTGTACATCATCAATAGGGTTTTATTCAAAGGCACACAATTAGAGATTTTGTGTTTTTATTGTTTTCCTCATTCTCCTTTATATATTTTGCTTAAACAAGAGTTTGATATCGATAGACAGAAAGATATGAGTGAACACGAATGGATTGATTCGAAACTAGCATATGCAGTGCATTATTATTATTAGGGTTAATAGTAATTCACCCCCCCTGTAATATTAGTGAATTTTGCTTTTACCCCCTCCCTACCTTTAGGCAACGGTTTTTTCAAAAAAAACCGTTGCCAAAACCTGCCTTTGGCAACGGTGGGGGGGTAAACCAAAACACGCTCATATTACAGGGGGGTAAACTACTATTAACCCTTATTATTATTAAAAACAAACGAGTTTTACATGGAAGTAACATTTAACAAAACAAGGAAGATTACAAATGAAAATACATAAATGAATTGATGATTTCCATTGTTGAGGAAGTTTGACTCCGTCTGGACTCATTGCTTTTGGAGATGCTTTTTGAAATCTGGGCACTCATTCGGGCAAGGGAATTCCATTCACCCACATGTTTCCCCTTTGAAGGGTTATGTACCTCTTGTCGATCAACTGTTGTACTTTGGATTTGAAAGCGTTGCAGTCCTTAGTCGAGTGCCCTCCTGATTCATCATGATACCCACATTGCATATTGGGGTCATACCCAAGTGGAAACGGTTGTGGTGGAGGCTTCGAAGATTTGGGAACTACCAATAAGCTTTCAAATAGATATGGCAGAATTTTTCTGTATGTCACAAGAATTTGGTCCAAAGGAGAATTTCTTCATCCTAAATTTTTTCTAGGTCGACGCTGATTCGGATGGCCTTGTTGATGTGGAGCACATTGCTTTTGTGGAAAATACTGAACCGATTGTTGTTGGACCATCCGGGGTTGTTGACTGATAGTGGTGGCAAAGGCTTGTGGAATTTACTGGCTAGGAGCAACTAGGACCGTCTGATAGTTAGTGTAGCGGTAAAAATATACTCGACGTGTTCACACGCTCGAAATACAACAGAGTCGCCACCGAACTTTATTTATTCCAAGATTCGTGTCTTACCTGATTTGGTGGATAGTTGTCGGATTTATGAGGAGGACAACAATGCTTATTATCGTGTGATTAATGAGAAGAGGGGTAAGAGTCGACAAGGTCGTGGTAAGCCTTATGAAGCTCCGAGTGGCAAGGGTAAGCAGAAAGATAATGAGGGCAAGAGATCTAGTGGGGGAGATGCTCCTGCTGGTGTTACGTGCTTCAAATGTGGCAAGGTTGGCCATAATAGCACTGTGTGTAATGCTGACGCCATGAGGTGTTATTGTTGTGGTGAGATTGGACATACGGAACCTGCTTGCAAGCATAAGCAGATGGTGTGTTTCAACTGTGGTGAATAAGGACATATTGGAAGCAAGTGTCAGAAGCCCAAGAAGGAGCAATCTAGTGGAAAGGTGTTCGCCTTGTTGGGAACTCAGACCACTAGTGAGGATTCACTCATCAGAGGTACTTGTTTCATTAATAGAATTCCTTTAATTACTATTATGGATACCAGTTATTCTCATTGCTTTATATCTGCTGATTGTGTTGAACGATTGGGTCTTGTGTTATCTGCTATGGACGGAGAGATGGTTGTCGATACTTCGACTAAGGGTTTGATGACTACTTCTCTTGTGTGTTTGAAGTGTCCCGTGTCGACTTTCGACAGAGACTTTCTTGTTGATTTTGTTTGCTTGCCGTTGAGAGGTTTGGATGTGATCTTGGGGATGAACTGGTTAGAGCATAACCGTGTTCACATCATTTGCTATGGTAAGTTTGTGAGGTTTTCTTCTCCTGAAGAGGAAGGTGTTGAGTTGCTATCTGCTAGACAGTTGCGTTTGTTGGTGAAAGAGGATGTTCAAGTGTTTGCTTTGGTTGCATCAATGTCTGTTAAGAACCAAGCAATCATAGAAGAGTTGAAGGTGGTGTGCGAATTTCCTAAAGTTTTCCCTGATGAAATTCCTGATGTGCCGCCTGAGAGAGAAGTTGAGTTCTCTATTGATCTTGTACCTGGTACTATACCCATGTCTATGGCACCGTATAGGATGTCCGCATCAGAGTTGTCTGAATTGAAGAAGCAATTGGAAGATTTGCTTGAAAAGGGGTTTTTGAGATCTAGTGTGTCGTTATGGGGAGCTACAATGTTGTTAATTAAGAAGAAGGATGGAAGTATGAGACTTTGTATTGATTATCGTCAGTTGAATAAGGTAACAATCAAGAACAACTATCCACTTCCAAGAATTGATGACTTGATGGATCGATTGGTTGGTGCTCGTGTGTTTAGCAAGATTGATCTGAAGTCATGTTACCATCAGATTAAGGTGAAAGATGAGGATATGCAAAAGACGGCTTTCAGAACATGTTATGGACATTATGAGTATTCTGTGATGCCGTTTGGTGTTACTAATGCACCTGGAATATTTATGGAGTACATGAACTGTATCTTTCATGAGGATCTGGATCGTTTTGTGGTGGTGTTCATTGATTATATTTTGATTTACTCTAAATCCGAATCAGATCATGCTGAGCATTTGAAGTGGGTATTGCAAGTCTTGAGAGAGAAGAAGCTGTATGCCAAGTTGTCCAAGTGTGAGTTCTGGTTGACAGAAGTTAGTTTTCACGGTCATGTCATTTCTGGTGATGGCATTGCCGTGGATCCGTCTAAAGTTGAAGTTGTGTTGAGATGGGAAACTCCTAAGTCGGCTACCGAGATTAGAAGCTTTTTGGGATTAGCTGGCTATTATAGAAGGTTCATTGAAGTTTTCTCTAAGTTAGCTCTTCCGTTGATTAAGTTGACATGCAAGGGTAAGGCTTTTGTGTGGGATGTTTCTTGTGAAGAGAGCTTTGCCGAGTTGAAGAAGAGGTTGACGTCGGCATCGATTTTGATATTGCTGAATCCGGAAGAATCATTTGTGGTCTATTGTGATGCTTCTAAGATGGGACTAGGAGGTGTGCTCATGCGAAATGATAAGGTTGTTGCTTATGCGTCGAGGCAGTTGAGAGTTAGTGAGAAGAATTATCCTACGCATGATTTAGAGCTTCCTGCTGTTGTGTTTGTTTTAAAAATTTGGAGGCATTATCTTTATGGTTCTAGATTTGAAGTATTTAGTGATCATAAGAGTTTGAAGTACTTGTTTGATCAGAAGGAATTGAATATGAGGCAACGGAGATGGTTAGAGTTGTTGAAGGACTATGATTTTGGTTTGATCTATCATCCAGGAAAAGCTAATGTTGTTGCCGATGCCTCGAGTCGTAAGACTTTTCATATGTCGGCAATGATGGTTAAGGAATTGGAATTGATTGAGCAATTCCGAGATATGAGTTTAGTATGTGAAGTTACCCCTAAGAGTGGTTGATTGGGTAGGTTGAAGATTAACAATGATTTTCTGGATAGTATCAAGGAAGCCCATAAGTTGGATGTGAAATTCGTTGATTCGATGGTTGGAATCGATCAATTTGCGAATAGTGATTTCAAGTTGGATGCGCACGGTTTGTTGAGGTTTCATGATCGGATTTGTATTCTTGATGATGTGGATTTAAAAAGAGCTATTCTTGAAGAAGGCCATAGGAGTAAATTGAGTATTCATCAGGGAGCTACAAATATGTATCAAGATTTGAAGAAGTTGTTTTGGTGGTCTGGAATGAAGCGTGACATAGCTCAGTTTGTGTATGCTTGTTTGACTTGTCAGAAATCGAAAGTTGAACATCAGAAGCTTGCTGGATTAATGCAACCGTTGGAGGTTCCGGAATGGATATGGGATAGCATTTCTATGAACTTTGTGACGGGTTTTCCGCGTACCGTAAGAGGACATGATTCGATTTGGGTGATTGTTGATAGGCTTACGATGTCGGCTCATTTCATACATATTAACATCACTTATCCAGTTTCGAGGTTGGTGGAGATTTATGTCCGTGTGATTGTGAAGCAGCATGGTGTTCCTTTGTGTATTGTTTCGGATAGAGATATGAGGTTCACTTCAGATTTTTGGAAGAGTTTGCAAGAGGCATTAGGTTATATGTTGAGGTTGAGTTCGGCGTATCATCCTCCGACCAATGGTCAAACGGAGAGGACGATTCAGTCTTTAGAGGATTTGTTGAGAGCTTGTGTTCTTGAGCAGGGAGGTACGTGGGATACTTATCTTCCATTGATCAAGTTCACATACAACAACAGTTACCATTCGAGTATTGGTATGGCACCATTTGAAGCGTTGTATAGTCGGAGGTGTACGATGCTGTTGTGTTGGCATGAATCGGGTGAGAGTGTAGTGCTTGGACCTGAGATTGTTCGAGAGACTACCGAGAAGGTTAAGTTGATTCTTGAAATGATGAAGACTTCACAAAGTAGGTAGAAGAGTTACCATGACAAGAGGAGGAAAGATTTGGAATTCCAAGTTGGTGACCGGTGTTCTTGAGAGTTACGCCGGTGACCGGTGTGGGGAGAACCTTGAAGTCGAAGAAGCTCACTCCTCATTTTATTGGACCATCTCAAATTTCGGAGAAGGTTGGTAATGTGGCGTATAGGGTTGCGTTGCTGCCTAATCTTTCGAATTTGCATGCTGTGTTTCATATGTCGCAACTTCGGAATTATGTTTCAGGTCCTTCACATGTGATCCATACGGATGATGTGCAAGTGCGGGAAAATCTCACGGTGGAGACTATGCCTATAAGGATTGAGGACCACGTGACGAAGACGCTTAGAGGCAAAGAGATTGCTTTGGTGAAGGTTGTTTGGTCGGGTGCTACTGGTGAGAGTTTGACGTGGGAATTGGAGATGCGCGAGTCGTATCCTGAGTTTTTTGCTTGAGGTAATTTTCTAGGACGAAAATATTCTAAGTGGGGGAGATTCGTAACGCCCGTTTTTCTTTTAAGTATTTTATTTAATTATGTGTTATGTGATTTATTTAATCATTAAGTGGTAAATTATATGCTTGTGTGGTATTTGTGTTATATATCGAGTTTTAATAGTAAATAACACGAGTTAATGAGTTAGATGAATTATTGTTCCTAAGTTGGCATTAGTAAGTGGGAGTTTAATTAGAGCCCATTAGTAATAAGGAAGATACTAAGAGTTTCACAAAACAAGGGTTTTAGAGAAGAATAGAATTAGAACTCATTTTTGGGGATTTTGGTGAAAGAAGAGAAGAGAGAAGAGAAGAGTAGAATCTCAAGGTTGAAGATAGAGTTGGCTTCAATCCAAAACCTAAGGTAAGGTTGGCATTCTTTCTTGCTAAAGGGAGGTATGATGATGTTTAGGGTGGGTTGGATTGTATGTTGAACCATGGATTATCTTTGTGTAGAATTTCAGGGTTTATGATCAAAATGCATGAAATCTTTGATTGAAAATGTGTTCTGATTGATGTTTGATGATAGATGATGATAGATTTCGTGTTTATACATGTTTAATTGTTGATTTGAATGAGTCTTGGGTGAGGGAAGGGTGATTACGCAGGTCTGTTGCTGCTATCATTTTTCTGCATAATCGCGCTTCCGCTAAGCGGGCTCGGGCTCGCTAAGCGGATGCTGTTTCATTTTGAAAAATAAAGAGGCTCACTAAGCGGAGCCTGTTTCGTAAAACGTTTCTGCCACACGCCGCTTGAAGCGCGCTTGTTGAATTTCAATGAGCATAAGCGCGCTTGAGGCCGCTAAGCGGACCCTGTTTTACAAAATTTCTCCAAACTTTGAAATGATGTATCTTTTGATCCGTAACTTCTTTTTGTATGCCGTTTGAACCTCCGTGAAGCTGTAATTGATGTCTTTCCATTGTATATGCTTTGAATATCTTTGAAAACTCTTGTGAATCCTTTTCTTGAATTGGATTGTTGTATGATGTAGTTGTTGTTGTGAGATGAATTATTGTTGTATGATGATGCAACATGGTGACGTGATGCATTCTTATGATTGAAGGTGATTTTGTTGTTGTTGAAGTTCGACATTATATTGATGTTGTTCGATGGTAATTTTAAGTGATGTTATAACGTATTGTTCGTGTTGTTTGTGTTGTGTTGGTGTGGATGTTGCATTCATTGTGTCACATCCATTTGCATAAGCGACAGTGGCCTTTTGGAAAAAGCGACGGTGGCCTTATTGGAAAATAGAGACGGTGTTCCCAATGGAAAAATTGAGACCGTGGGAGTTTTACTCCAAATTGGTACCACATGAATTTGCATAAGTCGAGTCGCAATTGAATGGAATTTGATGTTATGCTCAAAATGTGTTTGTATGATGTGGTGATGGGATGTTGCTGAGATGTGACATGAGATGTTTGCTTGATGTATTGGTGTTATATTTGTGATTAGAATATGATTTTATACTTGTTGGTTGACAATCTTACCATATTGCTAGATGTTTAGCAAATTGAATTGTATAACATGCTATGTGATGAGAAGTGGTGATATATGTATGATCTTTACTATGCTTTGAATATTATCATACGTTTCTTTATAATGAATGATATATCACCCCTTCTGTTTGAATGTTACCCTTAGTTGTTAACGTGCAGGTAATGTCGTGGAGTAGTCGTATACCTATTAGCTCGTGTCGGTGTGTCGATGCTCTAATACGTAGCACTCGGGGGACGTCTAGTTTGCTTTGATTATGTTGAGTCTTATTGTCGTTGTCTGGTCGTTTCTTGTATTATGTTTGGATATGGTTACCTCTTATGGATTATATTTTTACATCCTATAGAGATATGTTGGATTCTTAGTCGCCCATGTTTGGCATGCATGACTTGGATATTGTTGTCGATGTTGTTCCTCTGCGATATTATAGACATATGACTTTTGATGACTAATGGATTAAGCTTCCCTCCTTTGTACTTGCTATGTATCTGTCTATGTGAGCATGTGTTTGCGATTTGTTTTAGACGCAATTGTGACACCTCAGATGAGATGTGTGTTTTAAGACTTTTATACTCTAATTTCTCTTTATAATTATCAAGTAGATTCGGGGTGTTAGAGACCTTCTGAGTTAAACTTTGGAGTTGTATTCTAGTAGGAGCCATGTCACTATTGTTCTTGTAATGATTGAGAAAAGCCTCTGCTAGTTCATCCCAAGTGCAGATATGGGTTCGTTCGAGCCGTGTATACCATTCAAAGGATGCCCTACTGAGGCTATCCAGAAAGAAGTGCATTAGAAGCTTGTCAATATCTGCATACGGAGCCATCTTGTTGCAAAATGCCTTGATATGACTCATCGGGCAAGTGGTACCCTTGTATTTCTCAAAGCTGCGGACTTTGAATTTAGCAGGAATCTTGATATCAGGCACTAGGCACAAATCAGCAGCATTTAAACCAGAGGAGCTACGACCTTCTAAAGCCTTCAACCTTTCTTCTAGGAAGTGGAATTTTCTCTCATTTTCCTTGATTGAAAACTTGAAAGCTTCGAATTCAGAATCTTTCTCATGGTGTGAAGCCTCCTTGATAGGAATTTCCACATGCATAGGTTTTGATCCCTCATTAGCAACATTGGTCAGAGTATTATCTGTCATCTTGACAATACTTTGTCTAAGCTCTTCCTGTCTTTAAATAACAGCATGGAGAGTCTCCAAGAGTTGGTTCATCCTCTCCCCCATAGTTTCCATGTCCTTACGATGTGCGGCCAGATTCTGTTCAAGATTATCCATGATTCTCCTATGACTGCTCCTTGTACGATACGGATGTAGGGAAGTCAGCTTTGTTGATGAAGCAGAAATCTGAATTGAAAGGGACCCCAATAAGTTTCCGATATGGAACCATGAAATGCAATATGATATGAATACAATTTTTTCTTTCTGAGGAATCCTAAAGTCTTTTGTAATAAATAACATAACCTGTCTCGTAATACGAGTTAACATAATATGCCTTTGATTTGGTGTCAAGTACATTTTAGAAAAACAGACTTTTAGGATTTCTTGGAAATGATATGCATAATTATGTAATGTATCCACTAGCACGGGATCAAAGGTCCACATAATCTGAGTAGCATCTATACAGTCTCTGGATAACTGAGGTAACACCTCTGTATAGGTCAAATGTCACGGGATCAAAGGTCCGACGTAGTCATAGAATACTAAGAAAACCAAGTCACCGAAGGAACCAAAGTCACCAACGGTACCTGTACCTATAAATAATATGATTCCCTCCCCACTCACAATTGTAATCTAGGCCAGGGTAGGTCAAAAAGCCAACAGAGGATTGAAAGTAGGCGTAATTATACGAAATTGCTCATTCAACCAAGCTCTGCCCGTGGATACATGATCGGAGCAATCAGACATACGTCTTCTGTCTGTCATGGCCACTCTATTCCTAGTTCCTAAGGTATCACTCATAGCCTGGGTATTGGGCCTTTTACCTCATAGAACATCCCACCCGCCAAATAGAAAACAAACCACCACGGTGGCACAGTAAAATATATCCAGATGCAAGAGAAAAGTAAACATGATATGCAAACATAAAGTAAACATGGTATGCAAACATAAAACGAATGATGCAACACATAATCAATATATAGGCACACCCAATAAACAAATTAACAAACGAAGACTAGGATCGACTCGCTAAGTACGGACCTGCAATAGGTCGACGTCTTTAGCAGAGTCACCAGCTGTTGCTATCGCGAAAACTGAACCAGAGTCGCCACTAATATATTTATCCCATCGAGGGAAAGGAATATCAAAAACCTGGCAAAGAATAAGAACAAGGTCTTACGACCAGAGAACTAGGTACGGGAGTCGGTTACGCAAGGGGAAGGTGCTAGTACCCCTCGCGTCCGTCGTACTCGATGGTATCCACCTATGTTCCTTTCTATCTAAAGGGTGTAAAACTATGTCTAAGCCTAATGCAAATGCATGAAAAAGAAAGACGGGGAAAAGAAAGAATTATTTACAATAGTGCTTGCTTAGGCCCCGCGACCCAATGCCTGCATATCCTTTTCAGGAATCAGAGCACCGTAGTTCGGCTCACATGTTTTTGTTTGTTTTGTGTTTTTTAGTTGGGCGGTGTTAACGTTCACACTCTTGCATAAGGGACGACCTACGATGTGATCGAGCGGAAATAACATGCCCTTAGATGCCTACGTGGCAAAAGAAAAAGAAAGGATTTGGTTTGTATCTTTTAATGTAGATGGATGATGAACAATTCCCACTACCAAGTCACTCATCACCTTTCTACTCTGTTTTAATTTTGAACCTTTATTAGGTATTTTAACTGTTTTTGATTTAGTGTTTTTTAAAGGGAGTTATTTTGCGAGTTGAATCACATAAGAGTGTATAAGTGGCGTCGAAGCAGATCAGGGAATACACCCACTCACTTCTCTTCCACTTAGGTAAATAATGATGTGATTCGCCTCTTTATTGATTAAGTGTTTTAAAGTTGAAAAAGAAAAAGAGAATGCAAAAGGGAGACTAACCTAATATACTAACCTAATGATTGTTGTCTATGTACAAAGGAATATCTACCTAATTAAGAGTGAACTAATATCCTAAGGGAAAAAACTAAGTAAAAGGATGAGAAAAAATCATTTAAGTTGACCAAAGTCAACTTTAACAACTAGGGGTATTTTAGGCATTTCACAAGGTATAGAAAAATATTCACAAAAATGAAGAAATAAATTCAAAACTAACAAGGAAATATTCACAAGCATATTGACATTTTAATAAGCCTAAAACTATTTTTCATGAATTAAAACTAAAAAAAACTAAGTATTTTTTAATATGTGGACTAATAAAAAATTAAAGAAAACAACAATTAAAAATTCTAAAAAAAAAGGGAACTAAATATTCTAATTGGGTAGAAAACTATTTTTGTTATTTTATTTAAGTGGAAAAAAATGAATTATCCAAACAAACATTAGAAGAAAACTAAGTTCTAAAAAAAACTGGCAAGGGGTTTAGAAGTAACTTCCAATTGAACTAAATGTTAGCTTTGATAGCGCATGAGCCTGATTCTTGGGGGTGGAGATAAGAAATGCGCATGGCCCAAACTACCAAACATGCGTGCAACATCATCAAATCAGGGGTATAGCCTCAAAATGATGCTCAAGCCCAATACGAAATTCAACTCATGGCCAAGATTCATCATATTATTCATTTCACTTGTTTTGTTTATTCAGCATGCCCAATTATTTTTAACCTATGGTCCATTATTAATATATGTGACATAGAAAAGAAGTAAACTAAATCAATTGGTCACCCTGGGTTTAAGTCACAAAATGACAAAAAAAAACCCTTCAACCAATCAGGGCTTCACGCGCAGCGTTTCCATCATTGAGTAAAAAAAAGCCAACAATGTAATGGTAATCTGTTAGTTGGAGATTTCGATTGAAGAAAATGTTCTTTGAAGAAATTAGAGTTCGAAGAAGAATGGCTTCTGATGGCCATTCCCGAAAATAAATGGCTCTTGATGGCCATATTCGAGGATGTTATTTAAGTTGAAGTAAAGATGATTGAAATCGAAGCTGAATCGAGATAGATTGTCTTTGGGACTTAAGTGTTTTTCTCGAAATATAATGAGTACTAAAGCTTGGCGTATTTCGTGGCATTCTCGTTAAACATCACGTTGCTACGTATCGAAAGAGAATTCAGGCGGGAGGATTTGAATTTCGAAACATTCTGTATAACCGAACAAGGACAGATGGCGCCCCAGGGATTCGAAGCGTATGCATCTGAAGCAACGTGGCATTTCGTTAGTGTAGGACTGTTAGGGTCAAATTAGTATAAATAAGGGTCTTAGTATCAGGATCCAGGGTGTTCATTTTGTACAAATCACTCATAAAATTACTCAAGTATCAAGTGTTAAGAGAAAGAGTTCGCTGAGAAATGTACGTATGATACCAACACCACTTTAAATACGTTTGTATTTTTCTTTATTCAAGTATCTTTCCAATATCTTCATCTTTCCTTTAGTTTTAATTCGAAGCCTTTTTCATTCACCGTTATTTTACATTCTTGTATTTTACATTCCTGTACTTTACGTTTTTGTACTTTACATTTCTGCAATTTACATTTCTTTTACATTTCGTCAAAGTTATATTTACGTGTATAACAAGTCTATTTCGCAAGATTATTCACATGATCACACCATAAACAAGTTTCGAAGCAAAAACCAACAAATATGAACGAAATTATATCAAAAGACAACTATTTGACTATGTCCTAGGATCCATCTAGTCGATCCTGCGAGTAACCAAAGTATAAACTATAGTTTGGAGGAGTAGAGGTTGTTTATCGGAAATCACCGTAAATAAATTGGCATGCCCAGTGGGACAGTGTCAAACAGATTGTCATTAATTTGTTGTTTTGTTTTTGTCTAGAACATATCAAGAACTTGTATGAACCTTAGGAACAGTAAATTAACCAACAGTGCACCACCGATTCCTAAACGAAGGTACAACAAAAAAATGGTCAATTCGACCAGAGGAAGGGGAGATCACGATCCCCCACAAGGGTCAGGAACAGTAGCAGCAAGTACTACACATGTTTCGACTTCTACACAAGGAGCGCATGATATACCAGTGTCGACAGGATCTGCGGCCATAGTTAGTTCCCAGGCTATGCCTGAAAATACATCAGGGCCAACGGGGACAATCCCAGTTTCCAGCTCAACTTCCATGCCTCCTTTTACAGGCACGAACGAGATACCACATTTCTCGATAAGTGTCGCAAGTCAATTACATAGCCCAAGACCATCCTCATCTGCATTCGAGGGTTGGAGACCTGGGAATCCTTATGGAATGCCGTATTCATATATGGCAGGTTTACAAGGGGCAGGACCCACGTATACTGCACCTAGCGTAACGACATTTTCGCCTAATGTCGGTTCAATAGGCCAAAGCGCACAAAACACAGGCCCATCAGGCCAAATGCCTCTCTTAACTACCAATAGTCAAGCAGCATTTAGGCAAGAAATGGATGCAAGTAACCACGATATGCTAGGTGTTCTTGCTAGAGAATTGGGGTCAATCTTTACTCCATTAGTAGCAAACATTACAAGGACTAACCAGGATAATGTAGAAACATACCAAACAATATCTTCACAAATAGGTCGAATGGCAGATTTCTTAGGAGTCCCTCAAACTAGGCGAAGAAATAACCAGTCTACCTATCGAGAAGGTGACCCAATCTTAGAACGGGTTCAAGATGTAGTTCCGCTACCTAGGCAGGTACCCGTCGAAAGGAATCAAGTAATAGATTTAGAAAATCCGAATCAAGGGACCAATACTGGCCAACAACCAGTTCCCCAACAGCAGCCTAGGCTAGTTGTAGTAAGAAGGGACGAACATCCAGACGAAGTTGTACACAGGGTTAGGAGAGACAATATGGCAACAGAAAATAATCTGACCGCCATGATAGAAAGAATTATGGCTAATAATGGACTTAACACTGACTTCGACGTCCAAATTACACTTCCCCTATAGCAGAATAAATTATGCAAACGGGATTACCAAGAAGTACCAAAGTACCCAAATTTACAAAGTTTTCAGGGGATACTAGTGAATCGACTGTAGAACACATAGCCCGATACTTGACAGAGGCTGGTGATTTAGCAGGAAACAGAGATTTGAGAATTAAATATTTCCCTAGTTCGCCAACAAAAAATGCTTTCACATGGTTCACTACCTTACCCCCAAATTCCATAGATGCATGGGCACACTTGGAAAGGATGTTCCACGAACAATTCTATATGGGTCAAACCAAGATAAGTTTGAAAGAGTTGGCTAGCATTAAGAGGAAATTCACGGAACCGATAGATGATTATTTGAATAGGTTCCGTTTGTTGAAATCGAGATGCTTCACAGTTGTTCCAGAACACGAATTAGTCGAAATGGCTGCAGGAGGTCTAGACTATTCAATTAGAAATAAACTGGATACCCAATATCTGAGGGATATGGCCCAACTGGCAGATAGAGTTCGACAAGTCGAACGGTTGAAAGCTGAAAAGGCCAGAGCGAACAAGAAGTATAAGAAAGAGAGAGTGGCATATATTGAGGCTGAAGATGCAGAAGGCGAAGCCTTCGAAGATTCATACAGTTTCGAAGAAGTCGAAATAGACTTAGCCGAATTAAAAGAAGCACCACCTTACTGAAGGATAGAAAAACACTTAGAGAGGGGGGTTTGAATAAGTGTGACTTTAAAAACTCTTAAGATAAAAACAATTGCACAATGATTTTTATCCTGGTTTGTTGTTAACGAAACTACTCCAGTCCACCCCCTTGATTACAATGGTTTTCCACTTAGATACCCTCTAAGTCTTCTAGAGTATTCTAATCACACCTTGGTCACTCTAGGAACCTTTTACAAATTAATGTAAACAAATTCTTACAAGATTATTACAATGCTTCTTAATAAGTTATAATCACAACTGTGATATTTCTCTTAAGTTCTAAGCTTAAATCTCACTAGGATATTACAACAGTAATGTGAGGTTGAAGATGAAGTTTGATAGCTTTTGAGTTCAGCAGGGTTTAAGCAAGATTGAAAAGTTGTTCATAAATTGGTAACCTTGCTTCTGATCAGAACTTCACTATTTATAGGCGTTTTGAGAATATGAGCGTTTGGGAGCATTTAATGCGTTGCGTGATCCGTACAGCATTACATTTAATGTTTCACTCTTTTGTCAAATACCTCGAGCCTTGCTTTTCCTACTTTAACTGACTTTTCCTTTAATAGCTTCTAACGTTCCTTTTGTCAGTCAGCGTAGCCTGCCATCTTGTACTTGCTTCTAATCTGATGTTTGTTGATACAACGTTTGAATTTATCAGAGTCAAACAGCTTGGTGCAGAGCATCTTCTTGTCTTCTGACTTTGAAATGCTTCTAGCGTGATACCATAAGAACTTCAGTGCTTCTGCTTCTGATCTCAAGTTCTTCTAATGCTTCAATAGACCATGTTCTGATTCTGCTTGACCATCTTCTGATGTCTTGCGATAGCATGTTTTGATGTTGCATACTGAACCTTCTGAGTCAGTGCTTCTTGCGCTGAATTGTGCATACTCTATATATATTTCCTGAAATGGAAAATGCATGGGATTAGAGTACCACATTGTCTTATACAAAATTCATATACATTGTTATCATCAAAAGTAAGAATATTGATCAAAACAATTCTTGTTCTAACACTTACTCTTGTAAATTGCTCACCCCTTCGAATGGAAAAAATCCAGTCGAAAATGACAAAAGTGATAAATTCCCAGAGAAAACTTACACTTTTGACATCACTAAATGTGACGAAATATTTGATTTATTAGTAAAATATGGCAAAATGATAGTGCCTCCCAATTCCAAAGTTCCTCCATTGGAGCAGCGGAAGAAACGAGGCTTTTGTAAATATCATGGTTTTTTAGGCCCTAAAACCTCACAACGCTTTCTTTTCAGGGATCTAATTCAGAATGCTATCAAGGATGGGCGTTTGAAGTTCGCAGATAAGACAAAGAATCACATGAAAGTCGATGTTGTTCCTTTGAACATCGCTGACACAAACTACGCTGAACCAGTTGACATCAATATGGTGAATGTGTCTGAAGGTGACATTGCTGAATGGGAGATAGTTTCAACTAGAAAGCATGCTACTGAGAGCCTAAATGACAATACAATCTTCAATAATAATGTTGAAGAGTCCTTCGAGGCAGAGATCACTGAAGATCTGAAGGAGAAAACTAGCGAGGCCACTGAAGACCTCAGGGTGAAACTTCAATAGATACAGATCTCTGAAGCCCCCCAGCAGTCGTCAACATGGTGAATGTTAGGCAACCTTTATCTGAAATAGAGGAACTAGAGAAGTGTCTGCTCAGGGAAAAGGGAAACTATGGAAGCCCACAGACAGGTGGAATTTTGAAAGATTACCTTTGGAGGTGTCATGAGAAAAATGCTGGAGGGATGCTAATGTGTCCTAGGTGCTCGATTATGCTGAATCGAAGGGTCCAAGCTAACTATGAAAGGGCCCAACGAAACAGGATGTAGCAGCCCTGGAGGGAAGGAAACCAATTGTTGAAGGTGTATCCAAGGCCAGAAGAAAGCTTGGTGAGTTTCTTGGTTAGGTGTCACAAGGAAAATATAGAGATCGTTATGTGTCCCAGGTGTGGGGCAGTCTATGAAAACCTTATGGCGCAATCATTTTTAACGATACTATACACCACTGGTTGGGAGACTCAAGGACTCCGTCCCAACATGTATGTGTTCGACAATCGAACACCATCAAAAAGGCCTGATAGTCCTCATCCTAAAGCTCGAAGGGTGACATTCAAACTTCCTGCAGACATACCTATGGATAGATGGACACAAGCTGGTGCAAGAAATAACAAATGGCGAAGTTGGGACCAAGGTGGACGAACTGCAATGGCTTACAGAAAGCAGTTCCAGGCATCAAATCGAGAGACATACAGACTAGAGAATTACAAAGGAAGAAACCCAATGCCCAGATCTCAATGGAGAAGACACCAAAGAATGAAGAAAGCCCAGAAAGAATACAAGGCAGGGGAAGCTGGAGAGTCTAGTAGCACTAAAGTCCCAATGCAGGGGGCAAGGTCAAGCCAACCGCCGGTGGAACGCAAGCTATTCAGTTCTGAAAATGAGAAAGAAGAAGAAAGGATGCAGTCTAGTCCTTGGAAAGAAGATGATAGATTGACTAATTATTTCGACTCAGATGGAGTGTCATCCATAAACTTTAACTGTAATGTGGTGTCTGTACTTCCCCACAAATTTTACCAAGAGACAGAGGTTGAAGATTGCGAGGAAGCTAATGCAGAAGAAATGGCAAAACACAGACCTGTGTGTTATTATGTGTTGAATAATGGGGCTGTCGAAGAGCATAATGCGTTTTTCGAAAGACCAGACTAAGGTATGAGAAATCATTTAAAATCCCTTTATATAAGAGCTAAAATTGAAAACATGGGCATCAACAAAGTCCTAGTTGATGGAGGGGAAGCATTGAATCTCATGCCCCAATATATGCTGAAAAGGATTGGTATGTTCGATACCGACATAAGGCCTCATAATATGGTTTTGTCCAACTATGAAGGGAATATAGGACATACTTTGGGAGTAATCCAAATGAACTTAATGGTGGGTTCAGTCACAAGGCCTACGATGTTCATGGTTATACCAGCAAAAGCAAACTACAATCTTTTGTTGGGAAGAGAATGGATCCATGGGGTTGCTGCAGTACCTTCGACAATTCATCAGTGGATAACTATTTGGAGAGAAGATGGTATAGTGGAAAATATAGAAGGTGATCAAAGTTACTATATGGCTGTGGTGTCGTTTTCTGAATGAGAATGAGGCCTCTATTTATAGGCAAATGGATCAGTATAGCTGCAGAGGAGTGAGCTTCCTTAGTGAGGGAGTTTTGGTTTCTTAGCCATGAAGAAATTCAAAGAATCTCCAAAATGCAATGATGCATTTTCGAGCCAATTCTCCCAACCATTGATCTTGCAGGATCTTAGGGAACATTTCTGATATGTAGCAAGTTTCTATTGGCTTAGGAGAAGATTCCAATTGGTGAATCATTGCTTATCATAAATTCTCAAAAGTAATGATTACATAATCACATGTTCTTGCTTTTGGGAATCTTCTTCAATCTTCATGCCATGGTGAAAATGAATGCATGGCATTGTTTCAGACATGTTATGGGTCGTGTAGCATCCATTCATGAAGCAAAATGCACAAAATTGCAAAGTTCCAATTTGCACATGACCTATAATTTCACTTTATGAGGCCAACTTTGAACAAGCATAACTCCTAGCTCAAATTGAATTTTGAGAAGGTTGAACACAATTTGGAAAGCCCTAAACATCTACTTCAAATCATTAGTTTATGTCTTCTTCAGATTCCTTTGGGAAATTTGTGAAAAATGAGGCCAAAGTTGGAAGAAAACTAGGTTAAAACACTTAGAAAAATTTCTAAGTGTTTATGACCTAAACTTCAAAATTTCCAAAACTTCATAAATGGTTGATCTTTTTAAAAAAAGTTCCCTTGTAAGATGTTGTTTTATTTTGCAAGATCTACAACTTTCATGTTGGAAGTTTTTTGAGTTGTGTAGGTGAAATTTTGAGATCTCACCATGCCTTTAAAAACCCTAATTCCCGACTTTTCGCTCCTTGATGAATTTCTTTGAATTTCTTTGGCCAAATGACTTTGATATCCATATATTGATGATATTGATCTTTGAAAGTCATTTTTTGACCAAAAACCTTAAAAGTCAATGATGATCCTTCACAGTTGACTTTTTCCTGACAAAGTGAATTTTTGGGCTTTTGTGTAGAAATAAGATCTTCTCCCCAAATGGATGATATAAATGGATTATATGGAGGTAGTAGAGATCCTTGAATCATGTCTTGAGTTTTGGATTCATGCCCTGATCAGAAGTCAACTATCTTGGTGAATTAGGTCAAAACCCTAATTTGTCGACCATGTGAAAGTAATGACTGTAGACTTTGAATTGAAGTGTGATGTCCAGTAGATCTTGTAATATGAGTTATTTGAAGAAGATTGATGTCTTTGAATGACCCTCTGGGGCTTTTTAGGGTTTCCCAAATGTGATCCCTGATTTTAGTCCTTGATAGGCTCAAAACCCTAGTCTGGTGACCTGAGTAAGCCTGTACTCATATGACTGGATGTCTAATCAATCATAGATGAGAAAAGTGAAGTTTTTGAGCTCCATGATTGTATTAGAGGCTAATCTTTGTATTGATTGATCCTTTGCCTGAGCTTTCTTGTCTTTGAGCATCCTCGATTAGGTACCAGATGGAGAAATGACTGCTCTGGGTACTTGTCTTGACCTGATGAAAAATCCTGAAGATATGTCATCTCAGGGGGGTCAAAAATTAGGGTATGACAGATGCCCCTATTTAAGTTTCTTTTATCTGGAGGGAGAGAGATTGAGATCTCGATCTCTCCTGCGTAAAAGAGACTTAAATATCAAAGAAATGCCCGAATTTTGGGCGCTCCTGAGATGTTTGTAATTGATAAAATCTTTGCATGATTTGATCCCGTTGTCGCACTTGGCGGGGGATGAGGAGACGAACTCCTGCAGAAATACTTGATGTGGATTCTGGCGAATGGATGGCAATGTAGGATGCGCAATCCATCTTCTTTAACTAAGTGTTGATACTTAGAAAAGGTAAACAACTTCCCCTTTTGTTTCGGATGTCCAAATCTCGAAACTGGTCTTAGTTGTGTTTGGACGATATCTCAGATAAAGAGAAAATCTCCAAAGGTTTGTTTCCTCATCAAACTTCTCATCAGCACTTGGAGACGAGACGCCATTTGATGGTAGTAAAGAAACTTCAAGGGTTTGTTTCCTCATCAAACTTCTCATCAGCACTTGGAGATGAGATGCCATTTGATGGTAGTAAAGAAACTTCAAGGGTTTGTTTCCTCATCAAACTTCTCATCAGCACTTGGAGATGAGATGCCATTTGACGGCTGTAAAGAAACTTTACCATCTTCCCTTTTGACTTGACGTCTTCGAAAGAATGTCATATGGCCTCATGATCTTTTGAGGAGCTAATGACTTTGTTTTGAAGGCGGACGAACTGTTTTCGGGGTGAAAACTGCCATTCGTCAACTGATGCCTGGGGAATCAACGAACTGTTTTCCTAAGAGGGAAACTGCCATTCATCGACTCTGTGGGGAGTTAAACATCCCAGAAACAGACAAACTGTTTGAAGAAACTGCCATTTGTCGATCTCTTGAGTATTTAGCAGACAGACTGTCTTTTCTTGGGAAAAGACTGCCATTTGCCAATTGCTAGGGGAGCAAACTGTCTTCTACTGGGAGAGACTGCCATTTGTCGACCTTTGTTATGATAAAGTGAGCAAACTGTCTTCTGCTGAAAGAGACTGCCATTTGCTGACTCCTGGGGAAACAAACTGTCTTCTACTGGGAGAGACTGCCATTTGTAGACCCTGCTGTGAGAAAGTGAGCAAACTGTCTTCTGCTGAAAGAGACTGCCATTTGCTGACTCCTGGGGAAACAAACTGTCTTCTACTGAAAGAGACCGCCATTTGTTGACCCTGTCATGAAAGAAAGTGAGCAAACTGTCTTCTGCTGAAAGAGACTGCCATTTGCTGACTCTGTTGGAGAATCTGAACTATCTTCTGGACGAAGACTATCATTCACTGACTCCGCTGGGGAATCATTTGTCGATCTGCTGGGAGATTCTGGATTATTCTTTGACAAGAAGTGGCACCTCTTGACCCTGCTGGGGAAATACCAAACCTGTAGGGAGTTCTGGAATGTGAAGCAGACTATCTTATCTGAAGAAGACTGTCGAATGTCGCTCTGCAGGAGATTCTCGGTTGAGGAATCCCAAAAGTGAACAAACTATCTCATTGAGGGAGACTACCATTTATTGACTTGCTTGGGGAAATCTCTCTACATGGATCGTTGTCTTGAAGGAAAAAAGTTTCTCCAGGACTTGCAGGGGAAACTTGAGTTCATGCCCTCATGACTCGGGCATTCTCATGATTAAAAGCCTTAATTTGACTATGCAGTTGTGATGTAATGTATGCATGAATATTATGACAATTATAAAATGTAAAGTGAATGTGAATAGAATTGTCGCAGATGGAAAATCCTATGATACGTCTTGAATTCTTGTTGATCAGAAGATGTCCTCTTCTTGGAGTTCGAACTCTGTTGGGAATATCTGGCTATCAGTTGTCCGCTGTCCGAAGTAAGTAATATGAATTGAAGTAAAGATCCGTCATCGGGAGATGTTCGCAAAGCGACCTCATGGGGAAAACTTGGTTCCCGGAGTCTCAACCGTTCTCGGAGCAACTGTTTGCATTCTTCCTATTGTTTGTAAACCTTAGAAAGAAATTTCACCTTTATTTTTGCAAGTAAATTCATTTTTATTTTATGAAAACATTTGTTTCAAGAAAATGACTGTTAAAATTTAAAATGCATTTCAAGAAACTGAATAAGACTAGATTGCAAAGGAAAAGCACAAGGCTCAAATTATTATATATGGAATGGTAATCAGCCAAATGCTTGATTCCATGGAGTATTTACAAAGTTGGAAATTGGTAATTTTCGGGAAAAGGGCTACGATGAAACGTGACGACCGTTATCTCTCCCTTCCACTCCGAGTTGCGCTGTATTCGTGCTTCGTAGAAGATGACCTACTGCTGATGAACACTCCGCTATGGATTTTGAATGATCAAGTTTGTCCTGAACACAGTTACTTGCCATATATCCCTAACTTTTGCGTAAACTACCCCTTTCGGGTTTTAAGTTTACCGGGATTGATTATTTATTTTTTTATGTCTCTAACTTTTGCCTGAATCGCCCTTTCGGGTTTTCGATTCACCGAGACGCTCTTTTTTGCCTAAGCCGCTCTTTGCGAGTTTTCAACTTAGCGAGCTGTTCTTTTTGTTTATTTAGGCGAAGTATTTCTTGACTGCGTCGACGTTCACAGGACGGGTGAATTCTTCTCCATCCATAGTCGTGAGTATTAAGGCTCCTCCTGAGAAAGCTCTCTTGACCACGTAGGGGCCGTCATAATTGGGAGTCCATTTCCCTCTCGAATCTGTGAGAAAAGATTGAATCTTTTTGAGTACAAGGTCGCCTTCTTTGATTGTGCGAGGTCGAACCTTTTTGTCGAAAGCTTTCTTCATTCTTTGTTGATATAGCTGTCCGTGGCATAAAGCTGTCATGCGCTTTTCTTCGATTAAGTTCAATTCATCGAATCTGCTTTGACACCACTCGGCTTCTGTTAATTTTGCCTCCATCAGAACTCTCATTGATGGGATTTCAACCTCTATAGGTAGGACTGCCTCCATGCCATATACAAGGGAGAAAGGAGTTGCTCCAGTCGAAGTACGTACTGATGTACGGTAACCATGAAGAGCATACGGGAGCATTTCATGCCAATCTTTGTAAGTAATGACCATCTTCTGAATGATTTTCTTGATGTTTTTGTTAGCTGCTTCTACAGCTCCATTCTTCTCGTCTCGTCTTGCTGTCCAAGGACACAACCCATGGAATCTTCTAAGACGGTTAAGTACATTATCAAAGGTCTTCCTTCCACTGGAGGAGACAAGATGGGTGGTTCGAGCAGATATTCCTTAATGTTGTCGAACGCTTTGTGACAATCGTCTGTTCAGACGCAACTTTGATTTTTCCGTAGAAGTTTGAAAATAGGAGCGCAAGTTGCAGTCATGAAATATATGAATCTTGAGATGTAATTCAGACGTCCAAGAAATCCTCTAACTTGTTTCTCGGTTCTGGGCGAAGGCATTTCTTGAATTGCCTTGACTTTGTCTGGATCTACTTCGATTCCTCGTTTGCTGACAATGAAACCAAGGAGTTTCCCTGAGTAGACACCAAAGGTACACTTGTTGGGGTTCAGGCGAAGCTGAAACTTCCGTAAGCGTTGAAATAACTTTGTCAGATTCTGTATGTGATCTTCTTCATTTTCTGATTTGGCAATCATGTCGTCCACATAGACTTCCACTTCCTTATGCATCATGTCGTGGAAAAGTGTAGTCATGGCCCTTTGATAAGTTGCCCCTGCGTTCTTTAGTCCAAAAGGCATAACACGGTAGCAGAACGTGCCCCAGGGGGTGATGAAAGCTGTTTTTTCCATGTCTTCAGGTGCCATTTTGATTTGGTTGTATCCTGAAAATCCGTCCATGAATGAGAAAACTTTGGATTTTGCTGTACTGTCTACCAACATATCAATATGTGGTAAAGGAAAATCATCCTTAGGGCTAGCTTTGTTCAAATCTCTGTAGTCGACGCACATGCGGACTTTTCCGTCTTTCTTAGGAACGGGAACAATGTTAGCTAACCACTGAGGGTATTCTGAAGTGACGAGGAAACCTGCGTTGATCTGCTTTTGAACTTCCTCTTTGATTTTCATGGCCATCTCCGGATGAGTTCTTCTCAATTTTTGCTTGACCGGAGGGCATTCTGCTTTTAATGGCAAGTGATGCTCCACTATACTGGTATCCAACCCTGGCATATCTTGATAAGACCAAGCGAAGACATCTGAGAATTCTTTGAGTAGCTGTATCAAACTCTCTCTGATCTCTGAACTGAGCGAAGCTCCAATCTTAACCTCTTTTCTGTTTCCATCGGAACCAAGGTTAATGATCTCTAGAGGCTCATTGTATGGCTGAATGGCCTCTTCCTTTTGTTGAAGTAACCGTGAAATTTCCTTTGATATTTCTTCGTCTTCTTCTTCCTCTGCCTCGAATACAGGAAACCCAAAGCTTGGAGAAGTCATACGGTCGTACGTTTCAACGGGGTATTTTATGATTAATCTGCATATGTGTGATAAGTTTTATTTAGACAACGAGGGAAGACTCGGTGTATGCAGTTAATGAAATTTTTGATGTTTTTTAAGGGTGTTTTTTAGGATTACCAATTTCCGAAAAAAGAAAAGGAAAAACTAAACGAAGGAACAGAATGACATTTTTATTTATGGACAGTCATTTCTTGAAACAAAGACCCTATAAAACAAAACTCTATTGCTTTGGGCGAAGCAAAGAGGGACATTTAACTAAGAAATAGTAAAATGCAAAGCCCTATGAAACATCTCTTCACCCTGGGCTATGGTGAGAGGACAAAATAACGGTGAAAGTTCCTACTTAGGAGTGCGAACAACAGTTGTAACTTCAACAGCTGTCCAATAGTGGCGAACCCCATTGTGCACTAAGTAATCTGGAACCTTAGGCTTAAGCTGGCCTGTGGTAGGTCTTGATTTACCAACCACTGTCTTTGCAACACTCAGACGATCTTCTTCTACTTCAGCAGACTGAGCGGTGTGAGCATACCCATTTCCAAGTGGAGTATGTCGGTTTTTCTTTTGAGGAAACTTCCAATCTTCTGAATGGAGAGACTCGTTGTCGGAGACACTTTCGAGATCATCCTCTTCTGTACTTTGGTCTTGCTCTTCTCCCAAGATGGCATTGACTAGATATGTGAACTCTATATCCGTAGCCTCGGAAGGTGACTTGGGGATATAATCCTCAATGATGATTTCACCAGGATCGATGATGATGAATAGCAAGGGTTATACATCTCTTTTGGCTGAGAGAGGTACTCAAAATCACTGTTCCATCCAGTTGGAACAATGTCTTCAAGAGAGATTCTTGAACTTTCAGGAGCGGAGTATTTCACCATGTAGTCGAATTTTCCGCTTGGTTCTCCTAATGTATCCCAAGTCTCTTCGGGGATAGGAGGAACTTCTTCTGATGAACCATGACTTCTGGTGGTGAAGCTGTCAGTAACTTCATCACTGCTTGGTTGAGTCTTACTTTCAGATCCTTTAGTCGGATAACAGCAAAGTGGTTCAGACTCTGATAGGGAGATGTATCCTGCTTTGTTAAGATAGGATAACCATTCCTCTTCATCGGTGCTTTCCGTATCGATGGTATTGACTGTTTGTTGAACAGGTTGAAGAAAACCTCCACTGCAGAAAGTTTCTTGAATAGGGAGAACTACCTCAATCCCTGGGATAGCTCTTTGATGATGTCGGAAAGAATCCAATTCCTGTTCTGTTCTTGTTGTTGGTAGGAATATTAATGTGCCCCCAACCACTGGTAGTGCCATCCTTTACAACTTGGATTGCATCTTTGTATGAAGAGATAGACGCTGCTTTCTCCTTTCCTTTGTCTAAGGAAAGCGCTTGGAATTTAGTTCCAACAACTTCTTTTGGTTCTATGTCGGAGAATGATGACAGGTTGCTGACGATCAGAGCTCGTTCTCCACATACGGTTACCAATTTGTCATTTCTTATGAACTTCAGTTTCTGATGAAGTGTTGAAGTAATTGCCCCAGCCTCATGAATCCATGGGCGACCTAGCAAACAACTGTATTGTGCTGGAATATCCATAACCTGGAAAGTGATTTTGAACGTCTGAGGTCCAATAGTTATGGGAAGATCTACTTCTCCGAAAACTGACTTTCTTGATCCATCAAATGCTTTGACGATGACATGACTTTTTCTTAGAGGGTAATCTTCGAAAGATAATCTTGACAATGTTGATTTCGGCATGACGTTGAGCGAGGATCCATTGTCTATTAGGACTCCTGTGAGTGTATCACCCATGCAGCCAACTGAGATGTGAAGTGGAAGATTGTGGTCCACCCCTTCTTCAGGAAGATCTTCGTCACAGAAACTCAGATTAGTTCCGGCGGAGATGTTGGCAACGATGTTGTTGAATTGGCTTATAGTAACGCCAGGTTCTACAAAAGCTTGTTCCAAAACTTTCTGTAGAGCTTCCCTATGAGCTTCAGAACTCAATAGCAGGGAAAGAACAGAAATCCTAGACGGAGTATGTAGTAATTGATCTACAATGTTGTATTCACTCCTCTGGATTAACTTCAAGATCTCATCATTTTCTTTCGCTTGAACAGCATTGGTCGGATGATTGTCTTGCCTATGTGGTACTTCCTCCGAAGGTTTCTCCACATTTTCTGTTGTTCTGTTGAAGACTCGTCCACTTCTGGTGACTCGACTAACATCAGCAATGTTGACAACAGACGGTAATGGTATTTCCTTACCATTTTCAATGAATGTAGCGTTGTACTTGTATGGTATAGCCTTGCTGGACTCATACGGTACAGGACCTGGTAAGTAGATGACTAGCGGTGCAACTGTTGCCTTCCTGCTATCATACTTGACTTGCATAGGTTCACCTTGATTAATTTGAGGAGATACGGTAAAGACTTCATCATCTTCTCTGTTGGCAAGAACAGTAATGGTATTGTCATCCATCAACTTCTGAATATCGTTGCGAACACGTAAACATCCTTGTGAATCTCTTCGGCAGATTCTGCATCTACTGTAAGCGTGGAAATCTGTTCCAAAGTAGGCAAGTCCATTTAAAGTTTTGTGGAACCTGACTACCGATCCTTCAAGGTCTTCAACTTTGTAGATTTTGTATTCTCCTGGACATCCTTGAACCATGTTGATGTCATGTTCAGTTCTGACTCGGATATGTTGAATCCATCCTAAGTCCATTTGTTCTTGTAATGCAGCTTGAACTACGGCACATCCTTGATTATTCTTTGGACAAATTTCACATGTGAAGTAGTTGTGAGGTGGTACATGACCGTACCCAGCTTGTTTAGCGTGCATCTTGACAAGATTTTCCCCTATCTGACGAATGTCGTAGATTTGAATGACATTGGGGTGTTGATCTATCAGATTTACTGAAGCTTCTTTATGCTGCGGCAAAGGATTTGCTTGGACGTTTGGATTAGTATCTTTGAAGGATAGCATTCCGCTCTTCACTAATCGTTGGACGTCAATCTTGAAAGAGAAACAGTTCTCAATATTGTGACCTGGTGCCCCCTGATGATAGGGACAAGATTGGTCAGCCTTATACCATGGTGAGGAACTGTTTGTAGGATTTGGAGGACTCCTTGTCTGAATGAGTCCTTTTGCCAGTAATGTTGGAAACAATTCTGCATACGGCATTGGTATGGGGTCAAAGGCAGGATACCTTGGAGCCCGATTGTTGTAATTTGGAGGTCGAACCTGTTGCTGAGGTTGCTGCGACCTTTGTTGAGTTTGTTGTTGCGAGACCTGAGGTTGACAAGCTGGCGCTGAGTTAACAACCGGAGTTATTGTTGCAACTTGAGGTTGGAATTTCTTCTTGATTTTGTGCAAGACATTGCTGACGTCTTGATCCTTTTTCTTCTGGAAAGAACTTCCATACTTCCTTGGACCAACAGAAGATTCTGGTTCTTTGTTCAAGCGTCCTTCTCGAACTGCTTCTTCTAAACGTACACCCATGTTTACCATCTCAGTAAAATCACTTGGTGCACTTGCAACCATTCGTCCGTAGTAAAATGGACTCAAAGTTTTGAGATAGATTTTTGTCATTTCTTTCTCTTCAAGTGGTGGACAAATTTGAGCAGCAACTTCACGCCATCTCTGAGCGTATTCCTTGAAGCTTTCTCTATCCTTTTGAGTCATGGCCCGGAGTTGATCTCTGTCGGGAGCCATATCCAGATTGTACTTATACTGTTTGACGAAGGCCTCTCCGAGGTCTCGAAAAGTACGAATCTCTGAACTGTCCAAGTTCATGTACCATTTGAGTGCAGCACCAGTCAGGCTGTCTTGAAAATAATGAATGAGCAATTGTTGATTATCAGTCTGAGTTGACATTCTTCGAGCGTACATCACAAGATGACTTTGTGGGCATGAATTCCCTTTGTACTTCTCGAATTCTGGTACTTTGAATTTGTGAGGAATCTTAACATTTGGAACCAGACAGAGGTCTGCAGCATTCTTTCCAAATAGATCTTGTCCTCGGAGAGTCTTGAGTTCCTTCTGCATTTGCAGAAACTGTTCCTGGAACTCGTCCAATCTTTCATACACGCCAGCATCCTCACTTGGAGCGTGATGATATACTTGTCCGCCCTGCGGGGGAAAAGTATGCATAATGGGCTGTGGAGAAGCCATGACAGCAGATCTTGGAATCTCAGCGTTCTGTTGTGTGAAACCCATTGCCGTTGCTCTTGGAACTTCAATTTCCAGAGGTTTGTAACCCTCCGGTGGACGCATATCCATGGTGACTTTTGGAGCTTCAGAAGCTGGAGGTATGTACCCTTCTGGAGTAAAGTTATACGGCATGCCCCAAGGTCGATCAGGCGGCATGGTATACTGAGGAATAGGAGTAGAAACAATCTCGGAAACCACAGTCCTTTGTGGTTCTTCTGGCGTTGGTCGATTCTGTGCAACTACCAGGGCTTCTACCATACTATTGAGCTTTCAACAGTACCTTTGAGAGTATTAATCTCTTCTCTGAGTTCTTCATTCTCTTGCTCAAAGTCTTCCATTCTTTTCTTGCGACTTGAACGAGTGTTGTATGGATGAGACAGCTTGAAAGCCTTGGTTCACCTCCTTCTCCTCCTCTCTTTCTGGAGAAAGGAAAGTGACTATTAGATCCGCGACAATTCTCGTGTCAGTGCGTATGACTAAAGCGATGTATGATATGCAATTAAGTTATTATTTTTCAAGGAAACACCATAATTACGTTATGAAACATCAAACTTTATTAATTAAGCGAAAACGCCGTTTTTTACACACTTTGAAAATGGAAATACAGAGAAACTGAGAGAAAGGACTCTAAAACTTTGATGATGAGCTGACTTCACGTTCTAACATCTTCTTCTGTTTCTTGAGCTGAGCGTTCTCTGACGTGAGCTGATCGATGATCCAGGAAGCAGGAGGGATATGATGAGAAAGTGACGTTTGTGTCACTTGTCGATCGAGTACTTCAAGTAACTCATCCTTCCTTCTTAGGATGTTATGAATCTCAACGTTTTCTGTGTTGACGATTCGATACTTGTTCCTCCAAGCATTCCTTTCTTGGCATACCTTGTTTAATGCTGCTTGCAGTTTTTCAACATCGGTGGAGAAAAGGTAAATTGGTTCCCTTAGGGGAATAGGTTCTTGATGTTGATATGGCATCCTGAGCTTGAATGCTCTGACGCGTACCCATTGAAGGTAAGGATCCAGGGAGATGCAAAGATGTTTTCCTAACAATCTTCTCCCTTTGCTGTGAACAAGACGCCAGGCTTGGACAATTTCCTTCTTCAGCATGTTGCCATGATCGTCGATGTTCTTGAAGAACAGACCCTCCAATTGGATGTTACTTGGAATGCTTTTCATGGGATAGCCGTATTGACGACGGGCTAAAGCTGGATTGTAACTGATCCCTCCCTTAGTTCCAATAAGGGGTATGTTGGGGAAACTTCCGCAACTGAAGATGATCTTGGTTTCGTCGTTGTCAGGACTACACCAATCAATGTCTGTATGAGTGAGAGACATGATTTTCTGTGACCAGTAAAGGCCATCCCTCATGTTCCAGAAAGTGCTAGACTTTGGCAGGTGCGAAACGAACCATTCGTATAACAACGGTACGCAGCATGTGATTAATCCTCCTCGCTGCAGGTTTCTTGAATGCACAGAGTGATAAGCATCCGCAAGCAAGGTTGGAACTGGATTTCCAATTAAGAAGATCTTAATTGCGTTGATGTCGACGAAATCGTTAATGTTAGGGAACAAAAACAATCCGTAGATAAGCAAAGCCAAGACTTCCTCAAAAGCGCTCATATCTTGGATGCTGACGAAGTACCGAGCTTGATCAAACAGGAATTTAGAGGGCAATCCTTGAATTCCTCCTCTACTCACCATATGAGTTCTGATGTCGACTACGTTCAAAGGAGTAGTTGCAGCAATGATAACGTCGTCAGGATTCTTTTCCAAACCGGAGTACGGATCTTGCGCGTACACGGGTATTCCAATCAGACGAGAGTACTCCTCTAATGTAGGCATGAGCTGATAATCTGGAAAGGTGAAGCAGTGATACGTTGGATCGTAAAACTGTACCAATGTGGGAAGGATCCCATCCACCATGTTGGTATTGAGCAAAGGCAGAAGTTTTCCATACTTCTCCTTGAAAGCCTGGGGGTTGACCACCAGTTTTCCGAGCTTTCCCAGTTCCTCGACCTGGGGAATCTTGAAGGTGTATTTCCTAGCTCTCTTTCTCCCATAATCCATGGTATAGATCCTTAAGTCCTTTCTCCGTTTCTCTCTTTCTATGAAGTTCAAAACGTTTGTTATTTAGTTTCCTTGAAAAACGACTCGAAAAAGACTCTTTTTGTTTTTAGTTGTTTATTAATGAATGATGCATGAATGCATGAATGCACACACAAGAGTTTTAAACAAACATGGCGTTGAAGGGTATAGTGGTCATGAAGTCAAAACGCAGTCTCCTGCCCCAATGGTAAACTAAGGTTAAGGATTTTTGTACCTGTAGAACGGGTTCTAGGGGTCTCAGAGTTTTTGCTCAACCTTAAAGATACGTTGACTGGTATCTATAAGAGAGTTTTCTCTGAGTGTAGTATCTGCGTGACAATTACTTCCGTAATCACCGCTCTACGTCCTAAAAAAGGCTTTAAGTGGGGTTAATGTGTTTCTAGGTCCTCCTGGTACAAATCAGTCTCGGAATGCAGTGGCGCAGTTAATCACAACCAGCCAGGCAAATCCCAAGAGTAGAATTGTGAACCAAGATTAGAGGGCCTTCACCGGGAAGACATCCTCCATCCTATCTTATGTTGCACTCAAATCCGGGTATAGGATTTCTCACCACAAGGGGGAATCAAGCCCTTTCCCGATACAGAATAAACAAAATAAACAAATATATATGCAACAAACACATGATATGACACAGAGGTTAGGCAGGACCTCTCTTGTTTGAGGGGGAATTTGGCATCCCTAATTCCTCATTGGGGCTGGACCAGCAACAGGTCAACCATTGGTTTGGATGAAAAACCAAGGTTTTGAACACTTATATCCCCAGCAGAGTCGCCATTTTTCTGTGGTGTCGTTTTCTGAATGAGAATGAGGCCTCTATTTATAGGCAAATGGATCAGTATAGCTGCAGAGGAGTGAGCTTCCTTAGTGAGGGAGTTTTGGTTTCTTAGCCATGAAGAAATTCAAAGAATCTCCAAAATGCAATGATGCATTTTCGAGCCAATTCTCCCAACCATTGATCTTGCAGGATCTTAGGGAACATTTCTGATATGTAGCAAGTTTCTATTGGCTTAGGAGAAGATTCCAATTGGTGAATCATTGCTTATCATAAATTCTCAAAAGTAATGATTACATAATCACATGTTCTTGCTTTTGGGAATCTTCTTCAATCTTCATGCCATGGTGAAAATGAATGCATGGCATTGTTTCAGACATGTTATGGGTCGTGTAGCATCCATTCATGAAGCAAAATGCACAAAATTGCAAAGTTCCAATTTGCACATGACCTATAATTTCACTTTATGAGGCCAACTTTGAACAAGCATAACTCCTAGCTCAAATTGAATTTTGAGAAGGTTGAACACAATTTGGAAAGCCCTAAACATCTACTTCAAATCATTAGTTTATGTCTTCTTCAGATTCCTTTGGGAAATTTGTGAAAAATGAGGCCAAAGTTGGAAGAAAACTAGGTTAAAACACTTAGAAAAATTTCTAAGTGTTTATGACCTAAACTTCAAAATTTCCAAAACTTCATAAATGGTTGATCTTTTTAAAAAAAGTTCCCTTGTAAGATGTTGTTTTATTTTGCAAGATCTACAACTTTCATGTTGGAAGTTTTTTGAGTTGTGTAGGTGAAATTTTGAGATCTCACCATGCCTTTAAAAACCCTAATTCCCGACTTTTCGCTCCTTGATGAATTTCTTTGAATTTCTTTGGCCAAATGACTTTGATATCCATATATTGATGATATTGATCTTTGAAAGTCATTTTTTGACCAAAAACCTTAAAAGTCAATGATGATCCTTCACAGTTGACTTTTTCCTGACAAAGTGAATTTTTGGGCTTTTGTGTAGAAATAAGATCTTCTCCCCAAATGGATGATATAAATGGATTATATGGAGGTAGTAGAGATCCTTGAATCATGTCTTGAGTTTTGGATTCATGCCCTGATCAGAAGTCAACTATCTTGGTGAATTAGGTCAAAACCCTAATTTGTCGACCATGTGAAAGTAATGACTGTAGACTTTGAATTGAAGTGTGATGTCCAGTAGATCTTGTAATATGAGTTATTTGAAGAAGATTGATGTCTTTGAATGACCCTCTGGGGCTTTTTAGGGTTTCCCAAATGTGATCCCTGATTTTAGTCCTTGATAGGCTCAAAACCCTAGTCTGGTGACCTGAGTAAGCCTGTACTCATATGACTGGATGTCTAATCAATCATAGATGAGAAAAGTGAAGTTTTTGAGCTCCATGATTGTATTAGAGGCTAATCTTTGTATTGATTGATCCTTTGCCTGAGCTTTCTTGTCTTTGAGCATCCTCGATTAGGTACCAGATGGAGAAATGACTGCTCTGGGTACTTGTCTTGACCTGATGAAAAATCCTGAAGATATGTCATCTCAGGGGGGTCAAAAATTAGGGTATGACAATGGCTGAAATCAACCAAGTCAACAAAACTAGTTTCGACAGGAACTTAGCCAATATAGGGCCACACAATGCAGCAGAAGATGTATACGCGCCAAATAAAAATGCTATGTACTATCTATCTTTACACCCAAACGGGTTCCAGTGGAACAGAGAAATAATGGACGGTCCAGATGACACAGCGCCTGTCGAAGGATTACCAGCGATACGGCCAACTGGCTGGGACGAAGATGGTAATTATGCCTGAATCATCTTTCTTCGAAAAGATTTCGGCTTACATAGCCGAAAACAAAAGAAAAGCGGCTCTTGAGGTCGAACTAGAAAACATGGTTGTCGAAGCCATTCATAAAGAATCAGAAGTACCAGGCCCGGGGATATATTTTATCCCACAACCACCTGACGATGAAATACATGACGAACAGGTTTCAGGCAAAGAGGCAAATCAAAGATTAGACGCAATCTATGATGAAGAACCTTTGGGGTTTGAGAAAGACCCAATGGCGCCAAATATAAAAATGTTTGCTCAAGACCCACTCGAAGAAGTAAATCTTGGAGATGAAAGTCGAAAAAGGGTGACATACATTAGTGCAAAGTTAGAGCCAGCCCTAAAGTCAAAAGTTATTACGTTGCTAAAGGAAAATAAATATTGTTTCGCCTTGGACTATGATGAGATGCCTGGTTTAGGGAGGGATTTGGTCGAACTGAAGTTGCCTATTAAAGAGGGGAAGAAGCCCATCAAGCAAACTCCCAGAAGGTTCGCACCAGGAATTCTCTCAAAGATTAAATCGGAGGTCGAAAGACTCCTTCGGTGCAAATTCATTAGGACTACGAGGTATGTCGAATGGATTGCTAATATTGTACCTGTTATTAAGAAAAATGGATCTTTAAGGGTATGTATAGATTTTCGTGATCTAAATGCAGCGACCCCTAAAGATGAATATCCTATGCCTGTGGCAGCAATGTTGGTAGACTCAGCCGCAGGCTTCGAATATCCAAGCATGCTAGACGGATATTCAGGATATAATCAAATTTTCATTGCAGAAGAAGATGTGTCCAAAACAGCTTTTTGTTGCCCTGGGGCGATAGGTACCTATGAATGGGGCAACTTATCAAAGTGCAATGAATTCTATATTTCATGATTTTATAGAAACAATCATGCAGGTGTACATATATGATATTATTGTAAAGTCTGTTTCAGATTATAGTCATCTTGATCATCTCAGCCAATCATTCGAAAGAATGAGAAAACATGGCTTAAAGATGAACCCCCTTAAGTGTGCTTTCTTTGTGCAGGCTGGAGATTTCCTGGGCTTCGTAGTCCACAAAAAGGGAATAGAAATTAATCAGAATAAAATGAAGGCTATTATGGAAACAAAGCCTCCATCCACGAAGAAAGAATTGCAATCCTTATTGGGAAAGATAAACTTCTTAAGAATATTTATCTCTAATTTGAGTGGACGCACGCAATATTTTTCCCCCTTACTTCGATTGAAGCAAGGAAGGTTCGAATGGCATGCTGAACATCAAGAAGCTTTTGAGAAAATCAAGCAATATTTGATGCACCCACTAATCTTGTCCCCCCCAAATGGGAAGAAGCACATGCGCCTGTATATCTCAGCTTCAGATAATACAATAGGTAGCATGTTAGCACAAGAAGATGAAAATGGTATCGAAAGAGCCATTTATTACTTAAGTAGAGTACTCAATGATGCAAAGACTAGGTATAGCGCCATAGAAAAACTCTGCCTTTGTTTATATTTCTCTTGTATCAAACTCAAGTATTATGTAAAACCAGTTGATGTTTATGTTTCATCTCATTTTGATGTTATTAAACACATGTTATCCAAACCAATATTGCATAGTCAAATTGGCAAATGGGCTTTGGCCCTTACTGAGTACTCTCTAATCTTTCAACCTCTTAAGGCAATGAAGGGACAAATCGTGTCAAATTTCATCGTGGATCATGCAGTGGTTGAAAATCCTCAACAATATGTAGACTTGAAGCCTTGGAAGTTGTACTTCGATGGTTCAACACATAAAGAGGGAAGTGGCGTTGGAATTCTCATAATTTCTCCTGATGGAATTCCAACAAAGCTCAAGTATAAAATTCAAGGCCCTCTATGTTCCAATAATGAAGCTGAGTACGAAGCATTAATTGCTGGACTTGAAGCCTTGTTGGAATTGGAGGCAACCAGAGTCGAAATTAAAGGAGACTCAGAATTAGTGATAAAGCAACTGACGAAAGAATAAAAATGTATCAAAGAGAATTTGATCATGTATTTTGTCATATCAAATAGGTTGCTTAAAAAATTTGAATATGTGGATTTAAAACACGTCTCAAGGGTGAACAATCAAGAAGCAAATGATTTAGCACAGTTAGCCTCAGGATACAAAGTATCAAAGGAAAAATTAGAAGAATTGATCAAGGTAAGAGGCAAGGCAATGGCCACAAAATTATCCCCAAGTGATATGGAGAACTCACAATTAGGCTTCGCCAACGAAGAGGAATTTGAAGTTTTAAATATAGATTCCTTAGCAGATACAGATTGGAGGAGTCCAATTGTAAACTACTTGAGAGACCCTTCGATAGATACAGATAGAAAGGTGAAATATAGAGCCTTATCATACTTCTTGATGGGAAACAAATTGTTTAAAAAAAACCCTGAGGGAGTTCTACTAAAATGTCTAGGCGAAGCTGAAGCATACTTGGCACTCTCGAATGTACACAGTGGGGCATGTGGCGCTCATCAAGCGGGGCACAAAATGAAATTGCTTTTGTTTTGTTATGGAATGTATTGGCCCAGTATGTTAAAAGATTGCATAAAGTTCACCAAAGGTTGTCAGGAGTGTCAAGAATACGCAAGTATTCAACATGCGCCTGCAAAGGAATTGAGTTCAATTATCAATCCATGGTCTTTCAGAGGTTGGACATTAGACTTAATTGGAGAAATCCGCCCCACATCATCCAAAGGCCAAAGATATATATTAGTGGGAATAGACTATTTCACAAAGTGGGTTGAAGCAATACCACTAGCCAATGTATACCAAGAGGCTGTGATTGAGTTTATCCAAAAGCACATATTATATAGATTTGGAATCCCAGAAAGCATAACCACAGTTCAAGGATCAGTGTTTACGGGTCGAAAGATGCAAGAGTTCGCAAAAGAGATGGGATTCAAATTATTCACTTCTACACCTTATTATGCTCAAGCAAACGGACAAGTCGAAGCAGCCAATAAAGTGATAATCGGTCTGATAAAGAAACATGTAGGGAAGAAACCTAAAATTAGCATAAGACCTTGGACCAGGCACTCTGGGCTTGTCGAACATCACCAAAAGAAGCCACCAATACTACACCTTTCCAGTTGACATTCGGACACGATGCAGTACTCCCAGTCGAAATATACTTGCAATCAGTCAGGATTCAGAGACAAGCAGAAATTCCCCCAAATGTATATTGGGAAATGATGATGAATGAGTTAGTTGATCTGGACGAAGACAAGCTTCGAACATTGGAAATGATAAAAAGACAAAAAGAAAGGGTGTCAAGAGCATACAACAAAAAGGTTAAAGGTAAAACATTTATTAACAATGACTTAGTTTGGAAAGTTATTTTTCCTATAGATTGAAAGAACCAAGCTTTAGGCAAATGGTCTCCACACTGGGAAGGCCCTTTTCGAATCTTAAAAGTATTTTCAAATAATGCTTATGAGATAGAAGAGTTGGCAGAAGATCGTAGGATCTTAAGAGTGAATGGGAAGTATCTGAAAAGATACAAGCCAGTCATGCATGAAGTGAAGATTGCAAAAACGTAAATATTAAACATAGATATCGTGAGCCAAAATGGTAAAACATTCTCCAAAATGGCTTTATCTTTTTGCAAGACAGTTAATATAAAATAAGAAGACAGATGAGGTCAAAATACATTCCATTACTTTAAGGGATTAAAGGTACATCCATTTAAAATGGTTGCATTGCATGCAAACCAAAGTTACAAAAATTTACTACTAAAATAAGTGTCCAAAATTATGGAGAGCAAGGATAGAAATCAAGACTAAAATCGCCTCCAACAATGCCTCCAACAATGCATTCCTCGGTTAATCCTGTTTTGCAAACCCTCTAAGTTCAACAGGGGCAAACTTTCCGCTTCAAAAGGATCCAGGACTCCTTCCGTGCGCAATTGTTTTACTAACCCTTGTTTTATAAACATGTGGGATAGTAATCTTCCGTAGGGATGACAAGAAGGTTTGCCTTGGCGAGAGGCAGCAATAGCGACGACTTCAGTAAGATGTTTGAAAATCATCAATGGTATGTTGATTTTCTTTTTCTTGAAAGCACAGAACATGAACTCCAGGTCTTCCACCATGATGCTTTCCTGATCCTCATTTTGTGGGAGAAATTTGCCCACTAGAAGTTGATGCCAAATCCTACAGAGGAGGGCGTTGAAGGGATCGTTAGCCATGATGGTCCTTAAAACGGAAGAGGTTCTCATGGTGAAGGAGTTGTTGTTAGAACAAGATTTGTTCTTATCAATTATCTTAGTTTTGATGATAACAATAATATGAATTTTGCTCAAGATAATATGGTACTCTAATCCAATGCAATTTCCCTTTCAGGAAATATATATAAAGAGTACGCATAATTCAGCGCTCAGAAGATGTGTCTCAAATGGTTCAGCATGCAACATCAGAACATGGTCTGGCAAGACATCAGAAGATGGTCGAAGCAGAATCAGAACATGGGTCTATGGAAGCATCAGAAGAACATGAGATCAGAAGCACTGAAGATCAGAAGATGGTATCACGCTCAGAAGCACTTCAAGGTCAGAAGATCAGAAGATGCTGTGCACCAAGCTGTTTGACTCTGATGATATTCAAACGTCGTATTCACAAACATCAGATCAGAAGGAAGTACACGTGGCAGACTACGCTGACTGACAAAAGGAACGTTAAAGCTACTAAAGGCTACGTCAGTAGACACAGCGTGAACAAGGCTCGAGGTAGTTGACAAAAGCGTATAACATTAAATGCAAAGCTGTACGGAACACGCAAAGCATTAAATGCATTCAACGGTCATCTTCTCAACGCCTATAAATATGAAGTTCTGATGAGAAGCAAGGTTAACGATTTCGCACCAATACAATTCAAATTAACTTGCTGAAACGCTGTTCAAATCAAAACTCAGAATCTTCATCTTCATCAAAGCTCACTACATTGCTGTTGTAATATCTTAGTGAGATTAAGCTTAAATTGTAAGAGAAATATCACAGTTGTGATTATCGCTTTTAAGAAGCATTTGTAAACTCTTGAATAGATTACATTAAGTTGTAAGGAACTAGAGTGATCAGTTGATCAGTATACTCTAGGAAGTCTTAGCAGTTAGCTGAGCAGGAAGTCTTGGCAGTTGGCTGAGCAGGAAGTCTTGGCAGTTGGCTGAGCAGAAAGTCTTAGGAGTGAACTAAGCCTAGAGTGATCGTGTTGATCAGTAGACTCTAGAAAAGTCTTAGGAGTGAACTAAGCAGTTGTTCCTGGAGTGATCAGGTTGTGATCAGAAGACTCTGGAAGACTTAGTTGCGGCTAAGTGGAAAACCATTGTAATCCGTGCGATTAGTGGATTAAATCCTCAGTTGAGGTAAATCATCTCTGCGGGGGTGGACTGGAGTAGCTTCGTTAACAGCGAACCAGGATAAAAATAATTGTGCATTTTATTTTTATCGCTCAAGATTTTAAGTCACACTTATTCAATCCCCCCCTTTCTAAGTGTTTTTCTATCCTTCAATTGGCATCAGAGCGCCGGTTCTAAGGTGCAAGCACTTAACCGTGTTTAGAAAAGATTCAGGAAGAGAAAAACGCTTCATTTAAAAGATGGTTGATGAAAGTGAAAGGACTATACCTACACCTGCATCTACATCTGGCTCTGCTGAGCAATACAACGGTAACAATGGTTATACTAGACCGCCGGTATTTGATGGTGAAAACTTTGAATACTGGAAAGATAAACTGGAGAGTTACTTTCTGGGTCTAGATGGTGATCTATGGGATCTTCTGATGGATGGTTACAAACATCCAGTAAATGCCAGAGGCGTGAAGCTGTCAAGGCAAGAAATGAATGATGACCAAAAGAAGCTTTTCAGGAATCATCATAAATGTAGAACTGTTTTGCTGAATGCTATCTCTCACGCTGAGTATGAGAAGATATCTAACAGGGAAACGGCCTATGACATATATGAGTCCTTGAAAATGACTCATGAAGGAAATGCTCAAGTCAAGGAGACAAAAGCTCTTGCCTTAATCCAGAAGTATGAAGCCTTCAAGATGGAGGATGATGAAGACATTGAAAAGATGTTTTCGAGATTTCAAACTCTGACTGCTGGATTGAGAGTTCTTGACAAAGGATACACCAAGGCTGATCATGTAAAGAAGATCATCAGAAGCTTACCCAGAAGATGGGGTCCGATGGTGACTGCATTCAAGATTGCGAAGAATCTGAATGAAGTTTCTCTGGAAGAGCTTATCAGTGCCTTGAGAAGCCATGAGATTGAGCTGGACGCAAATGAGCCTCAAAAGAAAGGTAAGTCTATTGCATTAAAATCTAATATCAAGAAATGCACTAACGCTTTTCAGGCTAGAGAAGAAGATCCTGAAGAATCAGAATCTGAAGAAGAAGATGAACTGTCTATGATTTCCAGAAGGCTAAATCAACTCTGGAAGACCAAGCAAAGGAAGTTCAGAGGCTTCAGAAGTTCAAGGAAATTTGAACGTGGAGAATCTTCTGATGAAAGAAGATTTGACAAGAAGAAGGTCATGTGCTATGAATGCAATGAGCCTGGACACTACAAGAATGAATGTCCAAATCTTCAGAAGGAAAGTCCCAAGAAAAAGTTTCATAAGAAGAAAGGTCTTATGGCAACCTGGGATGAGTCAGAAGATGATTCAGAAGATGAGCAGGCCAACTGTGCGCTGATGGCGACAGAAGATGACGGATCAGAATCTACATCAGAATCAGATTCTGAAGAGGTATTTTCTGAACTTACTAGAGATGAGTTAGTTTCCGGTCTAACTGAACTTCTGGAACTCAAGTCTCAGATCAGTCTCAAATACAAAAAGCTGAAAAAGCAATTTGAATTTGAAACAAAGAAGCTTGAGTTGGAGAATTCTGAATTAAAGGAAAAACTTTTAAAATTATCCAATAATGTTGGATCTCCTTCTGATTCAGAAAAATCCACTCCCAGTCTGAACCATATTCTGAAAGAATATGATTTAAGTTTCAGGAAGTTCCTATCTAGAAGTATTGGCAGAAGTCAGCTAGCTTCTATGATATATGCTGTGTCTGGAAACAAAAGAGTTGGCATTGGTTATGAGGGTGAAACCCCATACAAACTTGAACCTGTTGATGAAATGAAAATTACATACAAGCCATTGTATGATCAGTTCAAGTATGGTCACTCACATGATATTAGGCACACTTCACATGCACAAAGTTTCCACAGTACACACACTAAGAAGCATGTGACACAACCTAGGAAATATCATGAAACTCACATTAAGAATTACCATGCTGTTCCTCCTATTGCTTACAATGTTAAACCCAAGTTCAATCAGAACTTGAGAAAATCTAACAAGAAAGGACCCAAAAAGATGTGGGTACCTAAGGATAAGATTATTCCTATTGCAGATATCCTTGGCTGCAAGAAGGACAAAGCACAACATGTCATGGTACCTGGACTCTGGATGCTCGCGACACATGACAGGAAGAAGGTCTATGTTCCAAGACCTGGTGCTTAAGTCTGGAGGAGAAGTCAAGTTCGGAGGAGATCAGAAGGGCAAGATAATTGGCTCTGGAACAATAAAATCTGGTAACTCTCCTTCCATCTCTAATGTACTTCTTGTAGAAGGATTAACACATAACCTTTTATCTATCAGTCAATTAAGTGACAATGGTTATGATATAATCTTTAATCAAGAGTCTTGCAAGGCTGTAAATCAGAAGGATGGCTCAATCCTATTTACAGGCAAGAGGAAGAACAACATTTATAAGACAGATCTGCAAGATCTTATGAGTCAGAAGGTGACTTGTCTTATGTCTGTTTCTGAAGAGCAGTGGGTCTGGCACAGGAGATTAGGTCATGCTAGTTTGAGAAAGATCTCTCAAATTAACAAACTGAATCTTGTCAGAGGACTCCCTAATCTGAAATTCCAATCAGATGCTCTTTGTGAAGCATGTCAGAAGGGCAAGTTCTCCAAACCTGCATTCAAGTCTAAGAATGTTGTTTCTACCTCAAGGCCATTAGAACTCTTGCACATTGATCTGTTTGGACCAGTCAAAACAGCATCTGTCAGAGGAAAGAAATATGGATTAGTCATCGTAGATGATTATAGCCGCTGGACATGGGTAAAATTCTTAAAACACAAGGATGAGACTCATTCAGTGTTCTTTGATTTCTGCATTCAGATTCAATCTGAAAAAGAGTGTAAAATCATAAAGGTCAGAAGTGATCATGGTGGTGAATTTGAGAACAAATCCTTTGAAGAATTCTTCAAAGAAAATGGTATTGCCCATGATTTCTCTTGTCCTAGAACTCCACAGCAAAATGGGGTTGTAGAACGAAAGAATAGGACTCTTCAAGAAATGGCCAGAACCATGATCAATGAAACCAATATGGCTAAGCATTTCTGGGCAGAAGCAATAAACGCTGCATGTTATATTCAGAATAGAATCTCTATCAGACCTATTCTAAATAAGACTCCCTATGAATTGTGGAAGAATAGAAAGCCCAACATTTCATATTTCCATCCTTTTGGATGTGTATGCTTTATTCTGAACACTAAAGATCATCTTGGTAAGTTTGATTCCAAAGCTCAAAAGTGTTTCCTTCTTGGATATTCTGAACGCTCAAAAGGCTACAGGGTATACAATACTGAAACATTGGTTGTAGAAGAATCAATCAATATCAGGTTTGATGATAAGCTTGGTTCTGAAAAACCAAAGCAAGTTGATAATTTTGCAGGTTGTGATATTGACATATCAGAAGTTGTTGAGCCAAGAAGCAACGCATCAGAAGCAGAGCTCCTCAGAAGCAAAGAATCTGAAGATCAAGTAACAGCTTCTCTGGAGGATCTAAGTATTTCTGAAGAACCATCTGTCAGAAGATCATCCAGACTCATCTCTGGTCATTCAGAAGATGTCATTCTTGGAAAGAAGGATGATCCAATCAGAACAAGAGCATTCCTTAGGAACAATGCAGACTGTCAATTAGGTCTTGTATCTTTGATCGAGCCAACTTCTGTTGATCATGCTCTAGAAGATCCAGACTGGATAATTGCTATGCAAGAAGAACTAAATCAGTTTACAAGGAATGATGTTTGGGATCTTGTTCCTAGACCAGATGGATTCAATATAATCGGTACAAAATGGGTCTTCAGAAACAAGCTTAGTGAGAAAGGTGAAGTGGTAAGGAACAAAGCCAGACTGGTGGCTCAGGGTTATAGTCAGCAAGAAGGGATTGACTACACAGAAACCTTTGCACCAGTGGCCAGGTTAGAGTCTATTCGTCTATTAATTTCTTTTGCCACTCAACATAACATCACTCTCTATCAGATGGATGTTAAGAGTGCCTTCTTAAATGGTTATATAGATGAAGAAGTTTATGTCCATCAACCTCCTGGTTTTGAAGACTCTATGTCTCCTAATCATGTTTTTAAACTTAAGAAATCATTGTATGGATTGAAACAGGCTCCCAGAGCTTGGTATGAACGCTTAAGTTCTTTCCTTCTAGATAATGGTTTCACTAGAGGAAAAGTGGACACTACTCTCTTTTGTAAAACCTTTGAAAAGGATATTTTAATTTGTCAAATATATGTAGATGATATTATTTTTGGAACATCTAATGCTACACTTGGAAAGGAGTTTGCTAAGTCTATGCAGGCTGAGTTTGAAATGAGCATGATGGGAGAACTCAAGTATTTCCTTGGAATACAAATAAATCAAACATCAGAAGGAACGTATGTTCACCAAACCAAGTATGTGAAGGAACTTCTGAAGAAGTTCAATCTTCTAGACTGCAAAGAAGCCAAAACTCCTATGCATCCAACATGCATCCTAGGTAAGGATGAGGTAAGTAAGAAGGTAGATCAGAAGCTATACAGAGGTATGATTGGATCTCTTCTATATCTGACTGCTTCTAGACCTGACATTCTGTTCAGTGTTTGTTTGTGTGCTAGATTCCAATCGGATCCTAGAGAATCTCATTTAACTGCTGTTAAGAGGATTCTAAGGTATCTGAAAGGTACTACTAATGTTGGTTTAGTTTACAGAAAATCTAAAGAATACAACTTAGTAGGATTCTGCGATGCTGATTATGCTGGAGACAGAATTGAAAGAAAAAGTACTTCAGGAAGTTGCCAATTTCTTGGAAGTCACTTAATCTCCTGGTACAGCAAGAAGCAAGCAACCATTGCTCTATCAACCACAGAAGCAGAATATGTCGCAGCTGCTGGTTGTAGTACACAGATGCTCTGGATGAAGAGTCAGTTAGAAGATTATCAGATATTTGAGAGTAACATTCCTATATTCTGTGATAATACTTCTGCTATATGTTTATCTAAGAATCCTATTCTTCATTCAAAAGCTAAACATATTGAGATAAAACATCATTTCATAAGGGACTATGTTCAGAAGGGTGTTATATCTTTAAACTTTGTTGATACAGACCATCAATGGGCTGATATCTTTACAAAACCCCTGGCTGAAGATAGGTTTAAGTTCATTCTGAAGAACATCAGTATGGATTTATGCCCAGAATGAGAAGATGAGAATTTCTCATGTATGATTATCTTCTGAAATGAATGTGGAACATTTTTTTTAATCAGAAGTTCTGATTGAATTCGTTTAGAAATTATGATTCGGTTATTACTAACGTTTCATTGTCTAAGTTGATTCAGAACATCTTGTAAAGCAAAACAGCTGTTACGCTTTATCTCGGGATGGTAAACCTGCCGTTACTATTCATGGATAAGCGCGCGTGCAGTTGAAGGGACGCCGACCATAGGTAACTGTGCCAGTCACTTCATTTGTCTTTATTATCTCTCCTCACGTCACGTAACATTAAATGCTTTTCATCATTCGTTTCATTTTATTTTCCTTTAAATACTCTTCAAAATGGTTTTCGGTTTCCTATCTCTTTGTTTCCTTGTGTTTTACATTCCAGTAAATGTTTTCTTTTGTCGTTTTATACATCTGAATCTTTTTATATATACTTTTTGATGTTATGACAAAAAGGGGGAGAAAGATAAATGATAAATGATTTGATTAAATCTATCAGTTGCTGGGTAAAGGCTCCCACACATTCACTAACAAGAACTGCAAGTTCTATATGGTTTAAGTGTTTTGCAGGTACAAAGAAGTGAAGTGAATCTTCAAAGCAAACACTAGAAGCAAAACCATTGAAACTGAAGCAAGCTGAGTGCTGTCAAGCTTCAGAGATCAGAAGCAAGAAAGAAGAATGAATCAGAAGCACTGATAATAGAATTTGAACATTCCTGTTCTGACAAAATTCTATTTGCCCTGATACACATAATGTTATGGCTTTGATACATTATTTGCTCTGATACATGTTTTTAGCCTAAAATGCTCTGATACATTTGGCTCTGATACATATCATGTATTTGAATATACATTTTATGTTCTAACTCGTTCATGCTGACTTTTGTCGTTTAGTTTTTGTTCTGTAACATTTCAGGATGTAGAGATGCTCAAATGATGCTCTGGTACATTCAACAATGTTCTGATACAAATCTAGCATGAAGTGATGTTAGTAGACATTCAAAGTTCTGAAGCTATCCGAGGGAAGCAGAAATCAGAAGATGTGAATGTTCCAAAAGATCCAGAAATTCAAGTTCTGAAGCTGTCCTGAATGGAAGCAGAAGTCAGAAGCTGTGAATGTTCTAAAGATCAAAGAAATTCAAGTTCTGAAGCTGTCCTGAATGGAAGCAGAAGTCAGAAGCTGTGAATGTTCTGAAGATCAAAGAAATTCAAGTTCTGAAGCTGTCCAATGGAAGCAGAAGTCAGAAGCTATGGATTCTCTGAAGGCAGAAGCTCATATGATCGTCTCTACCGAAATAATCAGGGAAGTCTTTTATTAAAGTTCTTCGAGTATTTATTTCAGGGGGAGATTATTTATCTCAGGGGGAGATTGTTAATCTCAGGGGGAGACATATTCATATGCTTATGCTATAGCTGTGTAATTTGTCTTTTGCCGTCTACTCTTTCTGATCGCAAATTCATATCATTTATATATGTTTTTGTCATCATCAAAAAGGGGGAGATTGTTAGAACAAGATTTGTTCTTATCAATTATCTTAGTTTTGATGATAACAATAATATGAATTTTGCTCAAGATAATATGGTACTCTAATCCAATGCAATTTCCCTTTCAGGAAATATATATAAAGAGTACGCATAATTCAGCGCTCAGAAGATGTGTCTCAAATGGTTCAGCATGCAACATCAGAACATGGTCTGGCAAGACATCAGAAGATGGTCGAAGCAGAATCAGAACATGGGTCTATGGAAGCATCAGAAGAACATGAGATCAGAAGCACTGAAGATCAGAAGATGGTATCACGCTCAGAAGCACTTCAAGGTCAGAAGATCAGAAGATGCTGTGCACCAAGCTGTTTGACTCTGATGATATTCAAACGTCGTATTCACAAACATCAGATCAGAAGGAAGTACACGTGGCAGACTACGCTGACTGACAAAAGGAACGTTAAAGCTACTAAAGGCTACGTCAGTAGACACAGCGTGAACAAGGCTCGAGGTAGTTGACAAAAGCGTATAACATTAAATGCAAAGCTGTACGGAACACGCAAAGCATTAAATGCATTCAACGGTCATCTTCTCAACGCCTATAAATATGAAGTTCTGATGAGAAGCAAGGTTAACGATTTCGCACCAATACAATTCAAATTAACTTGCTGAAACGCTGTTCAAATCAAAACTCAGAATCTTCATCTTCATCAAAGCTCACTACATTGCTGTTGTAATATCTTAGTGAGATTAAGCTTAAATTGTAAGAGAAATATCACAGTTGTGATTATCGCTTTTAAGAAGCATTTGTAAACTCTTGAATAGATTACATTAAGTTGTAAGGAACTAGAGTGATCAGTTGATCAGTATACTCTAGGAAGTCTTAGCAGTTAGCTGAGCAGGAAGTCTTGGCAGTTGGCTGAGCAGGAAGTCTTGGCAGTTGGCTGAGCAGAAAGTCTTAGGAGTGAACTAAGCCTAGAGTGATCGTGTTGATCAGTAGACTCTAGAAAAGTCTTAGGAGTGAACTAAGCAGTTGTTCCTGGAGTGATCAGGTTGTGATCAGAAGACTCTGGAAGACTTAGTTGCGGCTAAGTGGAAAACCATTGTAATCCGTGCGATTAGTGGATTAAATCCTCAGTTGAGGTAAATCATCTCTGCGGGGGTGGACTGGAGTAGCTTCGTTAACAGCGAACCAGGATAAAAATAATTGTGCATTTTATTTTTATCGCTCAAGATTTTAAGTCACACTTATTCAATCCCCCCCTTTCTAAGTGTTTTTCTATCCTTCAGTTGTCAACAAAAACTTCTCCAAATTTCTCACATCTCAGCACTTTAGAGATGAATGATGGAGAGATGGTAATGTGGGATCCACGAACTTGGGAAACGATGGTGGTTTTCCCTTCTGAATCTATCCGGAGGGATGCAAACATCCAGAAATACGCCAGCATGTTTGGGTAAACAGACCCTTCCAGGATTCCTTGGTAAACTTGTAAGTTTTGGGAGGCAAACAGTGCATCAACGTTAATGCTGTTTTGATCAAACTCTTTAGCAGAGAGTTTAAACTCTTTCTTGATAACAGATTTGATAGTGTTATAAGATAGAGGTGTCATTTTTGCAAGAAGGTACAAGAAAGAAAAAACCTTGATAAAAATATGGAAGAGGATGAATAAACGATCAGAATGGCAAGGTTTATATAGAGGACATTAGTCTTAAAGAGTGGTTACGCTTTAAATTCTGATTGGACCGCGTGTGGCTTCCCCGAGGGAAGATATGGAGTCCGCCGTTTCTGGCCTTGGAAGTTGGAATGTAATCATGTTAGAAACTGATACACGCACGTCTTAGTTAGACGTTTTGAAAAAGTGATGTCATTATTAAATTATTGTTACGGCTAGTGGAGCAAAAACGTCAAATCAAAACTAAGTGGCAGCAAAGGGTAATCATGTCATGTGTATACGCTATCGAGGTCATTATGATAGTTGAAAAATACATTTTTCTTGACAATTTAAGAATTGTTAAAATTTTATTTGTGACATGGCGTGATAGAATATATGGATAATTGAAAGATAAATCATACATATATCCATTAATTAGTCTGATTACAAGAGGTGGGACAAGTGCAAAATGAAAAGGCATTACAAAGGTTATCCCAATTAATTGAAGTCTTCAGGAAGATTATTCTTCATTTTGGAATATTGGGATGCCCATAGTGACAGACGGCGTTCGATTAGTGCTTGCTGCTTTTTTAGCTCTTCAATTTCTGGTACTAATTTTTGCGCCGTTTCGATATGTTGAATCCCCGTTTGCACCACTTCATCCAACTCGTTCTGCTTGGATTGTTTGATTTCCTCTTGACGAGACTTGGCAGTTTTAATCTTCGCTTCGAGACGTTCAATTTCTTGTTCCCAAGATTTGATGTCCGCTCCACAAGTTTCATACTCCTCTTGGCGCTTTGCATGCTCAAGCTCGAAGGCACCAGCTCTGGTAGTTGCTTCATTAGCAGCTTTCCACGAAGAACTATGAGAAGTTACTTTCGCGTCGAGCTTTTGGTCAACATCTCGCTTTCGAAGGTTATCAGCTTGAAGTTGATCAAGCAGAGAAGTTAGTGAAACGATTACTTGTGAGACTTCGTCAGAAACCTGGAGTAGATCCACCTTCTTTAAAAGATTGTTTAAACCAAAGCAGCTGGTGGAATCTTCGCTCAGAACTTCGATAAGGTTGGTGTCAAAGAATTTTTTCTTTATCTGACGAAGGAGGTTTGGAATATCATTTCCCTTACCACTTTCCGCCAAAATGTTCGAAGAAGGCTCAACCATGATAGGCGAAACATTTTTGGCACTCATCATAGCCTTGAGGAAACTTACAGGGTCAGTATTCTTAAGTCGCTCTAGTTCAGCAAGAGTGAGCGCAATAGGAATTTGATACGAGGTAGTTGCAGGGGCAACTATGGTCCCAAAGGTCGAAGTTTCATTATTGCCTGGTGGAGGCAAACTAGAAGCTTCATCCATATTCTCGTGTTCAGGGATGGTATCTTCACTCCCAGTCAGCTGCTCAACTACATCACCGCTATTAGAATGTTGAGGGTTTTCTTCCACGTCTTCGTCTTGATTGGTAGGTGGAGAAGCCTCGTTTGAATGACTTTCCTCAGCATGTACAGGTGAAACGATAGTCGTAATGGGTTGAATATCTTCGAGAACTGGAGAAAGGACAGGAGATTTTTCGTCGAGGAATACCTGTTACATAAATCAAAATTTGTTAAGACCGGAAGTTGCGAAAAAACTTGTTCGTCGATTAAAGGACAAATGTATACCATGAAGATTGTCAACATCAATGTTGAGATCTGAAGCTTTAAGGTCATAAGTAGATGTGCCTACATCGTCCTACATACACGAGGTAAAACGTAAACTTAGCAATAAAAGTTAAGTGAGAAGGATTGTTATAGTATAAGATTCAATACCTTGGTTGGGACATTATCTGGGCTCGAGTTATGACTTTCGACAATTGGGACATTACCAGTGATCTTTAAAGGTAGTTCATCAGAGGATACCTTATCAATCGATGAAGTAAGCTTTGAAGTCCCAGATCCCTTTTCTTTGGCTAGATAAATAATGGCTTTTTGTCTTTTCTTCGCAGCTTGTATGGTACGAGGAGGAGATTTGTCCTCATCATCTGAAGCACTAGTGTTTGAAAGTTTCCGTTTCGGAGTTGTCGGAGGCTTCGAACTCTGAGAATATTCATATTGAGCAAAGTGAATAATATTCAGAATAAACGCACAAGTTAAAGTATAAAAAATGTATATGTACTGTTGGTTTCTTGCCAGTGGTGGCAGAATCACTCCCACTTGCTTTGTTGTTTCTCGAAGCTTCAGCATCCTTTTGTGCAGCTGCCTCCTTAATAACTCTCTTTCGACCTACAACTGTGAACAGAATAGAGGTCAGTATATAGGTAAGGAAAGAAGGTTAATCGAAGGATAGTCCAAACCCCAACCTTCAGGTATTGGAGTCAAAACACGAACGTGTTCAAGACCTATATGAAGATGTCCCTTGAAAGTATCCAAGGTATGCTTAGTCGGAACCACTAGTTCAGCGCGCTTTTTGGATTGTTCGCAAAGGATTTTGGGGACATTCCCACACACAAACCAGTCTAGAAAAGGAGGACTTAGAGCCACACCAAAATCAGCACTAGGTAGTGGAGGGAATTTTGGAGGATTAAGTTTGAAAGCCACTTCATAACGTTGTTCAGGTCGAACATACGTGGGTAATTTCAACTTATCCAATTTAGTAGAAAATTTTTCAAGCAAAGTGACCGCAGCTTCACGAACGGTCCGACTAAGTTCATCAGGTCTATAGATAGTTTCAAAGAATTTTTGAAAGGCTTGGATTTCTTTAATATGAGTCGAAGTACCTTTTTTGAAGTTTGCCTGCACATCAGCAAAAGCTTCAGTTAGTTCTTGAGAAAGGCTTTCAACATCGAAGATTTGCTTAGTATAATACTCGTTCCACCATTGATGGAAATCTATGGTAGAATAGAAGGCCGGCTCGAAGGAGATTTATGAACAAATGCATGAATGTATGATTTGAAATGTGTTTTAATTGATGTTTGATGATGTTATGATGTTAGAAGATTCATAAAAGGTGTTATGTTTGTGGTTATAACATGTATTCTATTGTTGTTCGTAATGGTTGGTGTTTTTAAGCTTGATTAGATTGAGTTTAGGGGATTTGGAATGGAATTCGTATGCTTTTTTCTGAGATTTTGGATTTTATGAAATCGCCAGTTCGCGCCGCAAACTATTGTTTGAGCCGCGAACTGCTTGGCAGAAACTCAAGAATATTTGATTCACTCAGTTCGCGCCGCGAACTTTGTTGGCGCCGCGAACCTTGTTTTACAGAACTTTTTCCAAACTTTGAAATGTCATAACTTTTGATTCGTAACTCCTTTTTAGGTGCCGTTTGACGCACATTGAAGCTTAATTAATTGTCTATATGATAGAATAAAATGGATTGACACTTGTTTGATTAATTATGATGATAATTGGGAATAATATTTCATTATGGATGTATGTTATGGATGATTTGTTAATGATCAATGTTCATGGATGTATTATGTGGTATGATAACCGTGAGTTATGTGATTGATTTCTAAATGATAATTGATACTTGATATTGGTGGAATGTCATATTGTGTAATGTTGTGCAAGGTTGGAAAGATGTGATTGTGTAGTTTAAGAGATAGAGAGATCTTCTTAAATGCATGAGTCTTGTTTTGTTGCACACGTACACAAGCATGAGTCTTTGAAAGTGGCAATGTTGGGTAATCTCGCGAAGGTTATTGACTTGTTCCAAACCTAACGATTATGGGGTTTGAAAGCTTAACGAGTATGGGGCTTTGAGGTGGTTATCTAGTCTAGAGAGAATGACAATCGGCATGACCGGAAATGATAACGGAGGGATCCACATGCATATCGCATAGAGTCACACTTGAGTCGCACGTGTCGGTGTGGAATGTTGTTATGTGTGATTATGTGGTATGAATGTGTGGATGTGAATTTGATTGATATGCATATATGTGGAATGATGAATCATTTGATATGAATTAGAGAATGTGATGAGAATGAGATATATGTGATTAATACATATTTGATGTGAAATGTGAAATATATATGTATGAGTGATATATGCGTATATATGTAAATCATCGATATATGAGGTTGTGAATTAATTGTGATGCTTAATTGTATTGAACATGTTAACTTTATTTTGGAGATAAATACCTGTTTTGAGAAAAGTGAAGGATCGTGAAATGTATGCTTACTTATGTTGCATTTCCCATTATTATATTTTCTATGAATTCTCACCCTTCTGTTTGAATGTTACCCTTGGTTGGTAACGTGTAGGTTCAGAAGAGTAGTTGCTTGATTCGTGACTTAGCCGGAGAGCTCCGAGGTTTCGTTTTGATTAGGTAGAGAGTCGTATGCTCTTATCATGTAACACTTGGGGGTTTTCTTAGACTTATGTTCATGTTTGAGTATTGCTATTTTCGATGGTTTGTTGAATATTGGATGTATGTGATAACATTTGGATATGTTGATTTAAAGGCCGTTGTAGCCTATGATTGTGATTTTCAAGTAACAAAGATATAGATGTTGTTTGAATTTGGTAGATGAATATAGTATGGGATATATTCATTGAAATCTTTAATAGCAATTCGAATTGTTTTTTCGCAAGCGTTCATGCATAATGTATGAGAACATGAGATTACATTTGTGTTACAAAATGATCTTTGCGTATTATGGATGTTGTATGTATATTATTTTGGGATTTTCATTTTGTGAAAATCAATATGTGGCGCCCTTTTTCCTTTATGCATGCTTACTATTCGATCTGTATGATATATTTTTTGGTTAGAAAAGCGGTGTTACATTAGTGGTATCAGAGCCTGGTCGACCAGTTGGTCAATAATAGTTAATGTCTTTATTCCCGTTGTATTAGATTTGTGTATCTGACACGATCGATACTGTTTTGTTTGCTTTGGTTGTTGGTTATCGTAGGACAATGGTTGCTGGGAGGAATGATGATGCCATTGCTGATGCATTGAGGATGTTGGCTGGATCTCTTGGTCAAATTCCTCAAGCTAATGCTGGAAATCGCAATGGTGATGATGATGAGTATCGTGCTTTGGGGACTTTCCAGAAGAACAATCCTCCTATCTTTGAGGGAGAGCATGAGCCGGATAAAGCTCAAGCTTGGTTGAAGGCTATTGAGAAGATAATTCGAGTCATGAATTGCACCGATGCTTAGAGAGTGCAGTTTGGTACTCACATGCTGGAAAAGGAAGCTGAGGATTGGTGGGGCAATATGGCTCAGAGGTTTGATAAGGAAGGTATTTAGGTTAATTGGGATCGTTTTTGTGATGCATTTTTGGAAAACTATTTTCTGGAAGATTGCCGTGGAAAGAAAGAGGTGGAATTCTTTGAGTTGACGCAAGGAAATGGTACCGTGGCGGAGTATTCTGCTAGATTTCAAGAGCTTATCAAGTATTGTCCTTACTAAAATACTATGAATGCGGAGAGATCTAAATGTTTGAAGTTTATGAATGGTTTGAGACCTGATATCAAGAAGGCGATTGGTTACCAACAGATTACCCGTTTTGCTGAGTTGATCAATAAGAGTCGGATTTATGATGAGGATAGTAGGGAGAGTGCTTCTCACTACAAGGCTATGAATGAGAAGAAAGGTCAATATCGTGGGAAACCATACAATAATAAGAAGAAAGCTGTTTTTGGCGGAAAGCCAAGTGGGGGAGGATCTAGTGCTCCGATCAAGTGTTTCAAATGTGGTGTTGAGGGACATCGTGTTGTTGATTGTCCCAAAGTTGAAGTGACATGTTTCAAGTGTGGCAAGAGTGGTCATAAGGCAAACGAGTGTAGAGGTGGTTCAAAAGTGACTTGTTACAATTGTGGGGAGCAAGGTCACATTAGCACCAAATGTGATAAGCCAAAGAAGGAACAAGCGAAAGGGAAAGTGTTTGCATTGTCTGGAGCGGAGGCTTCTACCGATGATAGGCTAATCCAAGGTACGTGCTTTATTAATGCTACACCTTTGATTGCTATTATTGATATCGGTGCAACACATTCCTTCATTTCTTTGGATTGTGCTAAGAGATTGAATCTTGTGTTATCTGATATGCGTAGAAGTATGGTTATTGATACACCTGCTATGGGTTATGTTTCTACTTCTTTTGTGTGTTTGAATTGTCCGTTGAGTATTTTTGGTAGAGATTTTGGGATTGATTTAGTTTGTCTTCCGTTAGAGCAACTTGATGTGATTTTGGGTATGAATTGGTTGGAATTTAATCGTGTGTATATCAACTGCTTTAATAAGACTGTTATTTTTCCTGAGAATGGTGTTAAGGAAGATTTGTTTTTGTCTGCTAAGCAAGTTGGTGAATCTGTTCAAGATGGGGCTGAATTGTTTATGTTACTGGCAACCTTAGATGTGCATGAGAAGAGAACCATTGATGCATTGCCAATAGTTTGTGATTTTGCGGAGGTATTCCCTGAGGATGTAAGTGATTTATCGCCGGAATGTGAAGTTGAGTTTTCGATTGATTTAGTTCCTGGAAGTAGTCCTGTATCGATGGCTCCATATAGGATGTCTGCTTATGAGTTAAAAGAGTTGAAGAGTCAACTTGAGGATTTGTTGGAGAAAAAGTTTATTCGTCCTAGTGTATCACCGTGGGGTGCACCTGTTTTGTTGGTTAAGAAGAAGGAAGGTTCTATGAGGCTTTGTGTTGATTATAGGCAATTGAACAAAGTGACGATTAAGAACAAGTATCCACTTCCGAGGATTGATGATTTGATGGATCAGTTGGTTGGAGCTTGTGTGTTTAGCAAGATTGATTTGAGGTCTGGGTATCATCAGATTCGTGTGAAAGCGGAGAATATTCAGAAAACTGCTTTTAGGACGAGGTATGGTCATTATGAGTATTCTTTTATGCCGTTTGGTGTGACTAATTCACCTGGTGTATTCATGGAGTATATGAATAGGATTTTTCATGATTATCTGGATAAGTTTGTGGTTGTGTTCATTGATGATATTTTGATCTATTCCAAGAGTGAAGATGATCATGCAGAGCATTTGAGAATTGTGTTATCAGTGTTGAAAGAGAAGAGGTTGTTTGCTAAGCTTTCTAAGTGTGAATTTTGGTTAAAGGAAGTGAGTTTTCTTGGCCACGTGATCTCTAGTGGAGGTATTTCTGTTGACCCGTCGAAGATTGAAGCTATATCTCAATGGGAAGCTCCTAAGTCTGTTTCTGAGATTAGAAGTTTTCTTGGTTTGGCTGGTTAGTATAGGAAGTTCATTGAGGGATTTTCTAAGTTATCTTTGTCGTTGACGTTGTTGACTAGGAAGGGTCAAGCTTTCATTTAGACTTCGTAGTGTGAAGCGAATTTTCAAGAGCTGAAGAAAAGATTGACTACGGCTCCTATTTTGATTTTTCCGGATCCGTTTGAACCGTTTGTGGTGTATTGTGATGCTTCATTGTTAGGTTTGGGAGGCGTTTTGATGCAAAAAGGGCAAGTGGTAGCTTATGCTTCAAGGCAACTTAAAATTCATGAGAGGAATTATCCGACGCATGATTTGGAGTTGGCCGCCGTTGTGTTTGTTTTGAAACTTTGGAGGCATTAGTTGTTTTGATTAAGATTTGATGTGTATAGTGATCACAAGAGTTTGAAGTATTTGTTTGATCAAAAAGAGTTGAATATGAGGCAACGAAGATGGTTGGAATTCCTGAAAGATTATGATTTTAGTTTGAACTACCATCCTGGAAAAGCGAATGTTGTAGCCGATGCATTGAGTAGGAAATCATTGCATATGTCTATGTTGATGATTCAAGAATTGGAATTGTTGGAACGATTTAGAGATTTGAGTTTGGTTTGTGAAGCGACGTCTTCGTGTGTTAAGCTTGGTATGTTGAAGCTTACTAGTGGTATTTTGGATGAGATTAGAAAAGGATAAAAATCGGATTTGAGATTGGTTGACATTATGACATTGATTAACCAAGGTAAAGGTGGTGACTTTCGGATTGATGAGAATGGTGTTATGAGATGTCGTGATCGCGTTTGTATTTCGGATGTTGCGGATTTGAGAAAAAGAATTCTTGAGGAAGGGCATAGATGTGGTTTGAGTATTCATCCCGGTGCTACTAAAATGTATCAAGATTTGAGGAAAATGTTTTGGTGGCAAGGTATGAAGAAGGATATAGCGGAATTTGTTTATTCATGTTTGACTTGTCAAAATTCAAAAATTGAACATCAAAAGCCGTCTGGTTTGATGCAACCGTTATATATTCCCGAGTGGAAGTGGGATAGTATCTCTATGGATTTTGTTTCGGGTTTGCCAAGAACATCGAGTAATTGTGAGGCAATTTGGGTCGTTGTGGATAGATTGACGAAATGTGCTCACTTTATTCCGATGAGGATGGATTATTCGATGGAAAGACTTGCTAAGTTATACACTGAGAAGATTGCGTGTTTGCATGGTATTCCGTCAAGTATCGTTTCGGATAGAGATCCAAGGTTCACTTCTAGATTTTGGGAAGGTTTGCAAAGTGCTTTGGGTACGAAGTTGCGTTTGAGTTCGGCGTATCATCCGCAAACTGATGGTCAATCAAAGAGGACTATTCAGTCGCTTGAAGATCTTTTGAGGTCTTGTGTTTTGGAGCAAGGAGGAAATTGGGATAATTTCTTACCTTTGATTGAGTTTACTTATAACAACAGTTTCCATTGGAGTATTGGAATGGCACCTTTTGAGGCTCTTTATGGTAGAAGGTGTAGGACTCCTTTGTGTTGGTATGAATCGGGAGAGAGTGCTGTGGTTGGACCCGAGTTAATTCAAGAGACTATAGATAAGATTAAGATGATTCAAGAGAAAATGAGGGCTTCTCAAAGTCATCAGAAGAGTTATCATGATAAGCGGAGGAAGGCCCTTGAGTTTGAGATGGATGAACATATGTTTCTTCGAGTTACGCCAATAACGGGTGTTGGTAGAGCATTGAAGTCGCGTAAGTTGACGCCGCGTTCCATTTTACCTTATCAGATTTCGGAGAGAGTAGGTGAAGTGGCATATCAGATTGCATTGCCACCGTCTCTTTCTAATCTTCATGATGTGTTCTGATCGTACCTGATCAGAAGAATCGTCGCTGGCTGCTCGGACTGGATCTTCTAGGAAGGAGGAGTGGGGTGTACCAGCAAGGTACTCCGATGCCAAAGTAAGTTGACGAGCGATGGAGCTCAAGTACAAGCTAAAGTGAGTAAGAAGTGAATACCTGACCCTCTAGTCAAAGAGGGTATTTATAGCCCCCAGTGCTGGGCCATGATCTCGCTATTGGGTTGGACTTCCAAGCCCAACTAGGAGACTGCCAGGTTTCCTGAGCGGAAATATCGGAGGTGCGTGAGTGCCATCTGTCCTGGTTAACCGCTCCGAAGTTCAAGGGAGACGCGGTCTTTTAGAAGTCACGTGGAACCCGTATTATTCGGAGGGTTGAATATGAAGGAGCCCTGCGCGGAGCAGGGTCCTCGGCGATGAAGGTGCTCGCGGGAAGCGCCTATGCCGGGCATCAGCCAGCTCGCGGGGAGCATGGTGCCGAGGGACTACCGACTCGGGGGAAGCAGTCCTGCCGGGTGCTACGTGGTCCACGAAGATGTCCTTGCCGAGCATATCTAAAATGGGTGCCTTAGACCCAGAGGTGAGTCACCGAGGATCTTGGGCCTCTGAGGTTTACTGGGCCGAAACTATGTTGGGCCTACCCTTGGCCCAGTCCAGAACATGTTCCATGTGTCTCAATTGAGGAGGTACATTGCGGATCCATCGCATGTTGTTCAATTAGATGATGTTCAAGTGAGAGATAATTTGACGTTTGACACATCACCTATGCGAATAGAAGATCGAGAGGTGAAGAAGCTTCGTGGTAAGGAGATTGCTTTGGTAAAAGTGACATGGGGTGGAATGGCCGATGGAAATATCACTTGGGAACTCGAGGGTAAGATGAGGGAATCATATCCGGAGTTGTTTGTTTGAGGTAATTTTCAAGGCCGAAAATCTTTTAAGCGGGGGAGAGTTGTAACGCCCTATTTTTATCAGATTTAATTAATTAGGATTATTTGATATTTGATAATTGTTTATGTGTTTTATTTAATTATTGTTTGCGTGATAATTATTTAATTGGGTGGTAATATGTTATTTAGCTAAGTAATAATTGGTAGAATTTTATTTGAAATTAGTTAAATGGGCTTAGTTGAGTGAAAAAGAGTATTAGGTGGGTTAAGCCCAAGGAAATAATGAGAATTAGGAGAGAATATTATGTCATAACCTAAATAGAAAGAAAAGAAGAAAAAGATAGAAAGAAGAGAAGAAGAACATAGAAGAGAAGGAGAAGGAATTTGTAAATTTTAGAAGAGGGTGGATTAAGAGTTAGAGGTAAGGGTTTGAATACAAGTTCTTGTAGAATCTATGATTGGGTAATGTGTTTTGTTGTGATTATCTCTTCATCTTTGCAATTTCATTGAAACATAGAAAAGTTAGGGTTTATGAACAAATGCATGAATGTATGATTTGAAATGTGTTTTAATTGATGTTTGATGTTGTTATGATGTTATAAGATTCATAAAAGGTGTTATGTTTGTGGTTTTAAAATGTATTCTAATGTTGTTCGTGATGGTTGGTGTTTTTCAGCTTGATTGGGTTGAGTTTAGGGGATTTGGAATGGAATTCGTATGCTGTTTTCTGAGATTTGGGATTTTCTGAAATCGCCAGTTCGCGCCGCGAACTATTGTTCGAGCCGCGAACTGCTTGGCAGAAACTCAGGAATATTTGATTCACTCAGTTCGCGCCGCGAACTTTGTTGGCGTCGCGAACCCTGTTTTACAGAACTTTTTCCAAACTTTGAAATGTCATAACTTTTGATTCGTAACTCCTTTTTAGGTGCCGTTTGAAGCATATTGAAGCTTAATTAATTGCCTATATGATAGAATAGAATGGATTTACACTTGTTTGATTAATTATGATGATAATTGGGAATAATATTTCATTATGGATGTATGTTATGGATGAGTTGTTAATGATCAATGTTCATGGATGTATTATGTGGTATGATAACCGTGAGTTATGTGATTGATTTCTAAATGATAATTGATACTTGATATTGGTGGAATGTCATGTTGTGTAATGTTGTGCAAGGTTGGAAAGATGTGATTGTGTAGTTTAAGAGATAGAGAAATCGTCTTAAATGCATGAGTCTTGTTTTGTTGCGCACGTACACAAGCACGAGTCTTTGAAAGTGGCAATGTTGGGTAATCTCGCGAAGGTTATTGACTTGTTCCAAACCTAACGAGTATGGGGTTTGAAAGCTTAACGAGTATGGGGCTTTGAGGTGGTTATCTAGTCTATAGAGAATGACAATCGGCATGACCGGAAATGATAACGGAGGGATCCACATGCATATCGCATTGAGTCACACTTGAGTCGCACGTGTCGGTGTGGAATGTTGTTATGTGTGATTATGTGGTGTGAATGTGTGGATGTAAATTTGATTGATATGCATATATGTGGAATGATGAATCATTTGATATGAATTAGAGAATGTGATGAGAATGAGATATATGTGATTAATACATATTTGATGTGAAATGTGAAATATATATGTATGAGTGATATATGTGTATATATGTAAATCATCAATATATGAGGTTGTGAATTAATTGTGATGCTAAATTGTATTGAACATGTTAACTTTATTTTGGAGATAAATACATGTTTTGAGAAAAGTGAAGTATTGTGAAATGTATGCTTACTTATGTTGCATTTCCCATTATTATATTTTCTATTTAGAATTTGAATTCTCAACCTTCTGTTTGAATATTACCCTTGGTTGGTAACGTGCAGGTTCAGAAGAGTAGTTGCTTGATTCATGACTTAGCCGGAGAGCTCCGAGGTTTCGTTTTGATTAGGTAGAGAGTCATATGCTCTGATCATGTAACACTTGGGGGTTTTCTTAGACTTATGTTCATGTTTGAGTATTGCTATGCCTATTTTATATGGTTTGTTGAATATTAGATGTATGTGATAACATTTGGATTTGTTGATTTAAAGGCCGTTGTAGCCTATGATTGTGATTTTCAAGTAACAAAGATATAGATGTTGTTTGAATTTGGTACATGAATATAGTATGGGATATATTCATTGAAATCTTTAATAGCAATTCGAATTGTTTTTCCACAAGCGTTTATGCATAATGTATGAGAACATGAGATTACATTTGTGTTACAAAATGATCTTTGTGTATTATGGATGTTGTATGTATATTATTTTGGGATTTTCATTTTGTGAAAATCAACATGTGGCGCCCTTTTTCCTTTATGCATGCTTACTCTGTTCGATTTGTATGATATATTTGGGGTTAGAAAAGGGGTGTTACAATATCCAGAAGGGATCACTGAACGGTTCAGTCATCTAGGGGTTAGTCACTCGCGGGTAGCTTGCGCAGGGTTCCTAAGTCAATGAACGTTATATCTCGTGACGATCATTGAACGGGTCATTGTCCAGATGGTTATTCACAGCAGTTGGATGTGCAGGTTGTGAGTCACAATGGAGGATCGTGCAATTCTAATCAAGATTGGTTATAGTGGATTAAGACCTCTGTTGAGAGGCAAATCACCTGAAGAAGGTGGACTGGAGGTAGCCTTATCAGAAGGTGAACCAGGATAAAAATGAATGTGTCTTTTACTTTCTGCACTATTCGTTTTAATTTAGAACAATCAAGCAAAATTTCTTCAGAACTGTACTGAGACCAGTCAGAAGTTCTGATGACACACAGAAGTTAAAATGAACATCTCATTGGTTATGTAGCTCTACTTCTACATGCTTCTGCAACATCGAAAGCATAATCCAATAGATGATAAAAACGAAAGAAAGAAAAGACGTTAATAAAGAAAGGGAATTTTAATTGATAAAGAACACAATTCAATCCCCCCTTTCTTGTGTCTTTCTCCACCTTCAATTGGTATCAGAGCATGGCTCTGTATTGATCTCAAGATCAAACACTTAACTGTGTAGAGAGATCCAGAAGGAGAAAAACCATAATGAGTTAAAAATCAACGTCATACTCCAACGCTCAGTATAATCAGAAGATGTCAAGGCAAAGATCTTAAGACTCTGATCGTATCACCTCCGTATCAGAAGGAGTCTTGAAAATTACAAAAGAATATTCTACAAAGCTTGAGACATCAGAATGAAGAATATGTGCTCAATATTCAAAGATGAATGAGTATAGTTGACTCATGACAAGAGATCATCTCAGACTCATCAACGTCAGTCAGAGGAAGAAGATAAGAAAGAACTAGATTTTAAAAATGAAGAATCTGTAGCAAGGAAAGACAGAACATCTGCTCAAATGAAGACTTTCAAAATCAGGAAGACAAAACAAGCAAAGTTGACTCAAGCCAGAATGATCAAATCCATTCGGTTAAGATCAGGTCAAGAAAGGAAGACACTTTAAGACAAGATCAGAAGAAGAAAAAGACGGAACCTCTTCATCAGAAGATAATCAAGCACAGACAAAGACAAGAAGGAAAGTTTATCACACAATACGGTCAGATCTTTCTAAAACTCTCTCTTTTATAATTTTACTAAATGAGTTTATTGATTATGTACATAGATTTCTTCTGTATATTTGGTTTAATTACTGCCTACTCTACTATCTGTCGTATTATCCATGCATGTGATGCATCCCTGTTTTTTTAACATTAATTACTACATTCAATTCATATGTTTTAGTTGTCTCTAAAAGATCTATCTTTGTGCTCTAAGCGTATGTTTCTACCACTTATCCGCTTCTACATGCTCACAAATGTATCATCATAAATGGCTAGCACCTCGTTATCATCTTCCTCTTACCCAAATGCCTGATCTAAGTTTGTCCTCATCAAATTTGTTTTGAAAAGTAAGTTAAGTAAATAGGCTGTTTTACTAAAACACCTAATTGCTATAGACAAGATTGAGAATGTTGAAGATCTCTTAACCTCCTCAGAAGTTTTAATAGATCTCACATAAGTTTTTAAAAGACATGGCATAAAAGGATTATTTGTATTTTAATAAGTGCTTGAAGCTTTCAGTATTTATGAGCTTTTAAAACCTCTGATGATCAAACTCTAACCCTTGGTGTTTCATACACGCAAAACCCTTGGACTCTGAACACGCGTTCAAATGTTACCTAAACGTCGCAGTTGGCGTAGCTCTAAGTCCTAAGTCCTAGGTATCTGTTCCAAATCTCTTCGTATCATGCTATCTCCTCCCAATTGTCAGGATCATCAATTACGAATAATAATTAGGATTAACTATGGGTTCCTCTTTCAAAACTTTCTCTACCGATTATTTACCTCTAAAACCACTCCTCAGCCTTTTATCAATCTTCTGTTGAAAACCTTATCTCTACAGATTCATTCTAGTGTCCTAACCTTTTGTCTCTTCATGGATTTTCAACCATACCTCCTTATTCTAAAAGAAAAATACATATGTCCCATCGAGAGTAGTGAGTTTCTCAGGGAATGCTTAGAAAAGCAAGGCTGGTCTCACTATGTTACTCTTCTTCAAGGAACAATCTTTCCAAATCTCGTAAAAACCTTCTGGAAGGAAGCCTCTGTTAGTAATGACAATCGCAGCATCACGGCCAAAATTCATGGCATCCCCTTTGTTATCTCTGAAGAATCAATTGCTGGAATAATTGGTTATCTGTCTAACCCATCTGTTATGTGTCCTGATATGTTTGATCAATAGAACGCTGCTAATCCTGTCATTAACAGTGTAGCCAGACATATCTTCAACAATGTAGACTTCCTATCTCCTCTAAGATGAGTTCTATTTAAGTTTGTCCTATCAAACTTGACACCCATGGACCTTTTTCATCATCTTGTGTCAAGCAAAGGTCGCTTCATGATTCATTGGCTTGAAAATGGTAGACCACTAAATCTTCCTGCAATCATCTTCCATCAGTTAAGGGATTCCCTTATAGCTTTTAAGTGTGGTCAAAGTTTCCACATTCCTTACGGAAGAATACTATCGGCTCTGTTTGTTTCTGTTGAACTAGTTCAGAGTATTTGCAATACAGAGTGTGAGAACAGAGATGACATTCTTATGGAAGAAGAGTGTTTACCATTCTTTGCCTAGATTTCCATAGCTTTATCTATTTGAAGTTTTTGGTTAAGATATTATCTATAATGAAAGTCTGTGTTTCTGTTTAACTATTACTTTCTACTAAAATGCCTGAATCCTGAAATATAAACAAGAGAAGAATTAATGGGTATTCATCTAAAAGAAGATAGTTATTCTGGAAGTATAACATGTTCAGATATACTGGTCACTATATCATCTGAAATTTTTTGAACATAGTAGACTCTGACATAACTCAAGTAAAATTAAATACTATCTATGTTTAAGAATTCGTGATAAAAGAAGTTTGTATTCTAAGCATCTTTCCTGTCAGAACTTCTAAAATGGTTTGTGCACTGAGAAAATGGTATATTTAACAATTTTCTAAAAGAAATAGGCAAAATAGAAAATTACTTAAGAAGCCAGTAACACACTTTCCTTTCAGATATTCATCTCTGCGGAAGATTGTTAGATCTCAGGAGTGGATGAATTAGAAACAAATAGAAATATTTAATTCAGGGGGAGCCATAAATCAAAAATTAATTCATAGGGTTACCTAACTCAGGGGGAGACTATACATCTCAGGGGGAGAAATTATTTCTAAGTCTGATCCAACCCTCTTAAAAGCTTTTTGATGATAACAAAAAAGGGGAGAAAAGGAAAAGAGTTTATATTTTGATGAATAAATCAATTGCTTGATTGAACATGAGAAATGAGATGAAATTTAATTGCTTAATTATTATTATCCTCTCAGAGGTTACTTTTTGATGAATAAATTAATTGCTTGATTGAACATGAGAAATGAGATGAAATTTAATTGCTTAATTATTATTATCCTCTCGTAAAATTGTTCCATCAAAATACATGGTATTGATCATCATCAAAAAGGGGAGATTGTTAGAACAAGATTGAGAATCTATGTTCTGAATCTAGTTTTGATGATAACAAGCATATATTTTGTGAGTAACAATTTTATTACTAATGGTTTCATTTAGTGTGCAGATATTATGTTATAAATCTTATACAGGATTCATCAAAAAAAGAATACAACAACTACATCCAGAAGATTGACGAAACTCATCAGATGTTCAGATTAAGAATACGTCAAACCAGTCAAGATCAACAAATCAGAAGTAAAGAATCAACAATAAGGAACAAGTTCATTCAGAAGAACATGAAACAATAACAGTATCACAAAAAGCACACAATCAGAAAGTACATCAGAAGCTTCAAGAAAAATGAACAAGAAATATCAACTGCAAGAAGCAGTGCAAACATCAGAAGATCGCGCAAGAAGAAAGATCAGAAGTTGTGAGATTAGAAGTTCTGAAGACACAACGCTATGACGTGCAAGATACAATCATCAACAGAAGTCATACAAGAAAATGAAGAACCTACAGTTCAGCATACAAAATTGAAGAAAATACAAAGAGCTGAAAATCAAAGGGAGAGACGTAAGAAACATCATCACATGCAAAACAGTTACAACATTTAAAAGGAACAACTTCCAATGTTAAAAGAAGAAACAACCCACATGCAACGCATTGTAAAGACAAGGGTAACCAAAAGAAACACGCCATCCACTATTATCGCCTGGTTAAAGATAAGGTTCTTCCGAGAACAACACTTGTAACAAAAGGCTCAATCTAGACGAAGAATTCAAAGCAATATTCAAATAAATTTCAACGGCTAAATCCCAACGGTAACATACCAAGCTCTATAAATAGATCAAACTTCAGACTTGAAGGTATGCGTTTGGGTATGCATCTGAGTATGCATCCAGAGTGAGCATCAGAGTATGTATCTAGGATACATCTACAGAGAGCAGAAAACGAGAGATCTTGAGAAAAAATCTATAGGAGAAACTGAGCATGAAAAGCATATAAGAAACTACATGAAACCATGCTTCGGAAGTTCCACAAGAGGCAACGCATACTTAGTATGTGATTATTCAGTATGTTGTGATATGCAAACTATATGCGTAATACAAAACAAAGAAGAAATCTCTACTGTTAAGCAGTATCCTCAACTTGAGTTATTAGAAGTTCACTAATACCAGACCAATTCATACATTAAATGACTTGAGAAACTGAATACACTGAGTTGTTGCTCAAATAAGTGTTTCATGTTTGCTTATGATCATTAAAATGCGTTATCATCTGTAACAAGCCTTATGATCTGTATCCAAGAAGAAGATGAAGATCTATTCACAATAGGCGATCAAGATAGAGCTGCTGCTCTAAATCTGCTTAGGAGAAAGAAGAAGTGCAGATCTAATCAGAAGCAATCAACAATAGAGCTGCTGCTCTAAATCAGCTTAAGAATATTTGAAAATGAAGATCAACGAAAAAGAAGCAATTCATACAAGAGCTTCTGCTCTTAATCTGCTTATTAGAAGATGAAGGTCTCATCGAAAAGTTGAAGAAAAGGTGTCTATATGTAAGTCGAAATGGCGTGGTGCCAGTTGCTTCTTTAAGAGATGTCCTACATGGCCATAAGGCTTGGCCTAGTGATTGATGCCAACTTTTTGGTTTCTTTCCCACGTGCTTTTTAATTAGGCTGATTATTACCTTATTGGCAGCTTCGTTTTGACCATTTGCTTGAGCGTAGTACGGTGTCGAAGTTAACAATTTTATGCCAACTTCTTGTGCAAACTCTTGCATTTTTCTCTCGGTGAACATTGTTCCCTGGTCGGTTGTGAAGGTCTCTGGGATTCCAAATCGAAATATAATGTGATTTTGTATGAAGTCTATTACAGCTTCTTGATCCATGTTTCTCAGAGCCACAGCTTCGACCCACTTTGTAAAGTAGTCAATACCGACCAAAATGTACCTCTGCTGTTTTGACGAAGCTGGTTTTATTTCTCCAATTATATCTAAAGCCCATCCTCTGAATGGCCACGGTTTCACAATGATGTGCAATTCGCTCGCATGAATGTGTTGGATTCCCCCATGCATCAGGCACTCTTGGCATCCTTTCGCGAATTCTATGCATTCTTTTAACATTGAAGCCCAATAAACCACTGAACGCACCAAAGTCCACTTCATTTTGTGTTCAGCTTGGTGTGCGCCACAGGCTCCACTGTGTATGCTCGACACGGCCAAATATACTTCGCTTTCTCCCAGGCACTTAAGCAACACTCCTTCAGCTGTTTTCTTGAACAGTTCGTTTCCCATTAGAACGAAATTGAGAGCCCTGTACTTGATCTTCCTATCTGTCGAACCCGTAGGGCTGCGTAAGTACTCTACCAACGGTTTACGCATCGACTGCACCTAACTTTATAATTGACATATCTGAGGGGGATAACACAGTTGCTCGAACTTTTTCCCTCACTTGAACAGGCTCCTCGTCATCATCTTTCTTGTATCCTGATACTTCTTAAGCTAAATCATTAGCTTCTTGATTTTCTCGCCTGGGTATGTGTCGGATACTTGTTGAGTCGAACCGCTTGAGAAGTCTATTCGCAATCATAAAATACATGATCAAGTTCTCTTTGACGCATTTGTACTCCTTAGATATCGGCTTAACCACTAACTCGGAATCTCCCATAATTTCGACATTCCTTGCCCCCAATTCTAGCAGCAGTTCAAGTCCGGTCATTAAGGCTTCATACTCTGCCTCATTATTGGTACACATACCTCCTATCCCTGTGCCATTTTTGTGACTGGATCCATCAAAATATAACTTCCAGGGTACCAAGTCGACATAATTTTGGGGCATGGCGACCACGGAATCGTCGACCAAGAAGTCGGCCACTACTTGCCCTTTCATTGCTTTCAAAGGAGCAAGGGAATATTCAGTTAATGCTAATGCCCACTTACCAATTCGACTATGCAAAATTGGTTTAGACAACATGTGTTTAATAATGTCAGAGTGCGAAGAAACATAAACGTCAACTGGCTTTATATATTGCTTCAACTTCATACAAGAGAAATACAGACACAGGTGTCATACCCCAAAATTTGCTGTCTCATTTCATCTTCAAGAGTTCAAGGTTCAATGGTTAAACTCAAGTCACTCTCTTCTAATCAAAGGTTCAAATTAGAGTTTTTTAAAGGAGAAAGTCAATGCAACTTTGACTAGTCATAACTTTCACATGGAGTATCAAAAATTTCTCAACCAAAGCCTATTCTGAAGGAAATTGGATTCTCTATAACTTTGTCTTTCATAGGCCAGGGCCAGAAATGCTTTATTCAAGAGGTATGATCCAATAGATTACAAGTCCTTTTAAAAGTCAACAAAAGACACCTCTTGGGTCAAAGCTCATAACTTGAGCATGGAAGCTTCAATGGAGACGAAACCAAAAAGGTCACTTAGAGGACTCTTTAAGCTTTCCAAAAAGTCCCAGAACATGGCCATAGGGCAAATAGTAAAGGAAATGCAAGGCTTAGAAGTTGGGCGATTTTCAAGATGTGCATAAAACCCTAATTGCTCAAAACTATGTTTTTTAACTAACGGGTCTAGAATTCTTATTTCAAACACATCCATGATATATATATATATATAAGAGCCTATAAAATCATTCTTATCCTTTTTGTATTTTATTTATATTTTATTTGAATTTTATTCATATAAATGCAAAATAAATAAAATAAAATACAAGATAGTGAAATAAATCATGGGATTCTACTTTTAATCATTTGAAGGCCCAAAGATACATCTACAAGGGCCCAAAGTCGTGATACATGGTGAGGGGGATAGATCTTCCAAAATTAGAAAGAATTAAGCTTACTTTTTTATCAAATTATACTCTCTCCAAAAACCTAAAGAGAAAAGCCCATGTTTAACCTAATAGACTCATATATATTGTAAAAATAGAATTGAGAAAGGGGGGACGAAAAATAAAAGGGGGAGACTAGGGTTTTGGTGTTACAAAGTTTCAAAAAAGCTAGGGCATAAGAGGAAAGGTTTTGCAGCAGGTTTGGAAGAAGACCAGGTGCCCATTCATACGCCTAAGATCACCAGGAGTCGAACGCAATCCTCAGGCAGGAACAAAGACACCCAGAACGTCCCTAATGGAGCTTCGCCGGAGTTAAGGTATTGCAATTTTGATATCGTCGATTCAAGTATTATAAATTGATAAGGTGTGTATATTCGTGTTCATGAGCTTAATTGTGACAAGTCTGACGTAATACATGTGAGAGTTATGCACAGAATCGGCCATCACCATTGCTAGGGCAAGACTTTCTTGTTCTTCGTATTTATGTTTACAGGAACTTACAGGTCAAAAGGACCACACCAATGGACTCGCAGCCCTGGAATTAGTAGGATAGGGTGCTTTTCGCGTGTTTTTTGTGACTGTTTTGCAGAATTCGAATCCCCTCTCGCCGGAGAAGGTGACAGAAAACACCATGGACGGTGGCTGGGGTTTTGTCCTGGGGAAGAAGAGATACGCAGGCGCGAGGGAGCAACATGATTGGTTGGTCAAAACATCATCCCTCTCACCAAGACGCGTGCAAGCTGTTGATTGGCCAGCCAATATTTGCAAATTCTCTCTCCGTTCCCCATTGGTTATTATGTTTACGCCAGGCCCCACGTTTGACTCCTCGTTTGAATTAATCAATCACGAATCAATTTGTTATTTAATTATTTTGTCCCATTTCATTATCAAATGAAGGTTTCAGCGCAGGTGGCAATGTGTGGAGAGTGGCAACCCAAAAGGCATGGGTTCGAATCCCTGTTGTGCGATGTTAATTTTTACCAGGTTTTTTCTACAAGATCCAGCGCGCGAACCCCAGGAAAGACCATCATACGTCCTCAGTTCTACACCACAGGATCTCCAATGATCCAGATCTAACGTACAAGGGCTGAAGGCATACCATGGGTACTCAAAAGTCATTCACATAGGATTGAAGCCGGGTTTGTTTTATTATTTTTATTATTTAATTATTTAGATTAGGTTTAATTAATTGTGTATTTTAATTAATTTATTTTAGTTAGAATTAAAATAATAAAATTAGGATTAGGGCTAGGATTTAGAATTATATTCCCCGACTATTCGATTATTTCGATTGATTTATTTAATTGGTTTTAACCATTAAAAATCGCAATAAAAACCATAGAAAGGTTATATTAGGGTTTATGGATCTGAGTAACCAGCAATGCCCCATTAATCCGTTAGCTATACTGATCAAATCTATTGATCATCGCATCTAACGGTAACATATCAAATCAGGGTTGTACGCTCAAAACTTAAAACCTTCAAAACACACTAAACCACGACACTACGGATTTTCATCCTTTTCAATCAGGCAACTCAAAATGCCTTTCAAATCACGACTTTCAACAACTACGATAGGCCATTCAAAAAGCCTTCAAACAACCTCGTACTAATTCTAAGGCGTACAACCCTGTGCCCGAACTACGTTGACTTTGATTCTCCCTAAGGAGATACGTAGGCACTTGGATAACCAAGGCGAGTCCCCTTCCTCAAAATTCTAATCAGGTTCAAATCTTGTCAGTCACCGTATTTAACTGTCTGTCATCTTTCTTTATCTTAGCCACAAACCTTAACCTTATAATGCAAACCTTAGGAAAGGGTTGAGGGTGCCTAACACCTTCCCTCAACCTGATTATAATAACTTACCCCGATCTCTAAACTGCGTAGGGTTTCCTATTCGCCCTTCAGAATAGGTGGCGACTCTAAAACTTTAATTTTTAGGGCAGGTTGCTACAACAGGCATAGTTTTTCAATATCATTATACCTAGTTTATGGATCATTTAACATTCGACTAAGATAATATATAGGTCTTTCGGCACCATTGTTATTCTCCTGAACTAACATGCTACCTATAGTCGACTCTGAGGCTGCAACATACAACCTCATGGGCCTATTTCTAACTGGTGGTGCTAGTATATGAGGTTTCGTCAAATATTCTTTGATCTTGTCGAAAGCCTCTTGATGTTCCTTCTGCCAGATGAAGTCCTCGTTCTTCAGTCGAAGTAATGGCGAGAAAGCTTTTGTCTTGCCACTCAAATTAGATATAAATCTCCTTAAGAAATTAATTTTTCCTAACAGGGACTGAAGTTCCTTTTTGGTCGACGGAGGTTTAACGTTTATGATGGCTTTAGTCTTGCTTTGGTTGACTTCTATACCTTTTTTATGCACCACAAAGCCTAGGAAATCCCCTGCCTGCACATAAAAAGCACATTTTAATGGATTCATTTTCAATCCATATCTCCTCATTCTTTCGAACAATTTTCGAAGATGTTTTAGATGTGTCGACTTGTGAGTCGACTTTATAACAATGTCGTCAATGTATATTTGCATAAAATCTTCGACAAAGTCATGAAACATTGAATTCATTACCCTTTGGTACGTAGCTCCGGCATTCTTCAAGCCGAATGACATGACGACCCATTCATATGTCCCTAATGCCCCCGGGCAACGAAACGCCGTCTTCGGCACATCTTCCTCTGCAATAAAAATTTGGTTATAACCAGCATAACCATCTAACATACTTAAATATTCAAAACCAGCAGCCGAGTCGATTAACATTTCTGCTACCGGCATGGGATATTCATCTTTTGGGGTAGCGGCATTTAAATCTCTAAAATTAATGCACACTCTTAACTTCCCATTTTTCTTCACGACTGGCACTATATTTGCCAACCATTCGACGTAACTTGCAGTTCTTATGAACTTGCTCTTGAGAAGCCGTTCGACTTCTTCTTTTATTACTGCTGGAGCAAAACGTCGAGGCGTTTGCTTCACTGGTTTCTTTCCAACTTGTATTGGCAATCTTAATTCGACCAATTCCCTGCTCAAACTAGGCATTTCATTATAATCCCATGCAAAAAAATCTTTAAATTCTTTTAACAATAAAATTACCTCTAATCTGAGTTCCTGGTCGAGGTTGGCGCTGATCAACGTGGGTCGTTTGTCCCCTTCTTCACCAAGTTCGATTTCTTCTAAAGGATCTAGTGGCTACATTTTCTCAGGAGCCATAGGGTCCTTTTCGAACCCTAAGGGTTCGTCATCATATATGCAGTCGAAACGTTGCTTATCAACGTCTTTGTCGTGTTTCCTTTCGATACTTTCGCCTTCTCGGTCGAAATATCTTATGTGTTTTGAATTTTATTGGCTTCGCCAGCCATATTTGCTTCAACTTCTATAGCCGAATTGACTTTGTTTTCAGCAATATATGCCGAAATCCTTCTTAGAGCTTCTAGCTCAGACATCTTCGGTATTTGAGTTGCGCGGGGTTTGACACGTATGGATCCTCTAAAGGCTCCACATCCCAAATAAAGCCATGAGTCTCATGCAACTTCAAAGAGACAAATGCTTCACTTAAATTTGGGTACACATCTTCAGCTGGCTGACAAGGGGCTATATTGGCAAACTTCATATCAAATTGCTTTTGGCCGATATTGTTAACGTCAGCCATGAAGTAGCTTTACTCGGCTTCGATATTTTCGACAATACCATCTTCCCTCCGGATGATTAGTTGTTGGTGCATAGAAGAAGGAACAGCTCCCACACCGTGTAACCACTCTCTCCCAACCAACAGGTTGTAACTGGGCTTTCCTTTGATGACCATGAAGATGGTAGGTCGAGTTACCGAACCGACAATGATGTTCAGTTGGATCACACCCATTGTATTTTTGGTGTTCCCTTCATAATTTGAGAGGACCACATTATGGGATCTGATGTCAGTATCGAACATCCCAATTTTCTTCAAAGTATGATGTGGTATAAAGTTTACCGTCGCACCACAGTCGACTAACACTCTATTCACAGCCACTTCTTCTACCCTAGCCCTTTTCAGTAAGAGTTTCAAATGGCCTCTCATTGCCATGTTTGGGCGCTCGAAAAACACATCTTGGTTCCCTATGGAACCATTGTTCATCACAAAATAACAGGTTGGCCTATGTAAGGCCATCTCTGCAGCAGCAGTTTCATCAATGTCTTCAGCTTCAGTCGAGACATTGAATTCTTGAGGGAGGATAGACACCATGTTGACTAGGATGTCGAGACTTTCTCCTGAATCAGAAGCAAAGTCATTTGTTGCCTCGTCAGAATCTTTGGCCACTGGCTTCCAAACAAACTCCTTGATTTTTTGTTTAACTGCTGGATCGACTTTCACTTTATAGTTCTTCCTTTTGTAGACTTGGTCATTCATAGTCTGTCTGGCAGCAGCAGGAGCTTGCCTTTCAGCCTGCTTTCTCCTCTAGAAATGCCTCCATTGGGTTCTACTCATGGGATTCTTACTCATGTAATTCTCGGATATATGGCTCTTCCTCTCAGAACGGATTTCCAAATGGTAATTCGTTGGGGCTTTTCCCTTTCTATTCCTCTCAGCTTCGACAGCTTCAAGCCTCTCTATTGACATTTGAGGCTTGATCCAGGTACCTTTTGGCGCAGTAGCTGAAGGCACAAAACTCCTTGGCTTATCTTGAGGCGTCTTCCTTGGATCCCTCCTATTACATTGAGCTCTGCCTCGCTCCAACTGTAACTTCTAGAAATTCTCTGCAGTAATTCTGTCAGTTAGAGCACTACACCTAGGACATAATCCCACTTGGGTGTCTTTGTTCTTACATCGAAACAAGAAATCCAACAGGTCCTCATCAGTCCTGGGGTACGCATCAGCAAGTCGAACCTGAGGACTTTCGCCAGTGCTTTCTTCCAGCATATCTTCTAGTAGCTCAGATAGCTCTACCATTTTAATGTCGACAGGCTCAGCGAACAAAGCGTCCTCTTGCCTGAGAGGATCAGCGTCGAATTTCATCTTTCTTGCAGCAAATTTCAGTCATCCTTCTTGCAGCGGTTTTTGGACCAGATCCTTGAAAAGAAAATACTGAGAGGTTGAATGCCCAAGATAATTATGATATTTGCAAAAACCTCTCTTTTGTCGCTGCTCCAATGGTGGCAACTTAGCATTTGGAGGTACTAAAATTTGACCATCTTTAACTAATACATCGAAAATTTCCTCGCATTTACTAATATCAAAAGTATAGGTTTTCGCAAGAAATTTCGAATTATTGTCGATAGAGACATTCTTCCCTTTCGACGGAAATAGTGATTTACATTCATATGCTGGCCCTGGTTTCATTTTAGCCAGATCAATCTCTGCCTCTGTCGGGGAGATGTAGTCAGCCTCTTATATAGGGTCTCTGTCATTGTAGTCAACATAGGCTACTTTTTCTTTTTTAGCCTTAGCTTTAGTATGTCTGGCTTTTTCTAGTCGCAAGCGTTCGAGATGTCAAACCCTATCAGCTAACTGCGACATACTTTTGAAAAAAGTGGGGTCTATTTTCTTTCTAATGGAATAGTCTAGCCCTCCTGCAGCCATCTGAACTAGTTCATGTTCAGGTACCTGCGTGAAGCATTTCTCTTTAAGAGATATAAACCTATTTAAGTAGTCATCGATGGTCTCTGAAAACCTCCTTTTGATGTTTGATAGTTCGACCAAACTAATTTTCGAGTGCCCCTCATAAAATTTCTCATGAAACAGTTTCTCCAACTTAGGCCATGAGTCAAAAGATTTTGGAGGCAACGTGGTAAACCATGTAAACGCCGCCTTTGTGAGGGATGAGGGAAAATGTTTCAACTTGAGACTTTCATTGTTCGCCATGTCTCCTGTTTCAGCCAAATACTTGGCGATGTGTTCGACTGTCGATTCTCCTGTTTCCCCTCCGAACTTAGTATACTTGGGTATTTTCCAGCCTCTAGGGTTATCTGTGTGCACAATATATTCAGCCAACGGGGAAGAATAAGTTGGCCTTTGTAGTGGAGTATTCATTCCATTTCTGGCAATGATTCTTTCGATAATCGCAGTCAGATTATTTTCTATGGCTGCTTCTTCCTGATGGTACTGCTCGACGATTTGATCAGCGTCTTGTTGTCGACCCACCATCACTACTTGCTGGTGGCTTCCTCGTGCTCCACCCTAATTTGGTTGTACCCTAGGAATTTGATTTTGTTGCACAATTTCATCATCTATTTGATCTTCTCCTACAGGTGTATGCACAATAACCTGTCTTTGAGCTTGAGAGGGTTGTCGCCCATGGTCTGAGGTTCCCCCAAGAAGTTGCACAGTCGAGTGAGCTGATCGACCACCTGTGTGTTCGACTCTGCTGAATCCTGTACTATCAGATTAAAAACAGTTCCCATCTGGTTGGTTAACATGTTCACCAGCTCATGATTTCTATCATCCACATGTTGCCTAAGCACTGCGACGGACGTGTTCGACAAAGGCACAACCTTATTCTAGTTTGCCTTGTTCTAGGTGCTTGGTATAGCTCCTTGTGTATCTGATACTAACGTTGGACTTGATGTCGACTGACTTCCTACCATTAGAGAATACGGCATTCCTGTGAATACAAGATTACACTCAAAGATGTTTTTGATTCATGGCAAACTCAATAAGCATTCAAACAACAAAGCGGGAGCAGAAAACTCAAAGAAAAGCAAGCATTGGTCACTCATGACAGAACAGGTTGATCTATTATGCATATAGGTCGACTCAACACAAGCAAAACAAGAAGAATGCAGAAAAGCAGCAGTTAGGTCGACCTACCATCAACCCAGGTCGACCTAAAATGGAGAAAAATCCATATACTTCTGCTAGGTCGACTCACACATCATCTAGGTCTACCTAAATTGATGAAATTTACATATCAGTCTGCTAGGTCGACCTACACATCAACTAGGTCGACCTAATCTGAGAAAATGTCCCCAGAATGCATCTGAAGAGGATTCTGGTCGACCTACTCCTTTAACAGGTCGACCTAACTGGGAGCAAAATTCTGCAAGCTCTGCTAGGTCAACCTAAGCACTACAAGAGGTCGACCTAACTGATCAAGAAGTCAAAAATTATGTTTCTCTCATCTCCAAATGTTAAGCTATCATATATATTATCCAAGGTTCAATTATTACAAGCAACACCAACGACTGAAAGATACACAAAGGCTTCTCATCTTCGTTCTTCGTCATCTCCAACACAATTACACATAATCATTCTTGCGTTGAGGGTTAGTGATCGAGTTCGATAACGTCCATGGAACGGAATTGAAGATTCCTAGTGGGTGAAGATTTGTGGGGTTTTTGGTGAATAAAATCTGCGGGTTTTGTCCTCCAAGATAGGTGTTTCTTGGGGGTTTTTATCAAGAGGTTTCATTGAGGATCCGGCTGAGTGTGAAGATTGAAGAATAAGGGTTCGAGGGAATTGAAGACACTGCAGAAAGGGATCAAAGTGAAGCTCTTGGATAACCTTGATCTGACTCAAGATTAAGGGGGAAGAAGATTCAAAGGATCGACATAATTGGTTTATGGTTTATCGCTTTGTTATCTTCTTTGTATATACTACTTTCAACATTAATGAAAGATTACCCAATTTCAGTTTGGAATTGGGGGCAGACGTAGTCGTAGCGAGGACGATCGACGAACTGCCTAAACAAATATCGTGTTCTTGTCACTTTTACTTTTTCATTTACGTTCTGTTCATATTTGGTTATAATAGCAAATTGATCAACGATTCGAGTGTTAATATTGTGAATTAAGAACTTATATAAACATCACAATCCATCACATATTGAATCACCGTCAATTTGATCATTATCACCAAGTGTTTGTATATTTGTTTCTATCACTTTTACTGCATTGCAAACATTGTCCATCATACAAGAAGTTAATCTGATTTTCAATAAGAGCAACGCTTTGATTCTGCAACGTATACTCTTATCATTTACCTCAAGTTTTTGACTGGTTTTAAACACATATACAATCGTTTCAATAGTGGTTCGGAATAGACGCGAGTCGATTCAGAATCACTTCCGCTGAAAAGTCATTTAACTCCGTAAAACTGTGAACGATCTATTCACCCCCCCTCTAGATCCTAAGGCCAGCGTCTAACAAGTGGTTCAGAGCCTGGTTTATTCCGTGCTACGTGAAACACTTATTGGAAAGATGGCTTCCGGACCTAAAGGGGCTCACAATAGAGCTCCAGTTTTCAACGGTGAAAACGATGGCTATTGGAAGGATTATATGTGTGTCCACATCAATGCAATTGATAAGAACATCTGGACAGCTATTGTCGATGGTCCCTTTCAGATCACCATGACAAATGCAGCTGGTGCAGTTGTTCCAAAACCAGAAAATACTTGGGATGCTGAAGATGAAAAGAGATATGCATACGATTGGAAAGCGAGAAACATTCTAATCTTAGCTCTAGGAGTTGATGAATACTATCGCGTTTCCCATTGTAGATCAGCTAAAGCTATGTGGGACACATTGCAAGTTGCCCACGAAGGAACGGATGATGTAAAACTAGCTAGGATCAATACGTTAACTCAAGAGTTCGAACTCTTCCACATGGAAGATGGTGAATCCATCGAAAACATGCAGAAGAGATTCGTTCACCTGAAAAATCGGTTAAATTCTCTTGATAGACCTGTTTCCAATGCAGTTGCTACTAACAAAATCTTAAGATGCTTGAACAGGGAATGGCAACCCAAGGTTACAGCAATAAAGGAAGCAAATGATCTAAACACCTTAGACATTACCACTCTCTTTGGTAAACTAGAGGAACATGAACAACACCTTAAATGCCTTGACATGCATGAGAAAAGGGCAAAGAAAGAAAAGAACATGGAGAAAGAGGTAGAGAAGAAGTCAATAGCTCTAAAAGCTTCAAGCTCCAAGACCTCAAGACAAGAGCCAAAGGATAGTGATACAAGTGATGACGAAGACTCCGATGATGAGGAAATGGGACTGTTTGTGCGAAGATACAACAAATATCTAAAGAAAAATGGAGAAAAACATTCTGATAAAGGCTTGATCAACTATAGAAAGCAATCAAACAAGTTCAAACAAGATGACGACAACAAAGGAAAAATCAAAGGCCCTTGCTTCAATTGTGGGAAAGCCGGTCACTACAAACCGGATTGTCCATACCTTAAGAAAGAAAAGGAGAAGAACCAAAGCAAAGGTCATAACAAATCTAAAAGAGCCTACATAGCATGGGAAAGTGATTCATCTAGTGAAAGCTCATCAAGCGATGAAGAAGAATCAGCAAACCTATGTTTCATGGCTCATCAACACAAGAAAAAGAAAGCTGTAAGTCATCTTAAACCTGAACTCGTAGATAAGGTATCTCATTCTCAACTAAAACTTGCTTTTGAAGAATTACATAGAGATGCAATTAAAGCTTTCAAACTTTTGGCCTCAAATAAGAAAATCTTTTCATATCTTGAATCAAAAGTTGAGAAAACCGAAAAGGATATGGAAGCTTTAAAACAATCTATGATAGACATTCAAAAGGATAAAGTTGAAATAGATCCTACATCATGGTTTGTTTGTGAGACATGTCACATTTGGCAAAAAGAAGTAAGAGATCTAAAAGCCAAGTTAGACAAGGCTCTACAACCAAAAGTGACTTTTGCCGTTGATCCAAATAAGTTCAAAAGATCGTATACTCCTTTATATAGTAAATACACTTTTGTACCAAAAGTATCAACTAGCAAAACACCATATTCTCATCATATTACCTGTCATTATTGTTGCAAAAAGGGACATACCATTGAAAAATGCAAATTTAGGAGAATTTTAGTTCCTAAAGGAGTATTTCAATGGTTGCCTAAGTGCAACAATGTCTGTACTCACCATCTAGGACCCAATGAAGATTGGGGACCTTCCACTCTAAATTAATCTTTGCAGGAAAAGTGTCTTGACATCGCCAAAAGGTGGTGGTCTCTTGATAGCTGATGCTCAAGACACATAAAAGGAAGACATATCACTTTTGGTATGTCATCTATGAAGAACTATTCTTGGCAAAGGAAATGCAGGTGACCTGGCCACCACAAATGTATAAGATACATCACAAATACAGTTAACCCGAAAAAAACACAAAGGACGCATTACTTGATGTGCAATTGGCAAGTTGCATTGCAAAGAAATTTTAAACCTATTCTAAGCAGAATATTGTTTGGGACCATGTCCCGCATCCGGGAGAACATCAAGTAATCGATACTAGATGAGTTTTTCGCAAAAATCAAGCAATCAAGCTATGAAACATTCTATCAAGACAATTCATCATCAAATCTAGGAGTATGGCACACTAACAAGAGGACTTCACACAATGATGACAAAACACCTACACACTGAGAAAGCGGTAACATGTTTATTGTTCACTTCCAAAAATTTTATTGATTCTATAATATGCTATCAATTATCATGCTTATAGTGACTTCAAGTATGCTTACCCATATATCTCAATTACATATGTGTTTATCATCTCCACTCATAACATATCATAATTTGGGCATACAAGCAAGCAACTAAGCATAAATCCATCATATAGCAACATCTCTAAGTCATTTCAAACATTTTGAAGCAATTTAGGTCGACCTACCTTGTATCTGAGTCGACCTACAGAAGAAAAATTTCAGCAGAAACTAAAATTGTCCAGTTACGTCGACCTACCCACTCTTTAGGTCGACCTAAATTGGTTATTTTTCTCACTACTTCTGTTAGGTCGACCCAGCCTTCATGTAGGTCGACCCACTGCTGAAAAAATTCCCAAATTGGGTCTGTTAGGTCGACCCGACCCATCCCCATACATAACCATTCTTCATTCTTTCCATCTTCATTCATTCTCACTTCATTGTGTACGGCCAACCCTAATTCCTCAAAGTTCAAAAAGTGTCAAAATCATCTCTCTCTCACAAATCATCAACAACCATGCCTCCAAAATCAAGAAAGGGAAAGGAAGTTGCGTCTGGATCATCCTCACAACCGGTAAGTGCTGTAGCCCTTGTTCACCCTGATTGCAGAGATAATTTTGAAAAATGGCAAATGAAAAGGAAGGTAGTGAAGCAATATATCTTTAACCAACATGTTGCTAAGAATATGCATATTCCTGATGTTGTTAGTCTTATTAAGCATCAGAACGTTCACCCCCTTTTGGAATGTGCCACACCGTACTGTGAGAACACTGTTAGGGCCTTCTATGCAGGGTTCACAAGAGAGGAAGGCTGTAATTTTAGGTTTAAGATGGGGTCAAGATCTCATATTATTGACAAACGAGCATGGATTAGTATCTTTGGTCTTACACTCTTGGGAGACGAAGTTCGTATAAAAGACGGTGACCTTCCGGCCAATTATGATCATGTCGCTTACATGACATCCATTCTCAAAGATCCTGCTGTTCTTGACAAGCAAAATGAATCCATCACAGCCGGTCACCTAAAAAGGGATCTCAGGCTCCTTAACTGGATTATCTCAAGAGTCATTCGACCACGAGCAGGCGGATTTTCCAGAATTGAAAGGAATGAGATTGTGTTAATGTTCCTGATTCAAAACAGGACGCGTGTGCACTGGCCACACTTTCTGACTGCCAAGTTTCAAGAGATACAACAAAAGACTACTGCTTTATGCTATGGCTCGATCATTCAAACCATAGTAAACCACTTTGGCATGAAACTGGATGGGTTGTCTTACGTGCACATGAAACAGAACCAGGATTTCTCCCAAACAACTTTAACTCTCATGGGATATCATTGGGATCCGAATAAGAAAACCTACTATCTTATACAAAAGGGAACCGGAAGAATTATCTACAACTATGATGATCCTACTGAATTTGGTCATACTGTAGGAAATGAAGAAGAGGGAAATGATCAAGAAATAGCAAATGATGAGGATCAAACCATGGAAGATGTAGCTCATGACACAGATCGAAATTGGCAATATGTTCCTTCTCAAGAGGAAGAAATCCCTTGGGGATACACGGCTCCACCTCCACAAGATCAGTCCAACATTATCTCCATGCTTGAAAATATGCAACTTCAACAACAACAACATTTTGAATCACAACAGCTCTAGTTCCAGACCATGCAACAACTTCAACAAGAGAGATATAATGAACAGCAACTTCAATATCAATCACAACAGCTCCAGTTCTAAACCATGCAACAGCTACAACAAGATCGATATGATGAACAACAACTTCAATATCAATCCCTATACGGCTTGATTCAAGACCACAAGAATGATTTTGAAACATTTGCATCCAACTCTGTCCTAAGACAAAATCAGTTTGAAGAAACTGCTCTGAATCGTCATGCAAACATAAGCCAAAGCTTCAACCTTCTCAACTTATCTGTGCTGGATCTGTTGGAACAGGTTGAAGAAGATCGCCCGCATACGTTTCAGAGAGGAAGAGGAAGAAGGGGCAGGCGCTAGGATGCATTCTTCATCATATCATCATATCATTGCATCTTATCTCATCATAATTATGTTATATTTCTATGTGTTGTCACACTCTTTTGTAGTTTGCTTATATCTCGGATCATTGTTATGTTAAAATGTACTGCTAAACATGTTTGGATCTTATGTATCTTATGGTTTATCTATGTTATTTTATTGTCAACTTCACTGTTTTATAATTTTCATGTCATTTTATCTATGTTTCTCTCGTTACTCTTCTACTCTCTTGTTTTCTCTTTTTGATGTTGTCAAAGGGGGAGATAGATGCTGAGTGTACAGGGGAGCCATGTTGAGAGATAGATGCTGAGTGTACGGGGGAGCTTTGTTGAGAGATAGATGCTGAGTTTGTTGAGTATTTGTCACTTACTACCAAAGCCTCGACTACTGGTTTGCCATCATCAAAAAGGGGGAGAATGTGAATACAAGATTACACTCAAAGATGTTTTTGATTCATGGCAAACTCAATAAGCATTCAAACAAAAAAGCGGGAGTAGAAAACTCAAAGAAAAGCAAGCATTGATCACTCATGACAGAACAGGTTGATCTATTATGCATATAGGTCGACTCAACACAAGCAAAACAAGAAGAATGCAGAAAAGCAGCAGTTAGGTCGACCTACCATCAACCCAGGTCGACCTAAAATGGAGAAAAATCCATATACTTCTGCTAGGTCGACCTAAATTGATGAAATTTACATATCAGTTTGCTAGGTCGACCTACACATCAACTAGGTCGACCTAATCTGAGAAAATGTCCCCAGAATGCATCTGAAGAGGATTCTGGTCGACCTACTCCTTTAACAGGTCGACCTAACTGGGAGCAAAATTCTGCAAGCTCTGCTAGGTCGACCTAAGCACTACAAGAGGTCGACCTAACTGATCAAGAAGTCAAAAATTCTGTTTCTCTCATCTCCAACTGTTAAGCTATCATATATATTATCCAAGGTTCAATTATTACAAGCAACACCAACGACTGAAAGATACACAAAGGCTTCTCATCTTCGTTCTGTTAGACGTTGGCCTAGAGATCTAGAGGGGGGTGTTGCACCCCAAAATTTGCCCATCTAATTTTATTTCTAACTGGCTTAAGCGTGGCATTTCATCTGCATACCTTCATTAGGTCATTTGCATTTACATTCATTCGCCAAGTGTTTTAAACCTTGAATCAAGGATCGTGTTGAGAAATGACCTCTCTATACTTAGAGGTTTTCAACTTTACTCAAGGAATCAACCGGTTCTATTTGCCAACCAGGGTTCGTGAAGTTAAGGTTGTGTATTAATAGTCATCACGAATTTCTTTCGTCTCTCAATCTACAAGGGGCATAAGCTTATATTCAAATTATAAAAAAAAAAAATATATAAGAAGGCATCATGATTAAGACATTTGCTTGTCATTTCTTCTATGCAAATGAACTTGGAAATTTGAATTAAGTTTTGATTCATTATGGTGAATTATTCATGTCAAGTGACTACTTATGGCCATGAGTTCTCAATGTGCAAGTTTGGTTGGATTAAGCTATTGAATTGCTTGGAGTTCCGATTACAAAGGGCAAAATTCATCATAATTCAAAGTATAAGACAACATCATTCGAGTCAACACCGTTCAATTTGAAACAGTTCCCATCATTTCTCATTTAAAGTTATCAAGAGATCAAGTTATTTTCAAATGTTCTTCAAAACCAAAAATCAAGTGTTCATTTCCAAATATCTAATTATACATATATTCATCCAAAATCCATTACATCATTCCCAAAATCCATACATTACAAAATTCAACCTCAAACCCATTACAAATTCCATTTACAAGTTAAAAGAAAACTAAGTTTCTACTGCAGCTTCAAGATCCCTTCATTCTCCAAGTTCTTCAAGGTTTCCACATCTTCATTCTCTAACCATGCCATGCCACTTGGATCATAACTTGCAGCTTCCCAAACCTACAATATTGGCACAATTTGAAGTAAGAATTCAAAGCATCATAGGTCATATTTATCTACAACCAGACACATCAAGTCTACAAGCCAATCCAAACTCACATACATACATACACACTCATGGCTAGACATATTTACATACACACACACACAGTTTAAGCACTTACATTTACCATCATCATCATCATGTTCAATGCAAGTATAGGCACCAACAGAATCAATTATTTATGCTCAAGTTAAAACGGACGTCGCACCGGTCCAGAAAGTCGATTCGGGAATGGTTCAGAAAGTGTACCAAGTCAGGTTCAGTCCAAAAAGAAAATAAAGACTAGAATGCATTCCTACAACAGCATCTCGAGTTCAGGCTCAATTCAAAACAACATGAACAAGACCAATACCCTGCACAATCAACTTGCAGCCAGCTGCATAATTCAAATAGCTCAGCTCCATCAATATCCTAACTGTCATAACAACCAACCTATTCATTTCTAACTACCAAAAATCAGTTTATAACTACCTCATTCACACTGTAACAAACTCTCTAACCAACTAACCTATCCTAACTACCATAACAGAATTATCACCAATTCCTAACAACAAAACTATAACAGAACTTAATTAACCCTTTAACAGAATATTCTACCTGTCACTAACCTCTTCTAACAAACTTATAACCGCCTAACAGTTTTGTAACTACTTCTAACTACCTGAACCAATTCATAACTACCTTCTAACACATAAAAGAAAACCAATTGCAACAGATTGATAACAGAAAAATCAGTGAGGGACTAACCTTGAGTACCTCTATATAAGACCATTTTCTTATAACCTCCAATCATCACCTTCACACCATAATCATTCTTCATCCACACTTCACATTCAACCATCATTCACTCTTTTTCTCTCTGCAACCTTCACTTCACACCTTCACTTCACACCTTCACTTCACACCTTCACCTCATCTTCAATTCTCCAGAATTCACTTCACCTTCATCGCTCTCTTCACTTCATTCTCTCTGCAACTTCTTCCATCTTCATCTCAATTCACTCTGCAACTTCTTTTCTCCCATCCATCGACCTTCATCCTCAATCACAATCAACACCATCTCCACTTCTCCAATCATCTTGAATCCTCTCAATCTTCGCAGAAAGAAAATTCAGAAAAATCACAAAATCTCCTTCGCGTTTGCAACAATCACCTTCACGGGTCGATCTGCAGAAACTCAGTAATCTTCATTCTTCATAGCGCAATCCTCAATATTCTCGAAATCAACGAACTCACGCTTCCTTCATTCTCCAAGCTTCTTTGCGCCACACTGAATCATCATCACACAACCTACAATTCGTTCTCCATTGGCAAGAATCTTCATCATCATCATCACTGCTCAGCATCGGACCTTTAATCACCATAGCAAGACGGCCGCAAATCTTTATCAAACCCTGCATCTTCATCGCACGGCTTCCTCATCAATCCTCCATGTCTCGCGAAGAGGACGAAGGCGAAGCAGGGAGTTCAAAGTGAAGAAAGTGAATGAAATTCAGAGATAAGATTGTTGAGAGTGGAGATCGAAAGCGAAAGGAGTGAGAGAGAGCAATCGGAAGGGTTTCGCCGCCGTTGCTCCGAGCGAGGTTGAGAAGAAAATCCCAATCGCCACAACCATGTACGAACCCTAAATCCCTCTTTTCTAATTGAAATTATGAACGTTAATTGAATTAATCCATCAAATGTGTAAAAGGTCTGAGTATTAATAATTAGAATTAACTGAATTAATCATTGTGTTAGTAAGATTATTTGGAATGGGATTAATTTAGCATAAAGTTTCACTTGAATAATGAATCTGGATTAAAATGTGATTAATGATAATTGATTCAAAAATTCTGAATGTGGATCATGAGGGATCAATTTACAATCTCTTGGCCCTATGCGTTTTACTGATCCACCCCTCTAAGCCCATGCACCTCTGTTTTCTGAAACTACAAAAAACCACTTTGGGCCTCTCTGTTGAGCCCAGCATCCAGATTACTCATCCTTCACCATAAAATCAACATACACCCTTCTGACTCTATTTAAAATTGCTAGAATTTAGGTCTTTTAATTAGATTTTTTCCTATTTCTTTTAGATGATGAAAGTGCTTGTTTTAGACCTTTAATACATATTTTGTCATATAAAAAATAAACATAAAAATATTAGTTTTTAGGCTATTTGTTTTTTAGTCTTTTTACTTGACTTGTAATTCAATTTCTCCCATAAAAATCAATATAAAAATAGTAGTATTTTTAATTCATTTTGTACTATGTTTTTGAATTGCTACTTCATACTTGTGTATAATTTTGTACCATTGTATCCTTACTCAATTTTGCTCATGATGTGACTTTAATTTTCATGTTTCTTTTATTCCTAACCTTAGGTAGAAACCATGATAACATTAGGTAGAAATTTCCTTCATACTTAGGTTAGTTTCTTTTCCTTTTCAACTTTAAAACACCTAACAATATCCAAATAAATTTCCCATAAAAAATACCAAGAAAACTCATAAAAAATGACTAATAAATACTTTGACTAATAAAAAGGGAATGGAAGCTTGTAACTTCTCTTGCTTAAGGGATGTTCGAGTGCTTGGAGCTCCCTTGCTTAAGGGTTCCATTCAGGCGTAAGTTCCCAACCTCTAAAAAACACAAACCAAAGAGTAACTCGAGTTTCCCTTGCTTAAGGGATTTCCTCGAAACGCTCAAACTCTCTTCTCTATCTCGCCTCTGAGGCATTCTTTAATCGGACATGTTATTTCCGCTCCATTCCCAGCTTAAGACTCCAGAGGTCGAGCAGCGGAGTGCGAATGTAACTTCGTCCACTAAAAAACACAAAAACAAACAAAAACTATTGAGCCGAACTACGGCGCTCTGATTCCTGAAAAGGATACGTAGGCATTAGGTCGCGGGGCCTAAGCGAGCACAACTATTTAAAAACCTTATTTTCCCCGTGTTTCTTTTTTCATTCATTTGCATGCATTCCCTTAGTAATTAAACTTTAGATTTACACCCTTTAGATAGCAACAAACATAGGTGGATACCATCGAGTACGATGGGCGTGGGGGGTGCTAGCACCTTCCCCTCGCGTAACCGACTCCCGTACCCTATCTCTGGTCGAAAGACCTCGTTCTTATTCATCTTAGGTTTTCTGATATTCCTTTCCCTTTATGGGATAAATATATTGGTGGCGACTCTGTTCATTTTTTGCGAGCGTGCGACAGGGGGGTGAATAGATCTCACTAACTTTTTTAGGATTTTTCTACTGACTCGAGCGAAAGCGGTTCTGAATCGACTTGCGTCTATTCTGGACCGCTATTGCAAAGGTCGTATGTGTTTCAAAACCAAAGAGTAAGTGGAATTGATGGTGAAGTAATATGATAGCTAAACAGTACGTTTTACAACTGAAAACCAATTAACTTCTAGATTGACAATTTTGATTTTCAATGCAGTAAGATTGGATTAAGCAAAAACACAAACACTTGGTGATACGTTCAAATTGATAGTGATTCAAGTTGTGGTGAATTGTGATGTTTGTGCAGAACTTTAATTCACAATTTTAACACTCGAATCGTTGATCAATTTTGCACTTATAACCAATTTTGAACAGAAAGTAAAAGAGAAAGTAAAAGCGACAAGAACACGATATTTGTTTAGGCAGTTCGTCGATCGTCCTCGCTACGACTACGTCTGCCCCCAATTCCAAATTGAAATTGGGTAATCTTTCATTAATGTTGAAAGTAGTATATACAAAGAAGATAACAAAGCGATAAACGATAAACCAATTTTGTCGATCCTTTGAATCTTCTTCCCCCTTAATCTTGACCAAGATCAAGGTTATCCAAGAGCTTCACTTTGATTCCCTTCTGCAGTGTCTTGATTCCTTGAACTCCCCGTTCCTCAATCGTTACACTCAGCCGAATCCTCAATGAACGCCTCTTGATAAAAACCCCCAAGAACCACCTGTCGTGGAGGACAAAACCCGCAGATTTTATTCACCAACAAACCCCACAAACCTTCACCCACTAGGAATCTTCAATTCCGTTCCATGGACGTTATCGAACTCATCACTAACCCGCAACGCAAGAATGATTATGTGTAATTGTGTTGGAGATGATGAAGAACGAAGATGAGAAGCGTTTATGTATCTTTCAGTCGTTGGTGTTGCTTGAATAGTTACCCTTGCACAATATATATGATTGCATAACAGTTAGAACCAAGAAAAACTGATTTGTGAACTTTCTTGATCAGTTAGGTCGACCACTTGTAGTGCTTAGGTCGACCTAACAGAGCTTGCAGAATTTTGCTCCCAGTTAGGTCGACCTGTTGAAGGAGTAGGTCGACCAGAATCCTCTTCTGATGCATTCTGGGGACATTTTCACAGATTAGGTCGACCTAGTTGCCATGTAGGTCGACCTAGCAGACTGATATGAAGATTTCTTCATTTTGAGTCGACCTAAATGGTCTGTGGGTCGACCTAGCAGAGTTATATGGATTTTCCTTCATTTTAGGTCGACCTAGGTTGACAGTAGGTCGACCTAACTGCTGATTTTCTGCATTTTTCATGTCCAGCTTGTGTTGAGTCGACTTATATGCATAGTGGATCACCTTGTGCTTTCATGAGTGATCAAATTCCTCCTTGTTGTTTGAATGCTCATTTGAGTTTGCCATAAATCAAAAACATCTTTGAGTGTAATCTTGTATTCACACGTTCTTCGTCATCTCCAACACAATTACACATAATCATTCTTGCGTTGAGGGTTAGTGATCGAGTTCGATAACGTCCATGGAACGGAATTGAAGATTCCTAGTGGGTGAAGATTTGTGGGGTTTTTGGTGAATAAAATCTGCGGGTTTTGTCCTCCAAGATAGGTGTTTCTTGGGGGTTTTTATCAAGAGGTTTCATTGAGGATCCGGCTGAGTGTGAAGATTGAAGAACAAGGGTTCGAGGGAATTGAAGACACTGCAGAAAGGGATCAAAGTGAAGCTCTTGGATAACCTTGATCTGACTCAAGATTAAGGGGGAAGAAGATTCAAAGGATCGACATAATTGGTTTATGGTTTATCGCTTTGTTATCTTCTTTGTATATACTACTTTCAACATTAATGAAAGATTACCCAATTTCAGTTTGGAATTGGGGGCAGACGTAGTCGTAGCGAGGACGATCGACGAACTGCCTAAACAAATATCGTGTTCTTGTCGCTTTTACTTTTTCATTTACGTTCTGTTTATATTTGGTTATAATAGCAAATTGATCAACGATTCGAGTGTTAAGATTGTGAATTAAGAACTTATATAAACATCACAATCCATCACATATTGAATCACCGTCAATTTGATCATTATCACCAAGTGTTTGTATATTTGTTTCTATCACTTTTACTGCATTGCAAACATTGTCCATCATACAAGAAGTTAATCTGATTTTCAATAAGAGCAACGCTTTGATTCTGCAACGTATACTCTTATCATTTACCTCAAGTTTTTGACTGGTTTTAAACACATATACAATCGTTTCAATAGTGGTTCAGAATAGACGCGAGTCGATTCAGAATCACTTCCGCTGAAAAGTCGTTTAACTCCGTAAAACTGTGAACGATCTATTCACCCCCCCTCTAGATCCTAAGGCCAGCGTCTAACAATTCCATACATGGGGTCAGCGTTCCCAAAATGCGGCAGATTATGTCGAAAAGGTGTGAATGCGGTTCCTCTGGCTCCACTGCCTCCTGGTGGAATTATAGGGATATCTGCTGTCCCTGTTCTTGTAGCTGGTACCTCCGTTGCTGCACCAGTCGCTTGCTCACCTGGGTTAATCACCGTATTCGAAGACTCCATAGAATGAGAGGGTACCTCATCTACTTTATTAAGGTCGTGAGGGTTTGTCATCTTAGACCTAACCTTCTTGGGTGGTTGTTGATACTCTTTGGTAAATTTCCCACTCCTAAGTTTCATACACACATAAAAAACGAGAAATTTAGCACGATAGTCACACTGAGCGTGCCATTTTGTTTGCTGTGGAAATTGGTAAACAACCGTTGGTCCTCCTAAAGCCTTAAAACTAAGGGTTACTCGCAAGATCGACCAGTTGATCTTAAGACCACGTGCTAAAGTTTCAGATTGTGTCTGTTCTGTCGAAATATTTGCCTAAGAAACAGTTTTCTAAGGCTAGAAACAAACACAATGTCTTCCAAACTGAGCGCTAGATATGACCGACAGGTGACTCGTGACCGACGAAAACAAACCTAGACCTAAAGTATTTGGTAAGATACGAATTTTCTGGCTCTGACCTACTGGGGTAACTCGTGACCACCAGATTGCGTCAACTCAGAGGTTGTTTTTAGTCGTAACAACCAGTGTCAGCCTACTTGGTAGAATTGAAAACAATGATACAAATCAAATGATATTTAAAGAACATAATGCAAATTAACATTTCGAAACATGCAATTAAAAAGTAAAGGATTTGCATTGAAAATAAAGATGGTGATTCACATACATCAATACTCTCAACAACTCTTTTTTCCTTAAGGGCGGAAATTGGGCAAAGTGTTAGCAAGCAGTTTGATTGTAATAGTGAACACACCTTTTTTCTACATTATTGGGACCTATTTATAAGATTGACATGAAATAACACCCTAACATAATCTACGGCTAATATTTGAATTAAAATCAACTGCTTCGTGAGATCTTGTTCTGTGTTTGGCGCTTTTGACACACGATGCTGGCTTGGTAACCGTCTACTAATATTTCAAATTTCAGACTTTTGCGCCTGGCTGCTTCTTATAACCGTTTCCAGCTTTGACGTGTCCCTTACAATCGAAGGCCCGGTCCAATAATCCTATAAGTACAGGAGTTTTATGTTCGACCTTCTTCCTTTGCTTCGACTCTGGATGATTTCGACACCCTTCAACTAAATTCAACACTCTCTTTTGATTGTGAGATTTTTTCATAAAAATGGAAAGGTCTTTAACAAAGGACACGTGTTCGTCATCTTTCCAGAGTTTTTCTTAGGTAACAACAAGCCAACTGCTTGTGACTAACAACCTGCACAAACCAACTGCTTGTGACTAACAATCTTCTAAGACTCAACTTGTCCTAGACTTCTTGAGACTTCTGACCCAACTGGTCTCTCAAGGAACAATTACAGAGTAACTTCAAACGACAGGGTTTAATATTGCTTCTAGAAAGCTTTCATCACAACTGTGATACTTCACTAAGATTTAGTACAGAAAGTATGAACTCAGAATATAGATGTGAGATTTTTTCTTTAGTGAGATTTTATGTTTCTTCACTTTTTGATAGCTTTTCGCAGAAACGATGTTTGCATGAAGATTGTTGTTCTTGTGGTTGTGCTTTCAAGCGAACGTGATTTTCTCAGTTTTGAGCACTACTTTATTTTCAACCACTTTATCTTGTAAAGAATTGTTCTTCTATTTGTAGCCTTGAATTGTGTCCGTTAACTTGATCTTGGAGAGCGCATTAAATGGTTGCGTGTTTGCTTTTCACTTTTGTTTTCTCCATTGAGCTGCATGTGGATAGCTTCTTCAATCAGCCTTGGGAATTTTACTTTTGGAGTGTTGCAGCCGTTTTTCTAATGATTACGTTTTAACAGAATTTTTTGGATCAGACTTCATGAACTTCTATTCAGCCTTGAATTTAGCTTCTGTATCAGTGTGTTTGCAGCGGTTTGGTGTTTTATCAGAAGTTGCCTTAAGACTTGAGCAGCTTTTGCATTTGTTCAGCTTTGGGTTTTATCAAGTTTTGATGATACTTGTATTGGAACATCTTCTGAAATCAGAAACATATAATTAGAGTACCATGTTTACTTATACAAAATTTATTTGCTTGTTATCATCAAAACACTAACATATGATTAGAACCAAACTATGTTTTAACAAAATATTGTATCATCCACCTTGCGTTCTTTCTATATATAGGTGGTAATGACTTTGTAATTCTTGAGAGAGATTGAATGAATAATGTGAAAATTATACTCTATTACTTTCTAAAAGAATAAAAAAATGTTTCGATTTTAGAATTTCATTGTAATTTTTCTTTAATATCCATTAACTATTCTCCTTCTTAATTCTAATCATATTTCTTTTAGGCTTATTTGAAATTTTGGTCCCCCTATTATCATTTTTTTGCGTTTTGGTCCCTCTATTTTATAATATGGAATTTTAGTCCCTTTACTTTAGTTTTGTGAGGATTTTGGTCCCCTTACAAATTCGAAGTCAATTTTTAATGAAATGGAACTCATATTGATGACATGTTCGACATGAATTTTAAATAAAATTAATCTTTTTGAATATTTCACAGTTGAATTGGCACTGACACGTCATCAATGTGAGCATCATTTCAAAACTAAAATATAGGGAATAAAATTCCGAATTTTAAAATAGGGGAACCAAAACTAAGAAGAATGATAATAGAAGGACCAAAATTGAAATTAAGCCTTTTTGTTTTATAAATAAATATATGAAAAAAATAAAAACTTATTATTATTTGAATGGGCCAAGACTTCTTATCTGAAATTCTTTTTAGCAATATTTTAAAAACCAAACCAGTCATCAAATTGATTAGGGTACTGGGTCACTGGTTCATAGGTCAAACTACTAGGTACACTGGTCGAACCACATGACTAGACCAGATTAAATCGAATAACTCGATTGAATAAATTGGTCTCTATAACAAACTATATATTTATCAAAGTGGTCGAACCGAATAACCTAGTCTCTAAAAAATATCATTACACCTACAAAATTTTAAAATTTCAAAATGTCATAATTCCACGTGCTCATTCTTTAAATTAAAATTCTAAACATAATCATCACATAAAACAAAATAGTATAAAATAAAAATTCAAATAAATTTTGAACAATGTTTTGTTGCAAACAAAGGAAAAATGTTCCAAATAAGTTTTAAACAAAGTCTACTTATATTTTAATTTTGTATGTTTTTTAATTATCAAAATAGAATCGTTTTGTCTAAAAAAAAGCATGCATTTAACCCGTCGGTTTTTTAAAACCATCGACTCATCGGTTTTTATAGATTTTGACTGGTTCGCATTAGTTCAATAGCATACCCGATCCAACAGTCAAACCATAATGATGACCCTTTCAGTTTTCTATTTGACCAATCAAACCGACCAGTTCGATCCGATTTTTAGAAAACTATTATTACACAAAAATCACAATTTTATTTTATTCACAATTTTTTACATGATTATTATATTATTTTTCTTACTTAATTAATGTATAATTTAGTATGTCTATTGTAAGAAAAAAACTTATTTTGATATCAATCTTCGGATATAATTAATATTTAAGATTAAAAATTCTATATGAGCATCTTACTATATTTTGTTTCTCTTAAACTTGTTAAAATTCCATAAAAAAGAGATTCTTACCCAAAATAATTTATTGCGATATAATCATTATTAAAATATTGTTAAAATATTAATTATAAAAAGTGTATTTGTTAAATGGTTTTATTATGCTTAATATTTAAAAATTCTATACAAATCATCTTGAAATAAGTATATTTCTTTTTTATATAATTATACTTAGTATTATAAAAGCAAAACATTTTGTTTTTAAAAACTGATAATAGTTCATGGAATGAGCTATGTAATTTCCGTTAGTTTTTCACTCACTAATCTCGATATTGACAATCTTTTTTATTTTTAAAATGAGTCTTGAAAAATTATTTATAAAAGTTAATTTCAAACAATAGTTGTAAAATTTGAAAATAAAATTAGCTTAAAACTATTTATTAGTTTAAAATTGAGAACAAAATAACCCAATAAAAATTTGTTGAATGAATTGGATCTTCCATAACTTTAAGGCTCTGTTTGGCATGCCATCTTTTGAGCTTATGTCTTATAGCTTATAGCTTATAAGCTCATATAATAATAAAAGACCTGTTTGGTAATGGTTTTTTCATTACGAGCTTACAGGCATTTCAACCCATTTTAGTAGAAGGGCGTGCTATTTGTTTACATCTATTGGGCTTTAATTCTTGGATTCCTTGATACTCAATGAAATCTTCTTTTTGAAATATGGAGCTTATTTTACTAGCTTATAGCTTATTTTTCAGACGCTATTTCAAATAGTGTTTTAGCTTATAGCTTATAGCTTATCATTTTTTCTTCCATTTTTACCCTTATTATTTTAATTAAAATCCACTTTTACTCTCTATAATTTATTTTAATTTAAAATAAAATAATTATATATTAAATATCTTTTATGTCATTTTACTTAATCAGCTAGTTGAACCGCTAATTTTAATTAATCAGTTATAAGTCATCAGTCATCAGCTATAAGTTATAAGCTATCAGTCATCATCCATCAGCCATAAGCTATCAGCTATCAGCTAACTTATCAGTCAACCACTATTTTTACCAAACAGAGCCTAAATGGGTGTTTTTACCGTGAAAGTATGTAATACCCCATATTATTCTAGGCATGATTATTCATTTAATTATGAAGTATTAAGAGGGAAATAATGAATTAATGATAATTAAGAGAAGGTTAGTTGGAATAGAAAGGTGTTGGTTAGAAGCAAACCAAATGGCAAGGTGGTAATTTTGGTTTAGTTGAGGGGCACATTGGACCTTAACCTTATATTGCATGGCATTTGATTGGTTGGTAGAGGCACATCATTCCAAATTTAGAATTTTGTGAAAGAGAAGTGGAGAGAGAAGTGGAAGAAGTCTTGCATCTCATTTCAAGTTTCCATTTTCGTATTCCATGGACAGCTCTCGCTAAACTGATCATAACTCTCTGCTCACAACTCTGATTCAGGTAATTCTCGAAGATTTGGATTCTACACAGAATTCTCTTCGATTTGGTATATTATTTCGTTCTAATAACTTGTTTATTTGTGGAGAAAAACGAGTTTGAAGTTGGGAGGTCCATGCTGAATGTGTGTCAAAGAGTGGTTACGGGTTTGATCATGTTAGAGGTGAAGTGTTGATCAAGGAGGGAGTCCAATGGCAGCAAGAACACAATCTTAACCTCTCTAAATCCATGGTGAGTCCTTTAGATAGAAAATGGGGTTTTATCCAATTGGGAGCTTTTTGGGGTTTAAGGGTTTGAGAGATTATGCCTAAATCCTTGCTAATAACATGTTTTGATGTTGTTTATTGCTTGTCCATGTCATATATTGGCTGGGTATATTCTTAATTCGTGCATGCAGGTGAATTCAAGGGGTTAAAGTACCCCATGGCAGAACTGGTGAACTTTGCGTTTTTCTGCATTTGTGATGATCCGCTGAGCGGACTTAGGTCGCTTAGCGGATACTGATTGCTTTTCCAGAAAATCGCGAGTCCGCTAAGCGGAGGAACAGTTGAGATTCGCCACTGGAAAGCCCGCTGTCATACCCTATATTTACCCGATACTATTCTCGTCTTAATTTATTAAGGGCGTTAAAAATTAAGAGCCATAGGGTTTAATATATCTATTATTAAACTCGATCTCTTATAAAATCCCCTTATAAATTAATAAGGTGTGGGTAGCAAGTATTTGGGATCCAATTTGTTTTGGGCTCATTCACCTCATCATTTAATCATTTTATTATCTTTTTATTTTTCACCGAATAAATATTATTATCTACTAGTTATAGGGTTATTAGTAATATTAATTTTAACTATTAATTAGGATTAGCGTTAGGACCGTTAGTATTGAATAAATATTATTTGATTTAGTTTAGAATTATTGGTTTATTATTTAGAATCCTATTATTATTTAAAAAATTTGAATTAGTTTATTTTAAATATTTAGGAAAATTATGTTACTAACTTATATTAATTTAATTACTATTAGTATTAGTTTAAATATTATTATTAATTATTTTATTAACTTTAAAAAAATCTAATAGTCATAAGGTTAGTAAGAGGTTAGTTTAATAAAATAGGTTAATTAGAATTATTGATTTTTTTGTTTGTTGTTATTTTTGTTCTGGGCCAAAGCAAGCTAATACGGGTGTGGGCCAGAGATAATGGGCCAGTTTTTTTTCATACGTGGACCAGGGGGTAGCGGACCGGGTCAAACTGACCCGGCCACTATTCATCATCTTCTTCGCCCAACGGCCGCCGCTGCAACACGCAAACCCTAAAAAATATCCTTGTTTCAACCCAGGCCCATGGATCGGAATCAAACATAAACAAATAACGCAATCAAATCAATTATGGAAATGAAACAAATCTTAAACATAAAGCAAATATAATTTTCATTGAATCTGGAATTGATTACAAGAAAATTCGTGAATACAAATCAAATCCTAAATCTAATCTAATCTTCCTAAAATTAAAAAAAACCCTAAGTCTATAAAAGAAATAGAAGAAGAACAAAAAAGGGATTCGGAGAAAATTTGCAGAAAACCCTAAGCGCCGCCGCAAACATTCTTCACCTTCGAGACCTGCAAACAGAGAAAGGAGAAGAGGATTAGAGTGAGGGGGAGCATACACGTTCCAGAATACAAGACAAAAGGTAACCGAGCTCTTCACTTAGCTTAGGGTTCCTTGTAATTTGCATGCTTGTGTGTTGTTTTTGGTTGAATCGATTGCATGTTGAATTTGGGGGTTATTGTATGGATCTGGGTTTCGATTAGGGTTAGGGTTCTTGGGTTTGGGGGTGGGATTTGAAGGTTGAAGATGAAGATCATATGGATCTTCATCTGGGTTGCGTGTTCTGGGTTCAGATCGCATGAAGGGATGAATTTTATGGTTGAACATCAATTAGAAAACTGGGGCTTGCGGCGGCTCGCGGTGGGGCTGAGGGTGGTTCACGGTGGGGGTGGGGTGTTTTCGGGGCGTGTGTTCTTGGGAGAGAGCTTTAGAGAGAGAGAGAGAGAATGTGAGAGAGATAACGAGAAAGAGAGAGAGTGGATCTGAAAAAAATGAAAATTCTTCCTCCTTTTTTTTGCTTTGTTTGATCCGATTTTCCCTCGCCGTTAGATCAGTGCCACTTGGCCTCCCATGGCCACATGGCAGCATCACTGGACATGATCCAGTGTGCCGTCCATATCGTACGCCCTTATCATACGTGCATGCAGACCGTCTGATCAGATTAGGTCCAGATCTAACGTCTCCTACCCTGTAACACACTCCAACGTGTGCGCCTGCGTCACGCATGATCTCAATGGATCCCAAAACTCTTAATGGGCTCACCCCTTTGCTAATTACACCCCCCAAATTACTTGCCAAACATAAAATACACCCCCTGCTTTTAAAATAAAATTTAATTAATTATTTTTGCAAAACATTAATTATTTAATTGATTGCTATTTTATAACTTAATTTAATTTTCTCCTCGAACCGACTAAATCTATTAGTCGCATTAGACGAGAAATAATTTTTTATTATTTAATTAATTTATTAATAATATAATTGATTCTAGCTTAATTCTCTCCTCGACCCGACTAAATCTATTAGTCACATTAGACGAGAGATAAAAAAAATATATAATTTAAAATACATTTAATTTGCTGCCCGCGACGATCGAATCTATCGATCTGAGTAACCAGCGATGCCCCATTAATCTGTTAGCTATACTGATCAAATCTATTGATCATCGCATCTAACGGTGGCATATTAAATCAGGGTTGTATGCCAAACCTCAAAACTTTTTCATCTTCAAATCAAATTCAAAACTGCGATAGGCCACTCAAAAAGCCTTTAAAATAATTTCAAACCACAAATTCTAATTCTAAGGCGTACAACCCTGTGCCCGAACTTCGTTGACTCTGAATCTCCATAAGGAGATACGTAGGCACTTGGATAACCAAGCGAGTCCCCCTTCCCTAAAATCTCAATTCACTTAAAATCTCAATTTTTACCCTTTTCACTTCTTTAGCTATTAACCTCAACTTTTAGCCATAAACTGTTACCTTAGATTCAAAGCCATAGGAAAGGGTTGAGGGTTCCTAACTCCTTCCCTCAACCTGATTATAATAACTTACCCCGAATCTTTAAACTGCGTAGGGTTTCCTATTCGCCCTTCAGAATAGGTGGCGACTCTAAACCTTTAATTTTTAGGGCAGGTTGCTACAGCTGGCGACTCTGCTGGGGACATACTATAGGTGAATTATTATGCTCCTAAGGCTTGAGAGGGTTTAGGTTTGTGGTTAATGGTTTAGGTTTTTGGCGCATTTTAGGGTTTGGCAAATCTGCCATTTTTTGGGTTTGGGGAAGGGTTTGTGTCTTAATAAATATTTAATTTTTTGCTTTATTTATTTATTTATTGTTTTTATTTGCCTTAAATGTTTATTTTCCATATTTGTATTAAAATGTTAACTGTTATATAATTTGCACTGTTGGATATATATAATTGCCGTTAAGCCTAAGCGTGGGAATTATATTTAAGACCAGAGGGGAACTACATCGCCTACGAGTCTTATTATAATTCCACTCAGAGTGGGTTAAATATCCAGAAAGGTCTGATACGAGGCTCGACCTTGTTGAGGGCTGGACTTGGTATTTAGCTGATCTCTCTGAGAACCTACCCCTAAAATTCGAACCTCATGGATAAAATGAGTTGTTCTAAAATCCAAAGAGACAAAAAGTCTCGGCGGATACGAATGACCCCATGAGACCTTCTAGAGCATACCCATGGGAAGGGTAGGCTCCCGAGCCGTTACGTCGAACCTATGAACCTAGGGCCTATGTGATTATATGCTGAATATGTGCTTATTATTATTATATTGTGTTTTTTGTGTGTATAACTGTTTGCATGCATCATACATCATATGCATTTTTTTATCATGTCTTATCCATAGGTAAAAAAAAAAGAAGGAGAAAAAAAGAATAAAAAATAATAATAATTCTTTTGGTGAATATTCAGGAAAATGAATGCTAAGAAGCCTATTGTCCACCTTACCGTCTCAGTGCCTGATATCAAGAAATTAAGGATAATCAGGGATAAAATGTCATCAACTGCTTTGAACAGGTTTGAGGGCCGTTATGGTGATATTCTGGATTTGCTCAAGGTTAAGGTTCAAGAAGAAGCAATCACCGCTTTGATCAAGTTCTATGATTCGCCGCTTAGATGTTTCACTTGTCAGGATTTTTAGTTGGCTCCTACCTTGGAAGATATGGATGCTATGCTTGGGTTTTCAAGGGTTAAAAAGGAACTCTATACAGGTGCTGGAAAGAAAGTTGAGATTTTTGATTTGGCCAAAGCTTTAGAAGTGCCCTCTGCGGACTTAGAAGCTAATCACAAGACTGATGGTAAAATTCAAGGAATTAGGAGAACTTATTTAGAAGCTCAAGCTATGTCTTATGCTCAAGATATATCTTGTTGCCTAACAAGGCGGAGTATGTTGATGATGCTGCTATTCATGTTTTTACCTCCTTCAGAAATTCAAATGAGGATCCAACTCCCACTATTCTTGCTAATATTTATTATACTATCCATGATCGATATGAAAAGAAAAGGGGAGCGATATCCTGTTGTGTTCATTTATTGTACTCTTGGTTGACTTCTCATATTTACAAGGCTAGCTATTTAATCAAAGATTTGACTAGGCATTAATGGTCTCAGAAATTAAGAGCTCTCAAAGCAGGTTCTATCTTTTGGTTTGCAAGGAAATTAAATTCTGAAAGAATTATTTATAAATGTGGGGAATTCAACAATGTGCCTTTAATGGGGACTTTAGGTTGCATTAATTACAACCCCGTGCTAGCATTGCGCCAATTGGGTCATTTCTACGGATTGTGAGCCTTCCGATCAACAAGTGGAAGAATTAATTTTGCATGACAATGGGAAAGGAGATCCAAGAACATTAAAGAAAATAATTCAAGCTTGGAAACATGTTCAAACAAAGAACTATGGGCCGAAAAATGTCATTGCTAAGGAACCTTACACTAAATGGGTTCAAGAGAGAGTTGGAAAGATTTTGCTTCCTTTTGTTGTGGATCTCACGTACAAGCCCGATTCTCCTAATCCTGTTTCTCTATCCATCGAAGAGACAGAAGGAATCAAGGCTGCCCTAGAGGCGTCCCGTAAGGAAAAGGAAAAATTAGGGCTTGACATACATCGACTTTCCAACGAAAAGAGCCAACTACGATTCGATCTTAAGGAGAAGAGCCAAGAGCTTCAAGCCGCTAAGGAAGAGAATGATAGACAAAGGAATAAAAGAAAGCGTGCAATCAAAGGAGTCCTAAGTGCTAACTTTGATTTAATTGCACATAATGAAAGGTTGGAACAAGCAGGTATAGAAATTGCAAGGTGGAGGAGGCGTTATGAAAAGGCTTCCCATGACAAAGCGGAATCCGAGAAAAATTTAGAAGCCGTAGTCTTTGAATTAACGGATAGGACTAAAGATCAAGAGGTAGAAATAAGGAATCTCAAATTTGATCTTCAAGAAGCTCGCAATTCTGGACAAGAAGAACGCACAAGGAGATTGACTACGGAGGAAGCACTTTTACAGCGCACTAGTGAGTACAATAGAGCACTTCAAGCTATGGCATCACTTAGGCAAGTATTCATAAGACAAAGGGAGATATATGAGGCGACAAGGGATGAAGGGGATTATTGGAAAAGACCATACACAATTGTTTCTACGGCAAATGAGCATGTGAGCATGGTTCCCAAGATGCTTGAAGAATATGAGAAATGTCGTGAGAATTATGATTAGCTAGTCTATTTGTACAATGATCTAATCCTAGACATTCCGAAGAGTTTGGAAAGAGCGGAGTCTTCTCCCATCATCCTTCCCGAAGAAGTGAAGGAGTTCTTGGAGCTTTGTAGAGGCATGGTGGACAAATTCAAGGAGGACATTCATAGGCGTTCTTAGTCATTTATAGTTTTTTATTTTTATTATTTAGAAGTTTTATTTCTATTCGTGTTTATTTCCTTTCGCAATGTTGAACAATTTAAATTGTACTTTCTTTAAAGTATTTTAAATTAATGAAGTGCGTTTATTTCCGCATTATTTAATTTCTTCGCAATTATTCACCAAAAAGGATTATTCAAAAAAAGAAGAAAAGGTTTTTACTACAAAAAAAAAAAAAGAAGGAAAAAATGTATATATATATATATATATATATATTAATAATAATGTGGATAAGACATGAACATAGCAAAAACATAGCATTCATAGCACGCATATCATCTTTATTTTTACAAAGCATTAAAAAGAAAACTGTCTTCATCTCCAGTCACGCCATTGCAACCCGACCGCAATCCAAACGAGATCTCAAAAGAAGAAAGCAATGGAACAACTAGAGCAGAATCAAGCCGCCCTTCGTGAAGAAATGACCCAACTGAAAGGCACTGTTGAGGACCTCAAAGGAGGAATGACCCAAATGCTAAGCTTCATGAAAGATCTCAAGGATAAGCAAGACAAGGCTAAGGAGGTTCAAGACCAGTATGAGGAGATACCAAACGATGGCAACCCGTTGTTAGGATATGTTCGAGGCTATGACCCTCACAAGACAAAGGCTCACTCTTTTAAGAAGGGTGCTACGACCCATGAAGAAGGAGAAGCCTCTCAAGAAGGATTTATTCCTGCTGCTCAGAAGGAAGGGACGTCTCGCACAGTTCGCATTCCTATCAACAATCCTCTTAGGGATGAAGACTACTTGGATCTACAATATGGGGACACTGATGACACAAATCAAGTTCCTCAACCCAAGTCGACTTCCCCTAACTCTGGGGAGGATTCTAAGGATAGTGGACAAATTAAAGCGCTGGAAGAGAGACTAAAAGCCGTAGAAGGGTATGATGCCTTCAATGTAGACACCTTTGAAATGAGTTTAGTCCCAGATCTGACTATTCCACACAAGTTCAATGTTCCAAATTTTGAAAAGTACAAAGGGCTCACATGTCCAAGGAATCACTTGCGCATGTATGTGCGAAAAATGGCTGCCTACGCTCATGATCAAAAGCTGATGATTCATTTTTTTCAAGATAGCTTGAGCGGAGCGTCTGTTGACTGGTACATGCAACTGGAGAAATCCTACATCCGAAGCTGGAATGACCTTGCTAATACATTCCTGAAACAATACAAGTACAATTTGGACATGGCACCTAACCGGATGCAACTCCAAAATTTGTCACAAAAGAAAGAGGAATCGTTCAAGGAGTATGCCCAGAGGTGGAGGGAAATTGCTTCCCGAGTCCAACCTCCCCTGTTGGAGAAGGAGCTGGTAGACATGTTTATGGTTACTTTACAAGGACCATACTATGATAAAATGGTCGGAAGCGTTTCTTCAGGGTTTGCAGACTTAGTGGTTATCGGTGAGAGGATCGAGAACGGAATTAAAAATGGGAAGATACAAGGGGCATCATCTGGATCTTATCAGTCAAAGAGGCCCACTCCCACCTTCGCAAAGAAGAAGGAAGGAGAGACTAATGGAGTGGTGCATCAGGAAGCTAGAACTCCTATGTCATTCCCGCCACAACAAAACCGGTTTCAAGGCCATCAAAGGAGATTTGATCCCTTGCCTACTTCCAAAAAGGAGATACTGAGATATCTGATAAGTGAGTCCTTGGTAGAAATCAAACCATTGGCACCTCCTCCTCCAGGAAAGGTCATACCCAACTACAAAGCTAACGAAAGGTTTGAATTTCACGCCAATTCTCCCGGACACACGTTGGAGAAATGCTGGGCTTTCAAACATATAGTTCAAGATCTGATAGAGTCAGGGGCAATCGCCTTTGACAAACCTAATGTGAAAACCAATCCTATGCCTCACCATGATGGCACAGTCAATGCAATCGAGGTCGTTACAGAGCAAGAGTTGGTTCAACAAAGAAGCTCCCCCGTAGATGCCCTTAAGAGGTATCTAATTATAAAGGGGTTCATCTTAGAACACAACGAGGCTTTTAAAGACACTCTGCAAAGACTCATGGATCAAGGATTGATTCGGCTGAAGGAACATTCTGAGGAAGAGTATGTGGCTATGGTGGATAGGAATGAGTCGTTGATAATACCCAGTCAAGGGGCAAGGAAGTCGTTAATCATCCCCTGTGCTAGACCACCATTGATGATACCTACGCAAAAGCATACTAGGATCATCCCGATCAAGGATCCATATCCTTTGGATAAAATGAAAACGGTGCCTTGGGAATACAATTCTGGTACCAATCCTGCTGTGTCAAGCATTGTGGGACCTGGAGGCATGACTCGTAGTGGTCGTATATTTAAAACTGCACAGGCACAATTAGTGCCTAATGGAGACTTGACACAATCTAGTGATCAAACTGTTACGAGACTAAATAACGAGGCTAACCCTAAAGGTAAAGAAGCTGCCAATAAGGATGCTGAAGAGTTCCTCGCCTTAATCAAGAAGAGTGACTATAGGGTGGTGGATCAGTTACAACAGACGCCTTCTAAGATATCACTCTTATCATTGCTGGTACACTCCGAAAGGCATCGAGACGCCTTGATGAAGATTCTGAATGCCGCCCATGTAACTAAAGACATCACAGTCAATAAGTTCGACGGAATGGTGGCTAATCTAACTGCTGGGGAATGTCTAGGTTTCAGTGATCATGAGTTACCTCCCCAGGGAAAGGCGCACAATAAAGCCTTACATATCTCTATAGAATGCAGAAAGGCTCATCTGGCCAGGGTTCTGATCGACACAGGGTCATCATTAAATGTGATGCCAAAAGCTACTCTCGACAAGATAACCTTGGAAGGTCTTGTTGTCAGGCCGAGCCGTCTAGTGGTCAACGCTTTCGATGGATCACAGAGTCCGGTATTCGGAGAAGTGGATCTACCTGTTATAGTTGGTCCTCATACTTTCTGCATCAATTTCCAAGTGATGGAAATTGAACCAGCATACACCTGCCTACTCGGACGTCCTTGGATCCATGCAGGTGGGGCAGTCACCTCCACCCTCCATCAGAAGATAAAATTTGTGGATGGGAATTCTATAGTGACTATCAATGGGGAAGAAGACATATTTGTCAGCAACCTGGATTCATACAGGTACATTGAGTTTGGAGAAGGAGCACTAGAAACTACATTCCAGGCATTGGAGATTGCAACTGTTGTCACACTACCTGTGGAGAAGGTGCGAAGGGCGGTAACATCCTGGAGAGATCTACAAGACCTGAATGTGGAAGGCTGGGGCAAAGTACCAGAGATCTTAGAGAAGAAGGATCGCCTAGGGCTAGGATACCAACCATCAAAGGTCACAAGCACTGTGAAGGAGGGACAACAATTCCCCCCGATTATGCAGATTTTTGTAACAGGCGGGTATGAACATGTAGCTATCGTATCCAACAAGTATTCTAAGGAGGGAATGTCAAATTTCATCTGAAAGGTCAGACCAGGAGAGCAACTTCAGAATTGGACAAGCCTGGAGATACCAGAGATAGTTTTTCTTTCAAAGTAATTTGCTTTTGTGTGTTTTATTTCCCTTTCAAATAAAGAAAAACAATAACGCTCATGTCTCGCCTGAAGCATAGAGTTGGTTTGTAAGGGCACCATTTACTTTCAAAATTTGAAGTTTATTAATAAAATTGTCTTTGCATTTGGTATTGAAAACATTATCTTTTCTCACATTTATTTGATCGCGACTTTACGTGTCTATAAATCTGATGACTGCAAGTGCACAGTCGTGTCGTGTAGTTTTAAAAGATATCGAATCCACAGGGACTATGAATCGATCTACCGTTATCTAAGGTTACTATGTAAAGCTAGGGCTACTAAAATTTTGATTGTTCCTAAGGGATAGTGATAGTGAGAAATAAAGAATATAATAAAAGACAGGTATCAGTATGTATTTCGTTTAACTTAAGGTAATCCGAAGGTCCATTGGCTTTTGCATAATTTAATTAAAAATCTTTACTAATTCAATTGATTAAAAATCGTCGTCTCAAACTTTCGCTCTGTTGATTCAGATTACTATCCTAATCCTAATGTACGCTTTCGCCATCCCATTAGATTTTAGAAGAGCTTTTTGGAAACAACGTAATTAATAAAATGCCTATTTTATGAAGTTGTTATCTATTTAAATCTCCTAATCTCAAACTTTCGCTCTATTGACTCGGAACAAGCTAATATCCCTAACGTACGCTTTCGCCATCCCGCTCGGGTGTAAAAACAATTTTTGAAAATAAATAAGTCCCAATTAGTTTAAATACGCTTTCGCCATCCTTAAAACTAATGTCCTATGTCTACTATCTGGTTAAAGATCTCAAACTTTCGCTCTATTGATTTTAACCTTTGACCGTCTTAACCCCTCAAACTTTCGCTCTATTGGTTTTAAGACTTACTAATTAAATTAGACATATAAACCAAAAATAAGTGATATTTAATAAAACATAATTAAGCCAATTTATTTCGGATCCCTCGGTTAACTTACTCTACATACCGACACCTTAGTAATTTAGCCAGACATATTAATATGGGTAAACATGCATAAATAGATTCGGTTTATAATAATAGGCATGTTAATAGGCATACAATATATCATGCAAATAAACATATAAATAAGGCGGTAAATATTAAACCTGAATTAAATAAATGGCAAGTAAATCTTCAAGTATCGAACCTCCACCACAAGTTGGCTGGATCGTTCTTCGGAATTTAAACGGACAGAAAATAAAACAAGGAAATAAAAACGATAAATCTAACGTAAGGCTAGATTTATAAAAGGTTCACAACAATTTCCGGTGTAGAAATCGTTGTGAGAAAATAAGTGTTTGAATGAAAGCAGAATGAAAAATATGATTCGCGGTACAATTTCGGCAGCACTTCGTTAGCAGGAAATCGGACACTTTGGACTGAAGTGACTGCTTCTATTTATAGGGGATGTTTTGCAGTGACGTTGCGTGAAAAGAGGAAACTCTTCAGACTGGCTTGGAGACGTGCGTCTCCGATTCTTCAGGAAGACTGGGCGCGTGACTTGAGACGTGCGTCTCAAGTGGAGAAACTTTAGGGAAATGGAGACGTGCGTCTCCCTTTTGCTGATGTGGCATAGAGACGTTGGAGACGTGCGTCTCCGCTTACTTGTGTGGATTGGGCTGCTTTCCTTCGTGGGCTGGATTGCTTCATTGGGTCTTCGGATCTCTTTCAGCACACTTGGGTCTTATTTGCACTCCCTTTTTACTTTAGCACCTACTTTTCGTCTTTTAGGCATAGATATGGGTCGTTTTAGCTCCATTTCTTCTCTTTTTCACATTTAGTCATAATAAGAGTGTAAAACCTAAAACAAAGCAAAAACTCGCGTAATATAATAATAAATCAATATAGTAAACGGAAAATGCTATAAATATCTATGAATTTCAAGCTAAATATACGATATAAAATCGTGTTATCAAATTCCCTCAGACTTGAACCTTTGCTTGTCCTCAAGCAAAATAACAAGATAGAAATGGGAGGACAGCGAAATGAAACACGCTTCCGCCACATCGTTCGGTCATACTCAGCTACATTGTGTTCTTGTTTGAAAATAATGTTGCAGATCCAGACAATAAACTTATTGTAGCGACACTAGACAACTCCCAGTATGCATACCAATCCGAATCATGCCATTATAGCTCGACCTTTTGACTCGTCATCATGTTTTACCCTTTTCATTCGCGCGCAATCACATTAAGCCCATTATCTTGACACGCACATAGCAGAGTAGTCGGTTAGTGACTATGATCCTTCTCATGGAGTTCTGGCACAATATGTGGTATACTCCTTAGCATTCACTTGTAGATTGTGGGGAATCGGACAATAGTCCTTCCTACCAAGTTCAGTACCAGATGACTTCTGAACCAATCAACAATGAGTTTTTTTTTAAATTCTTTGTATATGAGATTTGCGACCGTTAGGTTAAATGATCTTGTGAGGATCACCTTACTTAGTAGGCACATTTCTTATTATGGTTAAGCACATAATTATTATTATGAGGATCATACACTTATATTCATCGACTCTCTGCGTAGTTTGTATCTAAGACGGTGCCGACTGCTAGAATAAACTACTAAGGGTTACTTCAAAAATTAAAGTCGATGGTTTCGGTATAACGGGTATTCAAATCGGTTACGCATACTTGGGGGTGTCGCTACCGCGAAAAATGGATCAGAGTCGCCACTAATATATTTATCCCATAAGGGAAAGGAATATCAGAAAACCTAACTCAGAACAAGAACAAGGTCTTTCGACCAGAGAACAGGGCACGGGAGTCGGTTACGCAAGGGGAAGGTGTTAGCACCCCTCACGCCCATCGTACTCGATGGTATCCACCTACGTTTGTTTCTATCTAAAGGGTGTATCTATGTCTAAAACCTAAATGCGAATGCATGCAAAAGAAATACGGGGAAAAGAAGGAATTATTTACAAGTGTGCTCGCTTAGGCCCCGCGACCCAATGCCTACGTATCCCTTAAAAGGAATCAGAGCGACCGTAGTTCGGCTCCATAGTTTCCATTTGTTTTGTGTTTTTTAGTTGAACAGCGGCTAAGGTCACAATCCACGATGCTCGACCTTTGGAGACTTACACGCCTACTTTTGGAAAGGACTTAACTTGTTCTTAAACGCCTAACAAGGCAAAAGAAAACGCCTAACAAGGCAAAAGAAAAGCAAAAGTTTGGTTTGTGTCTTTTATTGTAATTCCACGATGACGAAGACCCTCTACAGGGCTTCGCATCGCTTCCTTACTCTGTTTTAAGTCAAAGCCTTTATTAATCATTTTGAATGTTTTTTGGTTGAGTATTTTTTAAGGGAGATTTACTTTGCGACTTAGATCACACCAAGAAAAAGAGTTTTGTTTTTGACTATTTAGAGAATGCACATCGAGGTCTACACCACAATCGATTCTCGAAATAACGGATAAGAAATACATCGGAATCTACATTCCAATCATTTCTTTTCCGTTTAGTAGAAAAGAACGTACATCGGGGCCTACACCCCAATCATTTCTTTTCTACTATGTGAGAAAGAACGTACATCGGGGCCTACGCCCCAATCATTTCTTTCTCACTACACATCAGAAAAGTCACAGTATGATCTTTGTCAGTTTTTTTTATTAAGTATTTTAGAGTTGAAAAAGAAAAGAAATGAACAAAGGAGACTAACCTATTCTCTAATCTAAGTGTCATTCTAAGTCTAATTCTAATGTTAACATACTAATGGTATTAACAAAATAGGCCAAAAATATGGCCAAGAACAAGTAACAAAGTCACACAAAAATTACACAAAAGTCAATATGTAAATGATACAAAAGAATAAAAGAAGTGATTCAAAAGTCAATACTAAATCAACCTAAAAATACTACTATTTTTATGAGTTTCTTAATGTGGGAAAATTGCCAATTAAACATCAAAATTAATACTAGCCTAAAAACTAATTAAGAAGTCTAAGTATTTTTTATTGATTTTATTTTTGTCAACAATTACCTAAAAATCTAACAAACTTCAATGGTTTTATGACATTTTTTATATCCGTTTCATCATGCTAAAATCTAACAAAAGCAGAATTTATTACATGTTATCAAAATCCTAAAAATGTGGTAAAAAACTAAGTAAGAAGACCTAAAATCTATCTATTAAGTGTGAGTCAGGGGGTGTTAAACTGAAATTATGGTGCAGTCTAGTAACTATGGCGCAGGCCCATTTATTGACAGCCCAAGGCTGTTTTTGTGAATCAGAAAAAAAGGATAGGGGGCGCACATGGGCCTCAGGGTGGTGCAGTCAGCATTTCGTATGGCCCAATGCGTTTCGGCCTTAATCCAATTCATTCAGATTATATTATTCAATTAAAAGAAAATTAAGAAAATGAATTAAAACTAAAGTTAAAAAAAAATAAAAAAATAGAAAAAACGAAAAGGGGGATTTAGGGTTAGAAAATGTGACCCTTGAAGTTTTCTGAACGAGTCTTCTTCCTCTCTCTCACTTGTGAATGCGACGGCGGTGAATCCCTTGCATCAATGGCGCCGGCACGGTACGGAGGTGGCGTACTTATCCCTTCCGTTCGGATCTCTCACCTCCCTCGCATCCCTCTCTGCGTTTTCTCAGCTCTCCCCGATTAAGCTCTTGTTCGCATATCTTCACTTGCTCGATTCGTCATCTCTTCGATTAGCTCAACGACTCATTTCTACTCGGATTCAAATCCCCTCCGATTCAACTCCGTCCACCGTTAACGTGAAGGATAACCACATCATCTCGTTGCCTCGTGGTCGAGATTAGTCCGACGCGTCTCCAATTTGAGGAAGATGGCGAAGGATATAGGTTTTCTGCAGGTTGACGTTGTAGATTGAAGAAACAGATTGACAAAGCTTTCTTGTTGAAGGCGAAACGTGATGTTGAAGCAGGTTGAAGATGAAGGTACTGTTCAATGAGGGTTATGGGGATTCTTGAGATTAGGAGATTACTGAAGTGTGTGATTGAAGACGATGAAGGAAATTGAAGAGTGGAGTTGAGAGTGATTTTTCTGTTGAATTGCAAATTGCTGAAGGTTCGGTGAGTTCCAACTCTTTTATTTTCTGTTATGCGAATTCTTTCAGTTTCTTCTCTTTTCCAATGGTGAATTGAACAGAGGATTTCACAGGTTGATTTTCTGGTTTCTTTGATTTCTGTTGAAGTTGTGAAGGAGATTAAAGCTATGGTGGTTATGGAGAGAGTGATAAGGTGTAGAAGATGAAGATAGAAAGATGAAGATTCAGTTGAATGGTGATGAAGAAGAGAGGATGAAGGTTGGGATGAAGGTGATGAAATGTAAGAGAAGGCTCAGAGAGAGAGAGAGAGATGAGGAATCGTGAAGGAATCAGAAGATGGTGAGAATCCCCCCCAATCTGAGAAGTGCAGATGAATATATATAGGGAGAGTTGATTGAAGATTCTGTTATCAATTGAAAGGTTAGTTGCAGTTTGGTTTTGAATTCTGTTAGAGGTTAGGTGTTGGTTATTTCAGCTAGAAGGTTGGTTAGAAGTTAGTAATTCTGTTATGAAACTGTTAAAGTTAGTTATTATGGTTTTCTTATAGATTTTTTCTCCTCCTCATTTCTGTTAACCGACTTTCTTTTTATGCTGCTACCTCCCAATTTTGTTATGGGATTCTCTTTTGATTTTTTTGTTATGCTGAGATTTTTTTGTGATGGTTATGCAGAATTCTTGGCTTATTTGTTTTATCCCGCTCGTTGAACCGTTGTTCTGCGGCTTTGGAATACTGAACCAGCTGCGGGCTTTCTTCTTTGGTTTTGTGTAGCAGCGTGGAGTTGCGGTTTTGATTGCAAGTCGGTTCGGCCTTGGTTCTGATTGAGTAGGGATGATTTGTTACAAACATGAATGGAAGGGATCCGGTTCAAAGTCGCAGTTGATTCATTTCCTTGTGCGATTGGTTCCGGTTTTGTTATATTTACTGCAGAATTTTGGTTTAGCTTGTATGCAAGGAACTTGGCTTGATTTGAATATGTTTTTTTTTTAATGCTTCAGCTGCTTTTCTTCTGTATTTGTTTCACTGGTGCTAGAAGGAGGGCCAATACTACAATGGCCATGTAACAATTTGATTCTAGATTCTTAAGAGAAAAACCATAACTTGTGCTTGTAAATCTGTTGGAATTTGAACGTTGTAATGGACACTTGGGTGTTATACCATTGTAATATTTTTCTGTGTAACAGGGATTGGTTTTTTAGGAATGGATAATTTTTGAATGGAATTTTCAGAATCTCTTTTTGTAAACCAACAACACTAGGAACAAGTAAAGCTTGAATAGATGAACATTTGAATGCACGTTATGATGACCTTTTGATCTGGTAGATTGCATACCAACCAAATCAAACGAATTAATCTTCCATCTCAGCACCCCTTAAAGAATTTCAATTCAATCTTTGGATTATAATGAGTCCAAAATTTTACTTGAATGAACTTCACTTCAAAGAGATCCTAACTCGATCAATGAACCACATCAAACCAGACTTGCGTATCAAGCGACAAGCGTTAGCATGAATGATGCCCTAAGTGCAATCTTCAAGTTCATCCTCTTGCACCATGGTTCAACAATGGTCTCAAAACAAAATCATAATGCCCTAAGGAAACCACGGATGAGGAAACCTTCTCAAGCTCAGAACACAATCGGCGAAAACCTTACCTTTGGTCAACCATAAGGAAATAAACCTTGATCTCAAACTTCACTACTGGAAGCGTCAGAAGGATTAGACTTTAATTTCCATACACCTCAAACTCAATATGAAACCCTTGGCTTTCGAAATCCTTGATCCAATGCAACGTTATTTGATTAATGAATGCATGAATGTTGGATGACCTAATAGAGAGATGCATATGCGATATTTAAGTCAGTTAGCAATAAATATGTGGGCAAATTTTGGGGTGCAACAGCTGCCCCTATTCAATCTTCTTGAACCTGAATGTACTAACGACACCAGTTCTGGACATGAGAGGTGTAAGTGGATTGAATACCCAAAAGTACCATCAAAATTTGCATTCTGTGGTAGAGCGAAAGTGTTGAGTGTTATCAAAGGATACCAGCTGAAGGTGGATCTTTAACTAGATTGCTAACCTTAGTTAGACTTCAAAAAGAGACACAGCCGTAGGGTGACTCAATAAGGATGAAACCAGCCGTAGGGGAATCCGATCCTGATTGCTAACCTTAGTTAGACTTCAAAAAGAGACACAGCCGAAGGGTGACTCGATAAAGGATGTAACCAGCCGAAGGGGAAACCGATCCTGATTTTGCTAACCTTAGTTAGACTTCAAAAAGAGACACAGCCGAAGGGTGACTCGATAAAGGATGTAACCAGCCGAAGGGGAAACCGATCCTGATTTTGCTAACCTTAGTTAGTCTTCAAAAAGAGACACAGCCGAAGGGTGACTCGATAAAGGATGTAACCAGCCGAAGGGGAAACCGATCCTAATTTTGCTAACCTTAGTTAGACTCCAAAAAGAGACACAGCCGAAGGGTGACTCGATAAAGGATGTAACCAGCCGAAGGGGAAACCGATCCTGATTTTGCTAACCTTAGTTAGTCTTCAAAAAGAGACACAGCCGAAGGGTGACTCGATAAAGGATGTAACCAGCCGAAGGGGAAACCGATCCTGATTTTGCTAACCTTAGTTAGACTTCAAAAAGAGACACAGCCGAAGGGTGACTCTGGATTTGAAAGGGTATGCCAATAATCATTGGACTTGCCGATAACAATCAGACTTGAAAGGAAAGGATTAATACCAATCAGACCTGACCGAAGGATGCCCGTAACCACAGGACTTTAAGGAAAAGGCTAGTAACCACTAGACTTTTGCTGGTAACAACCAGACTTTGAGGGAAAGGACCAATAACAATCAGACCTGACCGAAAGATGCCTGTAACAACAGGACTTTAAAGGAACAGACTAGTAACAACAAGAACTGACCAAAGGATGCCTGTAACAACAGGACTTTAAAGGAACAGACTAGTAACAACTAGAACTGACCTGAGGATGCCTGTAACAACAGGACGTTTACCAGTAACAACCAGAATTTGAAGGAAAGGACCAATAACAATCAGACCTAACCGAAGGATGCCTGTAACCACAGGACTTTGAGGAAAAGGCTAGTAACCACTAGACTCGACCAAGGGATGCCTGTAACAACAGGACTTTAAAGGAACAGACTAGTAACAACTAGAACTGACCAAAGATGACTGTGACAACAGGACTTTTGCTGGTAACAACCAGACTTTGAAGGAAAGGACCAATAACAATTAGACCTAACCGAAATATGCCTGTAACAACAGGAATTTATGGAAAAGGCTAGTAACAACTAGACTCAACCAAAGGACGCCTATAACCATAGAACTTTCACTGGTAACAACCAGAATTTGAAGGATGCCCATGACCATGGGACTTTAAGGAAAGAGATGCCAATAATTATTGGACTTGACTGAAGAAGACTGGCAATGACTAGATTCTATTGGGGATGTTGATGAACACTCAATTTGAAGGTGATTCCAATAACCATTGGACTTGACTGAATCCCACAGGCCAAAAGGCGGGGTGCAACTCTTCAAGAGTGGCAATCATTCGAATTGCCACACACAAAGTATGGGTTATCCAAACGATTGAGCTCTGCAAACGGGATATAACCAAAGTGACAATGATCTTGACGAAGAAAGACTCTGTATCCAATCCACACTAGAGGGAGAAAGTGAGACTTCTTCTTGGGATATATTACTTTGTGCCTTCGGAGCACATACAAACTTGGCTTATGCATTGATGCATGTTTGACTTTTTCCATGGCGTAATGCTCCATATTCATGGAAATGCTACGTTTTTTTTTGTAGATGCAAGGTGAATGCAATGATTACTATATGTAGAGATAATGAGGGCTCTTTAGAGAATATTTCGCTGACTTGTTGATCGATCTTCGTTTCTGACCTCGGGAGAGGTAAACACTAGGGAGATTCCCCTTAGTGTTAAGAGCTCTGTGGGGGTGCCAATAGACATTGGACTTTAACTTGCAGGCTATACTTCTGATTGTTGACTTGAAGAATGACTTCTGACTTCTCACCATGTGCCATAGCTCGGAGAATTTTTAACTTGAGGAGATTCCCTCAATTTACCATGTTAGGGATGAGAAACCTTGATAAGGAACTCTTTATGGGATGAGTGGAACAACTCCAAGGAGAAATAAACTCCTATACTTGGGGAGAGAATGAATTCTCAGGAGAAATAAACTCCTATGCCTGGGGAGAGAGTGACTTGCTGGGGAAAAGCATTGTGATACTTCTCCTTTTTGTGATGGCCAACTGCACTTTACAAGTGAATGATGGTTCCCAAAAGATTGTGCCCCAGGCTGCCTGACTTACGAAGAGATTTGGTTTACAAAGACATTTGCCTCAAAAGGATCCTTACACCATAATTACTTGAGATAATTCTGCCTCAGCATATCCAAGCGTTTGAAATATTCTTTCTCTTGATCCACGGATCCTTGAAGAGATTTGTCGAATCTCGACGTAACTGCCCCAGATTGAGTGAATTTGAGAGATTCCTCGACGTCACTACTTCAGATTGATTGAAATCAAGAGAGAGATTCCTCGATTTGATTGACCCTGATTGGTCTAATTTGAGATGTCAAACCTCGATTTGCTTGCCCCAGATGGGATGAACTCACGAGAGAGATTCCTCGTCGTGACTGCCCCTGATTATGTACATCTTATCATGATCCTCAAGTCTACTTTCTTCGAAGTCAACCAAACTGTGGAAGCACCTTTATCATGCTCAATGGAGTCTTCAAACTCTTCCCCTCGGGGTACTTAATCGAAATGCATCTACTCCACCGAGTACTCAAACTTCTCCCCTCAGGGTAGTCAATCAAAGAAGGTATAAACTGATTATGCTCAATGGAGTCTTCAGGCAACATGCCCCTTGATATATTAGTCTCTGGAATGATTTCTTTTTACTCTACGGAGTTTTCAAGTCTCTTTTACTCTGACATGATCGATCTCTTTATGGATTCTCATCATAGAAATTTCCTTGATGTTTAAGCAAATGTTTTGTATGCAAAAGAATGTTAATTCTAAGAATGATAATTCTAATGCAAAGCCTATGCTAGTCTTGAAGTTTAAAACTTTTTATGCAATGAGGTGGCCACCTCTTGTGATTGAAAGATAAAGTGAGCATACAATACCAACATAGACATATGTTACGCTTCATTGGGAGTCAGTTAAATGCTATCTCAATGGAGTGCGTCTTCGAAATAAACCCTACTTCAATTAGGACTTTTAAGGGTTGTAACTTGGCCTGGTTCACGGTTTTCAGAAACAAAGGATTTTTAAGGCTCAAAATTATTTGGTGCCCACCCCCTTCGTGATGTTCTCCACTCCTAAGTTCAATTAACTCAATATAAGTGCTCATCCCTCACAAGGAATTTTAAGATGGTTGAGGAATCAATGAGGTTTTTTCGGACATGGCAGTCGCTCACCTTTTATTCTTTTGATTTATTGTCACACGACTTTGTTCTTGCTTTATTTTCACCATCATTTTTTCTTTCTATTGCCATATTCTTTTCTTTATCCTTTTTCTTTTCTTTTTTTTTGCAATATTTTTTTCTTTCTTGAACAAGTCGTGTGACCTCGCATTGTCTTTGATTCGTTGGAAGTGATTGCGACTGCCTCATTCCATGATTAATGAAGAATTACCATTGTGGCATCATCATCTTTTGTCCTCTTGGTAGGTGAAGGATAACCATTACGGTTTTGACTTTCCTCAACCTTTTGAAGGATAACCATTGTTGTATCCTTAGATGCGTATCATTTGTGAGTTTTGAAAATTTGATCGAGTTAAATGAACACTACCCTGCCCCAGGGTTAAATTTAAGGGTTTTTTTTTTTTTTTTTCAGAAAAGAAACTCCTACTTCAAGGCTCAAAGGGGTTAACAAGGGTCTATCTCCCTTATATCTCCAGTGTTTAGGGAATTGAAACAATGCCTGTACATCATCAGCAGGGTTTTATTCAAAAACACACAATTAGGGATTTTGCATTTTTATTTTCATCATTCTCCCTCTGCTTTTTGCCTAAGCAAGAGATTAGTAAAAGTTGGTATCGTAATGCCAAAACATTTTATGAGTGAAAACGAATGGATTACTTCAAGACAACCATAAACAATGCATTATGATTTTCATTCAGAAATTAACAAATTTTACATGCTAGAAATGCTTAAATAAACAATGAAATACTACAAATGAGAATGCAATAAAGAACTAAATGAATGCCATTGTTGAGGAGACTTGACTCCGTCTGGACTTATTGCTCTTGAATGCTTTTTTCAGTTTTGATACCCCATTGAGACTTCAACTTGTGCATAGGACCTCTTGGAGTGGATTGTGGTTATTCCGAAATCAACGAGGACTTGAATTCTGCCTTTGAATGTCCTACCACCTTCAGTTGAATGGCTAGGTGCCCCAGCATGGTAGCCACTTAACATTATCATATGTTTCTTCCACACACTTTAGATTACTTCCCAAAAGAAGATTCCAACGAAGGCGTACAAGAGTGGTGAATTTTTGCCTTACTTTAGGGATTCGAGCAATGCAAATGATGCAATACTCAAGATAGACAACGTCTTGCTTATCCCTCGATCGGGAGCCCCAAGCAACTTCCACATATGTACAAGAGATGAATATCACCTTGGCTTACATACCCAAACCATCAGGAATGAGCATGAATGATCCTTGGAGTTCTTGACATCAAACTCTAAGCACAAACCAACAATGTCTAAATCAACAGAGTCACAAACTTTCATGGCTTTCAACCTTTTCTCCAAGAGGTGGAACCTTTTTTTCATTTTCAATAATCTGAAACTCGAAGACTTCAATGATGTGAATTCTCCCTACCAAGGATACGAATCTCAACAGTACTTCAGACATTCTGATTCGTAAGACCTTCTCTTGGGTGAGATTAACATTGTCATTTGGCCTCTAAGGAACTTGTCTCAATTCTTCTTGTAAAAAAGGCTTGAATAACCTCCATACACTGATTCACGTCAATCCCCTGTCCTTATCTCATTCCAGTCCTCACGGAGTTGTTTCATCATTAACTTTCGAGCACATAGCGGTGAGAAGTCTATTTGTTGCTGAAGTCAGAATCTGAGTAAAAAGGGTCCCCACAAACTTCTGAGAGAACTATGAAATGCATGATAATGAATGCATGTTTCATTTATGGAGAATCCTAAAGTCCTTTCACACTTTTGTTTCTTTTTTATTCTTTTTTTTTTTTGCATATAGTATCTTTTCTTTTTTTCTTTTCCATCTTTTCTGTTTTTCTACTTTTTTCTTTTCCTCTCTCTTTTCCCCCTTTTTTTTTTTAAAATCAGACTTTAGGATCCCCCACAAATGAAGTGGATAAAGTAATGATGTTATGCAATGCAAAAGCATGGGATCAAGGGTCCACATAATCTGAATAACCATTGTACGATATTCTGAATAACTGATATAGGTCAGATGTCACGAGATCAAAGGTCCGACGCCTTTTTGAATACCAAGAGAACCAATAGTCACCAACATAACCTGAGTCACCAACGGTACCTGTCATGTATATCCCTCCCCACTCACAGGTGAATCTAGGTCAGGGTAGGTCAAAGTGGCAACCAGCGTTATCAGTCCTCCTGAGGCACCAATGTTGTTGCATCTACATGCCAACAATGATACCCCATTTGGACCTCGACTGGGCGTGGGTCTCATGATCGCACTAGACAAGACCTGACATCTCATCGGCGTCATGACTATCCACTCTATCCTAGGTATCCTATGTGTCACTCTGGCCTGGGTATTGGGCCTTTTACCTCATAGAACATCCCACCCAACCTGCAAAACAGAACAGAAGACCCCAAGGAACACAGAATATAATCCATATGCATGATGTGCAAACGGAAATAAACATGATATGCAAGCAGAAGAATAAACATGCAAACATATATACAAGGTATAGACATAAAAACAAATAAACACCCAGTAAATAAACAAACAAACGCAGGCTAGGATCGACTCGCTAAGGATGGACCAGCAATAGGTCTAGCAACATCCCCAGCAGAGTCGCCAGCTGTCGCTACCCCGCGAAAAATGGATCAGAGTCGCCACTAATATATTTATCCCATAAGGGAAAGGAATATCAGAAAACCTAACTCAGAACAAGAACAAGGTCTTTCGACCAGAGAACAGGGCACGGGAGTCGGTTACGCAAGGGGAAGGTGTTAGCACCCCTCACGCCCATCGTACTCGATGGTATCCACCTACGTTTGTTTCTATCTAAAGGGTGTATCTATGTCTAAAACCTAAATGCGAATGCATGCAAAAGAAATACGGGGAAAAGAAGGAATTATTTACAAGTGTGCTCGCTTAGGCCCCGCGACCCAATGCCTACGTATCCCTTAAAAGGAATCAGAGCGACCGTAGTTCGGCTCCATAGTTTCCATTTGTTTTGTGTTTTTTAGTTGAACAGCGGCTAAGGTCACAATCCACGATGCTCGACCTTTGGAGACTTACACGCCTACTTTTGGAAAGGACTTAACTTGTTCTTAAACGCCTAACAAGGCAAAAGAAAACGCCTAACAAGGCAAAAGAAAAGCAAAAGTTTGGTTTGTGTCTTTTATTGTAATTCCACGATGACGAAGACCCTCTACAGGGCTTCGCATCGCTTCCTTACTCTGTTTTAAGTCAAAGCCTTTATTAATCATTTTGAATGTTTTTTGGTTGAGTATTTTTTAAGGGAGATTTACTTTGCGACTTAGATCACACCAAGAAAAAGAGTTTTGTTTTTGACTATTTAGAGAATGCACATCGAGGTCTACACCACAATCGATTCTCGAAATAACGGATAAGAAATACATCGGAATCTACATTCCAATCATTTCTTTTCCGTTTAGTAGAAAAGAACGTACATCGGGGCCTACACCCCAATCATTTCTTTTCTACTATGTGAGAAAGAACGTACATCGGGGCCTACGCCCCAATCATTTCTTTCTCACTACACATCAGAAAAGTCACAGTATGATCTTTGTCAGTTTTTTTTATTAAGTATTTTAGAGTTGAAAAAGAAAAGAAATGAACAAAGGAGACTAACCTATTCTCTAATCTAAGTGTCATTCTAAGTCTAATTCTAATGTTAACATACTAATGGTATTAACAAAATAGGCCAAAAATATGGCCAAGAACAAGTAACAAAGTCACACAAAAATTACACAAAAGTCAATATGTAAATGATACAAAAGAATAAAAGAAGTGATTCAAAAGTCAATACTAAATCAACCTAAAAATACTACTATTTTTATGAGTTTCTTAATGTGGGAAAATTGCCAATTAAACATCAAAATTAATACTAGCCTAAAAACTAATTAAGAAGTCTAAGTATTTTTTATTGATTTTATTTTTGTCAACAATTACCTAAAAATCTAACAAACTTCAATGGTTTTATGACATTTTTTATATCCGTTTCATCATGCTAAAATCTAACAAAAGCAGAATTTATTACATGTTATCAAAATCCTAAAAATGTGGTAAAAAACTAAGTAAGAAGACCTAAAATCTATCTATTAAGTGTGAGTCAGGGGGTGTTAAACTGAAATTATGGTGCAGTCTAGTAACTATGGCGCAGGCCCATTTATTGACAGCCCAAGGCTGTTTTTGTGAATCAGAAAAAAAGGATAGGGGGCGCACATGGGCCTCAGGGTGGTGCAGTCAGCATTTCGTATGGCCCAATGCGTTTCGGCCTTAATCCAATTCATTCAGATTATATTATTCAATTAAAAGAAAATTAAGAAAATGAATTAAAACTAAAGTTAAAAAAAAATAAAAAAATAGAAAAAACGAAAAGGGGGATTTAGGGTTAGAAAATGTGACCCTTGAAGTTTTCTGAACGAGTCTTCTTCCTCTCTCTCACTTGTGAATGCGACGGCGGTGAATCCCTTGCATCAATGGCGCCGGCACGGTACGGAGGTGGCGTACTTATCCCTTCCGTTCGGATCTCTCACCTCCCTCGCATCCCTCTCTGCGTTTTCTCAGCTCTCCCCGATTAAGCTCTTGTTCGCATATCTTCACTTGCTCGATTCGTCATCTCTTCGATTAGCTCAACGACTCATTTCTACTCGGATTCAAATCCCCTCCGATTCAACTCCGTCCACCGTTAACGTGAAGGATAACCACATCATCTCGTTGCCTCGTGGTCGAGATTAGTCCGACGCGTCTCCAATTTGAGGAAGATGGCGAAGGATATAGGTTTTCTGCAGGTTGACGTTGTAGATTGAAGAAACAGATTGACAAAGCTTTCTTGTTGAAGGCGAAACGTGATGTTGAAGCAGGTTGAAGATGAAGGTACTGTTCAATGAGGGTTATGGGGATTCTTGAGATTAGGAGATTACTGAAGTGTGTGATTGAAGACGATGAAGGAAATTGAAGAGTGGAGTTGAGAGTGATTTTTCTGTTGAATTGCAAATTGCTGAAGGTTCGGTGAGTTCCAACTCTTTTATTTTCTGTTATGCGAATTCTTTCAGTTTCTTCTCTTTTCCAATGGTGAATTGAACAGAGGATTTCACAGGTTGATTTTCTGGTTTCTTTGATTTCTGTTGAAGTTGTGAAGGAGATTAAAGCTATGGTGGTTATGGAGAGAGTGATAAGGTGTAGAAGATGAAGATAGAAAGATGAAGATTCAGTTGAATGGTGATGAAGAAGAGAGGATGAAGGTTGGGATGAAGGTGATGAAATGTAAGAGAAGGCTCAGAGAGAGAGAGAGAGATGAGGAATCGTGAAGGAATCAGAAGATGGTGAGAATCCCCCCCAATCTGAGAAGTGCAGATGAATATATATAGGGAGAGTTGATTGAAGATTCTGTTATCAATTGAAAGGTTAGTTGCAGTTTGGTTTTGAATTCTGTTAGAGGTTAGGTGTTGGTTATTTCAGCTAGAAGGTTGGTTAGAAGTTAGTAATTCTGTTATGAAACTGTTAAAGTTAGTTATTATGGTTTTCTTATAGATTTTTTCTCCTCCTCATTTCTGTTAACCGACTTTCTTTTTATGCTGCTACCTCCCAATTTTGTTATGGGATTCTCTTTTGATTTTTTTGTTATGCTGAGATTTTTTTGTGATGGTTATGCAGAATTCTTGGCTTATTTGTTTTATCCCGCTCGTTGAACCGTTGTTCTGCGGCTTTGGAATACTGAACCAGCTGCGGGCTTTCTTCTTTGGTTTTGTGTAGCAGCGTGGAGTTGCGGTTTTGATTGCAAGTCGGTTCGGCCTTGGTTCTGATTGAGTAGGGATGATTTGTTACAAACATGAATGGAAGGGATCCGGTTCAAAGTCGCAGTTGATTCATTTCCTTGTGCGATTGGTTCCGGTTTTGTTATATTTACTGCAGAATTTTGGTTTAGCTTGTATGCAAGGAACTTGGCTTGATTTGAATATGTTTTTTTTTTAATGCTTCAGCTGCTTTTCTTCTGTATTTGTTTCACTGGTGCTAGAAGGAGGGCCAATACTACAATGGCCATGTAACAATTTGATTCTAGATTCTTAAGAGAAAAACCATAACTTGTGCTTGTAAATCTGTTGGAATTTGAACGTTGTAATGGACACTTGGGTGTTATACCATTGTAATATTTTTCTGTGTAACAGGGATTGGTTTTTTAGGAATGGATAATTTTTGAATGGAATTTTCAGAATCTCTTTTTGTAAACCAACAACACTAGGAACAAGTAAAGCTTGAATAGATGAACATTTGAATGCACGTTATGATGACCTTTTGATCTGGTAGATTGCATATCAACCAAATCAAACGAATTAATCTTCCATCTCAGCACCCCTTAAAGAATTTCAATTCAATCTTTGGATTATAATGAGTCCAAAATTTTACTTGAATGAACTTCACTTCAAAGAGATCCTAACTCGATCAATGAACCACATCAAACCAGACTTGCGTATCAAGCGACAAGCGTTAGCATGAATGATGCCCTAAGTGCAATCTTCAAGTTCATCCTCTTGCACCATGGTTCAACAATGGTCTCAAAACAAAATCATAATGCCCTAAGGAAACCACGGATGAGGAAACCTTCTCAAGCTCAGAACACAATCGGCGAAAACCTTACCTTTGGTCAACCATAAGGAAATAAACCTTGATCTCAAACTTCACTACTGGAAGCGTCAGAAGGATTAGACTTTAATTTCCATACACCTCAAACTCAATATGAAACCCTTGGCTTTCGAAATCCTTGATCCAATGCAACGTTATTTGATTAATGAATGCATGAATGTTGGATGACCTAATAGAGAGATGCATATGCGATATTTAAGTCAGTTAGCAATAAATATGTGGGCAAATTTTGGGGTGCAACAGGGGGTTTTAGAGTGTCGGGACAATAAGGGTATTGACTTGAATCAATTTCTATGCGTTGAGTGTTTGAGTAGCTTCGTATTTCTCAAACGTGTGGGGTTTGCGTTTATCGTTTAAGAGCAAAATTTTTGTTATGGCTCAAGAAAATGGAAGAAATTGAAATAACTACGGAATTATAAAGATAAGACTTGAAATTCCATAAATATTCTTTATTGAATTAGAAAAAACATTACAAGGAAGGGAAATAAGCTAAAAGGAAAGGAAATAAACTAAAAGGAAATAAAACTAAAGCAAGTAATACGACTCCCCCAGACTTAGATGATGCAATGTCCTCAGTGCATGAGAACTACTCCTCAGTGTTGCGGTTGCGAGAACTGCTTGCGCCTCTTGTACGAACACGGCGACGTCTATCAGTAGGAGAGCCATTCACACGAATGTTAGGATCATGCAATTGTGTAGCAATTTCAGTGTATTGGCCTTCGTTCCTAATAGCATAGTCACGGTGCTCTTGTTGCATCTCTCGAATAAGTCTCAGTGTTTCATTTTGATTTGTCTGCATAGCTTGAAATAGGTGGTCTTGTCGTTGAATTGCAGCATACATGGCATCAAGAGTTATAGGCGGAGGGTTGTTTTGAGGAGGTTGGTTGACATCAACTTGCCCTTGGTTGAGTTCTTCTTCATTTGCATCCACAGGTTCATTAGGATGTTCAGGTTGGTTATCTTGAGGATTGTCTTCAATAAGCCTCCAACGCTGAACATAATGGATGTTGATTCTTTCAGGGCACGGAAGGATGACATGAGGAATAAGAACTTTGTTGACGACCAAAGTGTATCGGCCATCATGGCGGGGTGAAACTAAGTGGGAGTCACGGAAATAAGTGAGGTCGAGTGATTGAGCAGGCATCATGAGATGAGAGAGTGAGAGGAGATCATCACCAAGACCTAAAGCACATGCCAAGGTGGTAATAAGTCCGCCAAACAAAAAGGGGTTTGTAGCGGGGGCGTTGACACAGCCTTGGATATGTTGGAGCATAAAAGGTGCGGCATTGAAGCGGATATTGTTTAGCGCACAGTAAAGGAAAAATAGTTCATGTTGATTTACCTTATGGTTGTTGGATCTCGCAAAAATAGTGTGCCCCAAAACACGTTGAAAATAACGTATAGCGGGGTTTTGAATGTGAGAAGCATGTAGAGCCCTCCAACCAGTAGGAACTTCGCCAGTGAGATTAAACCACAGGTCGAAAGCATGTTGCTCCCATGAACGACCATTGAGTTCTTGAAAGATAGTGCGGAGAGCATTTGGTGACGTATTAAAGTGCAAGTACGTAGCCACTACTTCTTGATCCAAAGTATATTCACGGTTGAACATCCGAAATTGGATGCTACCGGTTGAGAGCGGTTGATTAGAAGGAGTGTCGTAGTTGAAAGAACTCAAGAACTCTAAGACGAGCGGCTCATAAGTGGGTACGGGTTCGGTACAAATATGGTGTAGGCTAGATTTGGTGAGTAAACGGGTGACACCATCAATGAGGCCTAGAGTTTCTAGACATTCGGTGTTCACAAATTTTGTGGGAACGACCGAACGTTCATAGAAAGCGAGGTATTTGGTTCTTTGAGCATCATTGTCCTCTTCTCGGAAAATAATATTTGAAAGGTCGGGAGGTGGTCTCTCAGGACGCACACTACGGATGATTGAACGTGGAGGCATGGTGAGTTTGAAAATGGAAAATAAAAATGAGAGTAGAATGGTAGAAAATGGTATGAAGGTTGTGAAAAGTAAGAGTGGTGGTGGTGTGGTTTTATAGTGAGGTTTGAGAATGGTGTGGTTAATGTAGAATTAAAATGGATTAATGGTGGTGTTTGAAGTTTGAATGGAATAGAAGATTGGGAAATGATGAAGAATTAAGAGGTGAATGATGGAGGATGAATGATGTTTATGGTGTTTAAATGGAATAAATAGGGGAAGAATGAGGAAGAATGAATTTTGAAATTCAAATTCAAAATTCAAAAATGGGATAAATGTGGTCTTCTGCATGGTCAAAAAGGCAGCACAGACTGCTGGCCTTGGGAAGGCGCGCGTCCCAGGCAGCCAATCTGCTGGGGGACAGGCATGGAGACGTGCGTCTCCTGTCCTATGCATGCAGACTGCTGGTCCCACATGAATTGAGACGTGCGTCTCCTAGCTCAGGTAAGTGGTTTCCACACGTGCAGGTGTGGACCAATTCTGACAGTAGCATTAATACAGAATACCAACTCAGTACAGTGTCATTGTATCATACTATAAACGGCAAAAATATGGTATACAGGAATGCATAGCAGTTTAATAGTGATGTAGTAAAACACAGTAGCAGTAATAAATAGAATATTGCATTTAAAATTAAACCGGTACTGAGTGTTAACAGGAGCAGAATGTAAAAGTGCAGAAAATTAAATTCTAAACTAGGAATTTGAAATTACTAAAACTAGAAATAAAATCTAATAATCTAAACGGTAACATCTAGCCACGTCTATTTTTATGCACATTAGAATAAATGTGTTTGAAGACTTCGTCGAACCGAGCATTGACAGTGTCGATGAAATCGAAGAAATGCATTTGCAAAGTGTGAAGCTCGTTGCGCACATGTTGTACATCTTGTTGTAGTGCAGTGATGGCTTGCTCGTGCGTGTTCAGATTAGGCATTCTTTGATTTACTGATGCGGTGGATGCAGCGGGTTGTTGTTGCTCGAGCTCGACATCAGTCATATCAACAGTGTAATCATCAGCAGAATCTTCATAAGGAGTTTCAGGCTCATACTCAGGTATAGGTTCATCTTCAGAAAGAGGTTCATAATCAGGAATGGGTTCATCTTCAGGATTAGGGTCATAGTATCCAGGAGGAGTGTCAGGCTCAGATTCTGATACGTGCATTTCCTCATCAAAATGTTCATAAGCTTGAGGGGTTTCAGGTGAGGGTTCTCTCTCAGGAATCTGACCATAGTAAAGCCAGTTAGCAGGGTTGTGCACACTCGTCCTTGGACTCGGTAAAGTGAACTGATCCAATACTTTGTTATCAATGAGTAAATCAAACTGATCAGGTCCAAGGTTACCGATGATACCTCGGTTAAAGCAGAAATGAATGTCCATAGAATTGTGGGAACCAAGAGGTGTCAATCTAAGCAAAGGTACTCTCATTCCTATAGCATTAGCAATCATAGTGACAAATCCGCCGATCCTAATAGGTGAGACTTCGTCTTGCATGATGCGCTCGAAGTTTGTTAGCATGAATGCGATGGCATTGACCGGGCGATTCTGAGAGGAGCAGAACATGATGAATAACTCTTCTCTAGAAACTTCAGTGATATTATCAGGTTTTCCAAAGATGTAGTGAGCAATGATCTTATGGAAGTATCTGAAAGCGGGGTTATGGATGTTCTCAGATTGGAATTCGTTCTCTTCAGGGTTGTCGTTTCCAGTGATCTTGCCCCAGTATCTTTCCAACTCCCAGTAAGCAAGACTGTCTTCAGCTACTTTGGTGTATGCATCTGATCCATGAGGTAGCTCTAGCATTTCAGCAAAATCTCGGATGCAAAAATTAAATTCCATACCAAAGAGTCTAAAGAGAATGACTCCTTTTCTCATTCCTTGTCCATAGTTAGGAAGATAGGTCAGGGAGCTCAGGAATTCCAGTGTGAGCTTCCGGTAGGTACTAAACTTGCGGAACAGGTGAGAACCAGTCCAACCAATTTGGTTTAGCAGGTGCAAAACGCTTTCTTCGATACCAAGTCGTACCATAGTCGGTTGGTGAGGGTAGCAAGTCAAATCCATTTGTCTTTCAGCCAGCTTATCAAATCTTGCTTCTTGTCCTCTACCACGGAACACAACTTCCATATTATCGACTTCTTGCATCTTAGTTAGTAGTTAAGAAAAACCTAGAAGTTGAAAATATTAAGATTAAGTTAGAACTAGGCTAGTGTCGATTTTAAAAATAAAAATGAAATAAAATTAAGTTAAATAACAAGTTATAATAATATATATAATTTTAATAGGAAATATTTTCTCGAATTAAGATAGCAGTTATAATTATAATAATTATTATAAGATGTATGAAAAAAAGTAAAAATGATTAAAATTAAAATAATTAAAAATAGAATAGATTATTTAAATGAAAATTAAAAGGTTAAAAATAAAATAAAATAAATAAATGTGGGTTGTCTCCCACCAAGCGCTTTGTTTTATGTCGTAAGCTCGACGATTTTAAAAATAGAAAACTATTTTTTCGAAAGAACGGGCAGCTCGTCAAGTTTAAAAACTTCGATGTTTTCATCGTGTTCGAGATGATGGTAATACTTTAGATGTTGCCCATTTACGACAAAAGGTTTGACGATTTCTCCTTTGATTTCAATTGCTCCGCTCGGAAATATGTTAGTTATTTCGAAAGGGCCAGACCATCTAGATCGTAACTTACCAGGAAATAATTTTAGTTTAGAATTAAATAAAAGTACTTTATCGCCTATGCTAAAATTTTTCCTAGATATACGCTTGTCGTGCCATTTTTTCGTTCTCTCTTTATAGATTTTGGCGTTTTCGTAAGCGTCTTGTCTAAGTTCTTCCAATTCGTTTATGTCTAGAAGTCGTTTCTCACCAGCGGCAGTGTAGTTTAGGTTTAAGTTCTTAATGGCCCAATAGGCTTTATGTTCTAACTCTACCGGGAGGTGGCATGATTTTCCATAAACGAGTTTGAATGGGGTAGTTCCTATTGGAGTTTTGAAAGCTGTTCTATAAGCCCATAAAGCTTCATTTAGCTTGGTTGACCAATCTTTCCTAGATATAGCAACAGTTTTCTCCAATATTTGTTTTATTTCGCGGTTAGATACTTCTACTTGACCGCTTGTTTGTGGGTGGTATGGTGTAGCTATTCGATGATTTACTCCATATTTTCGAAGGAGTTTCTCAAGTATTCTTGAAATGAAATGGGAACCACCATCGCTAATTACCAATCTTGGCACACCGAACCTAGGGAAGATGACGTTTTTGAAGAGTTTGATAACTACTCGTGTATCGTTTGTAGGAGAAGCGATAGCCTCTATCCATTTTGAAACGTAATCGACAGCTACGAGTATATATTGATTTCCAAACGACGACGGAAACGGACCCATAAAGTCTATTCCCCAGACGTCAAATATTTCTACTTCAAGAATGCCTTTTTGAGGCATTTCATCACGTCTCGAAATGTTTCCGGTTCGTTGGCATCTATCACAATTTATTACAGCAAAATAAACGTCTTTCCACAGGTTGGGCCAGAAAAGTCCAGATTGAAGGATTTTGGCGCAGGTTCTAGATGTGCTATGGTGTCCTCCACACGGTGCAGAATGGCAGTGTGTTATTATGCTTCCTATTTCTTCCTCGGGTACACAATGTCTAAAGATTCCATCGGGGCCTCTTTTGAATAGGAGTGGGTCGTCCCAATAGTAATGTTTTAGGTCATGGAAGAATTTCTTCTTCTGTTGGTAACTTAGATCAGGAGGAAGCACACCAGCAGCTAGGTAGTTTACGAAATCTGCATACCAAGGTGTGTCAGAGCGGGCTAAAGCTATTTCAGCTAAGTTGTTGGTTTCAGCGTTTGGATGGTATGGTTCGAATTCATTTGCTTCTAATTGAGCGATGAGTCTTTCATAAGGGAAATCATCGTCAATTGGTACTTGTTCGGGTTTTAGATTTTCCAATCAAGAGAGGTGATCTGCTACGACATTTTCAGTACCCTTTTTATCTTTAATTTCCAGGTCGAACTCTTGTAGTAACAAGATCCATCTCAAAAGTCTTGGTTTGGCGTCCTTTTTGGTTAGGAGGTACCTAATGGCGGCATGGTCAGTGTATATGATTATTTTGGCTCCTACCAGGTAAGAACAGAACTTGTCTAGTGCAAATACGACAGCTAATAATTCTTTTTCTGTCGTGGCATAATTCATTTGAGCTTCGTCTAGGGTTCTAATCGCATAGTATATGACATGTAGTTTCTTATCTTTTCTTTGCCCTAGAACGGCTCCTACAGCATAATCACTCGCGTCACACATTATTTCGAAAGGCTCATTCCAGTCGGGAGGTTGCATAATGGGCGCAGAGATTAATGCTCGTTTAAGCGTATGGAATGCTTCAGTGCATTTATCGGTAAAAATGAATTCGGCGTCTTTCATTAGTAGTTCAGTTAAGGGTTTTGTAATTTTAGAGAAATCCTTAATGAAACGTCGGTAAAAACCAGCGTGTCCCAGAAAACTTCTTATTTCTCTAACGGTTTTGGGAGGTTGAAGGTTTTCGATAATTTCGATTTTAGCTTTATCTACTTCAATCCCTCTATCGGATACGATTAGGGGTGGCAAAACGGGCCGGGGCCCGCCGGGCCGCCCGCGCACCCGCCAAAAATTGGCGGGTTGGGTTGGGATTTTAGGCTCGCCGCTCGCCAAAGCCCGCCCCGCCAAAACCCGCCGCCCGCCATACCCGCCCCGCCAAAGCCCGCCGCTCGCCAAAACCCGCTTCTCCTCCAAAACTCACTCTTTTTTTTAGTTAATTATAATAATTGCAATTCTTGATGGTTTATTTTATACATTTATTTATAAATATATGTAATATTTTTTAGAGTAAATTTGTTAAAAAATTACTTTTATAAAAAATTGTTTTAAAAAATAAGTGAAAAGTTTAATTAAAAGGTAAAAAAAATATATTAATCTATTAAAAAATTATAAATAAAAATAGGCGGGTAAGCCCGCCGCCCGCCAACCCGCCATCTTAGCGGGGCGGGCATGATTTTGATGCCCATTTTACTTGGCGGGCATGCCCGCCCCGCTCGTTTTTTGGCGGGCATAAGGCGGGGCGGGCGGCGGGCAGGGCGGGCGGCCCGTTTTGCCACCCCTAGATACGATGTGTCCAAGTACAATTCCTTGTCGAACCATGAAATGACATTTTTCCCAATTAAGGACTAGGTTTACGCTTACGCATCGTTTAAGTACCAGTTCAAGGTTCTCTAAACATGTTTCGAAATTTCCTCCACAGACAGAGAAGTCTTCCATAAAGACCTCCATTATTCCATCTAGGAAGTCGGCAAATATTGCCATCATGCATCTTTGGAAGGTCGCGGGTGCATTGCATAGTCCAAAAGGCATTCGTCTATAGGCGAATGTACCATAAGGACAGGTAAACGTGGTCTTCTCTTGGTCGTCAGGGTGGATAGGAATTTGGAAAAATCCGGAGTATCCATCCAGATAACAGAAATGCGAGTGTTTAGCTAGGCGTTCGAGCATTTGATCTATGAAAGGTAAAGGGAAATGGTCTTTTCGGGTAGCTTTGTTTAGCTTCCTATAGTCAATGCACATTCTCCATCCAGTTTGGGTACGTTGTGCTACAGATTCGCCTTTAGCGTTGGTGATTACAGTAACTCCTCCTTTCTTTGGTACGACGTGAACAGGGCTAACCCATTTACTATCGGATATAGGATATATTATTCCGGCTTCTAGCAGCTTTTGGATTTCCTTTTTAACCACATCGCTCATAATTGGATTTATTCGTCTTTGATGTTCCCTAGAGGTTTTACTATCGTCTTCGAGCATAATGCGGTGCATACACAGAGAAGGGCTTATACCTTTCAGATCTGATATGTTATATCCTAAAGCGGTCGGGTATTTTCTTAGGACATTAATTAATTTTTCAGTCTCGGTTCGTCCTAAGTTGGCGTTCACTATAACTGGTCGGTTTAGTTCTTCGTCTAGAAATTCGTATCTAAGATCAGTAGGAAGTGTTTTCAGCTCTATAGCAGGTTTCTTAGGTCCAGGTATAGGATCGGGAGTTAAAGCTAAGCATTCACTCAGGTGGTCATCTTGATATTCCTCACGCCAGTTGTCATCTTCAAGAATTGGCGGCATAGGAATTCTTAGGATCTCGGTTTCCTTATTTGGTTTGGATTTTATTTCTTTGACACACTCGTCGATTATGTCAGCAGAACAGCATGTGTCAATTATAGAAGGTGCTTTTAGGAATTGGGAAAGGATAAATTCTATTTTCTCTTCTCCTACTTCGAAAGTAAGCTTTCCTCGCTTTACATCTATAATTGCACCAGCGGTTGCTAAGAACGGTCTTCCTAATATGATCGGGATGTTAGAATCTTCTTGGATATCCATTATGATGAAGTCAGTTGGGATGTAGAATTGACCTACACGAACAGGGATATTTTCTAACATTCCTACAGGGTATTTAACTGAACGGTCAGCTAGTTGAAGAGACATTCTCGTTGCTTTAAGCTCACCTAGATTTAGTTTCCTACAGGTTGAAAGAGGCATCAAACTAACACTAGCTCCTAAATCGCACAAGGCCTTCTCTATAATGGTTTTACCTATTACGCAGGGTATAGAGAAACTACCAGGGTCTTTCAGTTTTGGAGGCATGTTATTTTGGATGATAGCGCTACATTCAGCGGTAAGCGTTACGGTTTCGTTATCCTCGAGTTTCTTTTTGTTTGATAAGATTTCTTTTAGGAATTTAGCGTACGAAGGCATTTCAGTTATGGCTTCTGTGAATGGTATGGTTATGTTTAATTGTTTCAGAAGTTCTAAAAATCTTTTAAATTGCGCTTCGGTTTTTGATTTAGCTAATCTCTGAGGGTAAGGAATTGGTGGCTTATAAGGTGGTGGTGGAACATAAGGTTTCTCTTTTTCAGGTTCCACTTCGTTATTGTTCTCTTTAGTCTTAGCAGTTTGGTCATCAGTTGATGTCTTTTGGGTTTCCTTTGGCTCTTGTTGTGACATGGGTACGTTTTGAGTTCTAGGATCAATGGGTCCATCGTAATTCGTTCCACTTCGTAGTGTTATTGCGTTCGCATATCCTTTAGGATTAGGTTGTGGTTGAGAAGGAAACGTGCCAGCAGGGGCAGCAGTAGGTGCTTGTTGTTGGGCTACTTGTGAGATTTGAGTTTCTAGCATTTTGTTATGAGTAGCTAAAGCATCTACTTTGTTCGATAGTTGTTTTAGTTGCTTGCTGTTGTGGATGTTTTGGTTCAGGAAGTCTTTATTGGTTTGTTGTTGGGAAGCTATAAAGTTCTCCATCATGATTTCTAGATTAGACTTCCTAGGGGTATTTTGAGCAGCTACAGGCGCTTTTTGGTAGCCAGGTGGTACAGCAGGTGCTTGTCCAGGTGCGTACAACGCATTGTTGTTCTTATAAGAAAAGTTCGGGTGGTTTTTCCATCCAGGGTTGTACGTGTTAGAATAAGGGTTTCCTTGAGCATAGTTTACTTGATCAGATGGGACTCCAGTCAAGAGTTGACATTCGGCAACTACATGTCCAGTCAATCCACAGATCTCGCAGTTAGGTGTTACAGCAGCAGCGGTGGCTGAAGGAGTGATGGTTAAGTTCTCGATCTTTTGAGTTAAAGCGTCTACTTTAGCGTTAACACGGTCTATACCACTTACTTCGTACATTCCTCCTTTGGTTTGGGCTTTCTCTAGAGCGGCTCGTTCTCCACCCCATTGGTAATGGTTTTGTGCCATGTTCTCTATGAGTTTGTATGCTTCATCATGGGGTTTGTCCATTAATGCTCCGCCAGCAGCGGCATCTATAGTCATTTTAGTGTTATATAAGAGACCACCATAGAAAGTATGGATGATCAGCCATGGTTCGAGTCCATGATGAGGGCATATTCTAAGCATGTCCTTGTAACGTTCCCAAGCTTCGAAGAGTGATTCGTTATCTTTCTGGGTAAATCCGTTGATTTGACCTCTAAGCATAGCAGTTTTGCTAGGCGGAAAGTATCTCGCTAAGAATACTCTCTTCAATTCGTCCCATGTAGTTATGGAATTAGAAGGCAGGGATTGAAGCCACGCTCTAGCTCTATCTCTTAAGGAGAAAGGAAAGAGACGTAATCGAATAGCTTCGGGACTAACGTTGTTAGCTTTGACAGTGTCGGCGTATTGCACGAACACAGATAAATGAAGGTTAGGGTCGTCTACAGGGCTTCCAGAGAATTGATTCTGTTGAACAGCTTGGACCAGCGAAGGTTTCAGTTCGAAATTGTTTGCCTCAATCGCAGGTGGTGCGATACTTGAGTGCGGTTCAGCGCGCGAAGGAGCGGCATAGTCTCTAAGCGGACGAAGAGCAGCCATCTCTAACTTCGGGATGATTTGATTAATTTGATCAATAAAAGTCAATTCCTGATTAATAGGAATTGGTGCTACTTCGGGAAGATTGCGAGCTCGACGTTTGACGTTAATGAAACGTTCGATCTCGTTAATTCGTTGTATTAAATCTCCTCCTTGTGAACGAGTATTTGGCATACAATCGTTCAGAAAGAAAAGGGAAGAATTGTCCTAGTCTCTACGGCGTAACAGTGAGTTACGATATCGACTTAAATAGTCCCCGGCAACAGCGCCAAAAACTTGATCGCGACTTTACGTGTCTATAAATCTGATGACTGCAAGTGCACAGTCGTGTCGTGTAATTTTAAAAGATATCGAATCCACAGGGACTATGAATCGATCTACCGTTATCTAAGGTTACTATGTAAAGCTAGGGCTACTAAAATTTTGATTGTTCCTAAGGGATAGTGATAGTGAGAAATAAAGAATATAATAAAAGACAGGTATCAGTATGTATTTCGTTTAACTTAAGGTAATCCGAAGGTCCATTGGCTTTTGCATAATTTAATTAAAAATCTTTACTAATTCAATTGATTAAAAATCCTCGTCTCAAACTTTTGCTATGTTGATTCAGATTACTATCATAATCCTAATGTACGCTTTCGCCATCCCATTAGATTTTAGAAGAGCTTTTTGGAAACAACGTAATTAATAAAATGCCTATTTTATGAAGTTTTTATCTATTTAAATCTCCTAATCTCAAACTTTCGCTCTATTGACTCGGAACAAGCTAATATCCCTAACGTACGCTTTCGCCATCCCGCTCGGGTGTAAAAACAATTTTTGAAAATAAATAAGTCCCAATTAGTTTTAATACGCTTTCGCCATCCTTAAAACTAATGTCCTATGTCTACTATCTGGTTAAAGATCTCAAACTTTCGCTCTATTGATTTTAACATTTGACCGTCTTAACCCCTCAAACTTTCGCTCTATTGGTTTTAAGACTTACTAATTAAATTAGACATATAAACCAAAAATAAGTGATATTTAATAAAACATAATTAAGCCAATTTATTTCGGATCCCTCGGTTAACTTACTCTACATACCGGCACCTTAGTAATTTAGCCAGACATATTAATATGGGTAAACATGCATAAATAGATTCAGTTTATAATAATAGGCATGTTAATAGGCATACAATATATCATGCAAATAAACATATAAATAAGGCGGTAAATATTAAACCTGAATTAAATAAATGGTAAGTAAATCTTCAAGTATCGAACCTCCACCACAAGTTGGCTGGATCGTTCTTCGGAATTTAAACGGACAGAAAATAAAACAAGGAAATAAAAACGATAAATCTAACGTAAGGCTAGATTTATAAAAGGTTCACAACAATTTCCGGTGTAGAAATCGTTGTGAGAAAATAAGTGTTTGAATGAAAGCAGAATGAAAAATATGATTCGCGGTACAATTTCGGCAGCACTTCGTTAGCAGGAAATCAGACACTTTGGACTGAAGTGACTGCTTCTATTTATACGGGATGCTTTGCAGTGACGTTGCGTGAAAAGAGGAAACTCTTCATACTGGCTTGGAGACGTGCGTCTCCGATTCTTCAGGAAGACTGGGCGCGTGACTTGAGACGTGCGTCTCAAGTGGAGAAACTTTAGGGAAATGGAGACGTGCGTCTCCCTTTTGCTGATGTGGCATAGAGACGTTGGAGACGTGCGTCTCCGCTTACTTGTGTGGATTGGGCTGCTTTCCTTCGTGGGCTGGATTGCTTCATTGGGTCTTTGGATCTCTTTCAGCACACTTGGGTCTTATTTGCACTCCCTTTTTACTTCAGCACCTATTTTTCGTCTTTTAGGCATAGATATGGGTCGTTTTAGCTCCATTTCTTCTCTTTTTCACAATTAGTCATAATAAGAGTGTAAAACCTGAAACAAAGCAAAAACTCGCATAATATCATAATAAATCAATATAGTAAACGGAAAATGCTATAAATATCTATGAATTTCAAGCTAAATATACGATATAAAATCGTGTTATCATTATTTCTTTTCTTTCAAAATGACAAATAAATTTCTTGCACAAAAAAAAAAGCACGTTCATTTCTGCATACTAAAAACAAAACATAAAACGTGTGCAGATCACCTTCTAACACTACCGATAATAATACTTCTGAAACTCTATACAAACTCGAGGCTCTCGCTAATCAGTCCGAAGAAGGGGATGAGGAAGACGATGAACTTCCGGAGGAGTTGTCAAGGTTAATGGATAAGGAATCCAAAAGCATGCTCCCTCCTCAGGAGACCATTGAAACCATAAATTTGGGTACAGACGAAGAACCCAAGAACATCAAGATTGGGGCAACACTGAACAAGGACGTGAAAGCGACGCTAATCAAGCTCCTCCATGAGTAAGCAGAGATATTTGCTTGGTCATACCGTGACATGCCGGGGTTGGATACTGATATCGTTGTACATAGGTTACCACTCAAAGAAGGATGTGCACCTGTCAGGCAAAAGCGCAGAAGAGTTCGACCGGATATGGATAGTAAAATCAGGGAAGAGGTGCTCAAACAGTTCGACGCCGGGTTTCTTGCTGTTGTTGACTATCCACCATGGATTGCCAACATAGTGCCGGTTCCTAAGAAAGACGGGAAGGTACGCATGTGTGTGGATTACAGGGATCTAAACAAAGCAAGTCCAAAGGACGACTTTTCACTATAGCACATAGATGTTTTGGTGGATAACACAGCACAAGCTTCGGTGTTTTCCTTCATGGATGGGTTCTCCGGGTATAATTAGATCAAGATGGCTCCCGAGGACATGGAGAAGACCACCTTCATGACATCCTGGGGCACTTTCTGCTACAAGGTAATGCCTTCGGATTGCGAAATGCAGGGGCAACATACCAAAGAGCCATGGTCACACTGTTCCATGACATGATTCACAAGGAGGTCGAAGTGTATGTAGACGACATGATTGCCAAGTCTTGCACATAAGAAGAGCATATCACACACCTACATAAGTTGTTCGAGCGCTTAAAAAAGTTCAAGCTGAGGTTAAACCTGAACAAGTGTACATTTCGTGTAAGGTCAGGAAAGCTGTTGGGATTCATTGTGAGCCAACGAGGCATAGAGGTTGATCCCGACAAGGTAAAGGCTATACAAGCAATGCCTGTTCCAAGGACAGAAAAATAGGTTCGTGGGTTCTTGGGTCGATTGAATTACATCTCAAGGTTTATTTCACATCTGACGGCCACATGTGAGCCTTTATTCAAGCTTCTTAGAAAAGATCAACCCATCAAGTGGAATGACGATTGTCAAGTAGCTTTTGAAACTATAAAGAGTTACTTACAAGAACCACCGATACTCCTACCTCCTGTACCGGGTAGACCACTGATCATGTACCTCACAGTCCTCGAAAGATCTATGGGGTGTGTATTGGGGCAACAGGATGAAACAAGCAGAAAAGAACACGCTATTTACTATCTTAGCAAGAAATTTACGGATTGCGAATCTCGGTATTCACCATTGGAAAAGACATGTTGTGCCCTAGCATGGGCCTCCAAACGTCTAAGGCAATATATGCTGAACCATTCCACATGGCTGATATCGAGGATGGATCCCTTGAAATACGTGTTCGAAAAACAGGCTCTCACCGGAAGAATAGCAAGATGGCAAATGTTACTGTCAGAATACGACCTACAATATGTCACTCAAAAGGCGATAAAAGGGAGTGTGCTGGCAGAACATCTTGCTCATCAACCCCTCGAAGAATACCAGTCTATGAAGTTCGACTTTCCTGACGAAGATATTATGGTGATAAGGGACTACGAAATACCAGGCCCCGACGAAGGGCCTGAACCAGGGGCAATATGGAAACTTATGTTCGACGGTGCTTCAAATGCACTAGGACAAGGTATAGGGGCAGTCTTGACATCTCCCGATGATCGGCACTTACCCTTCACTGCGAGACTATGCTTTGACTGCACCAACAACATTGCAGAATATGAAGCATGCATATTGGGGTTAGAAGCTGCAATCGATCTAAGGATTAAATTACTCGAGGTGTACGGTGATTCAGCACTGGTGATCCACCAGGTCAATAAAGAATGGGATACTCAAGATACGAAGTTAATCCCATATCGAGACCTTATACTGGAGTTAATGGCTGAGTTTGAGACAATCACTTTTACTCATATCCCGAGGGAAGAAAATCAAATAGCTGATGCGTTAGCAACACTTTCCTCTATGTTCAAAGTGACCTGGCCAAACCATGAACCACGGATAACAGTTAGATACTTCGATGAGCCTGCTTATTGTCTCACAATCGAGGAGCAGTCTGACAACAAACCATGGTACCACGATATCAAAAGGTACTTGGAGAAACAAGAATACCCGGAGAACACCTCTATGATTGATAAAAAGACGCTAAGGAGATTTACAACTAAGTTCTTCCTGAGCGGAAATATCCTATACAAACGAAATGACGACTCGGTGTTACTAAGGTGTGTGGATAAGAACGAGGCCAAGGAGATTATCAGAGAGGTACATGAAGGGACCTTTGGAACTCATGCAAATGGACACTCAATGGCGAGAAAAATACTACGAGCACGGTATTACTGGTTAACAATGGAAGCTGACTGTTTCCAATACGCAAGAACATGTCACAAGTGCCATATTTACGTTGACAAAGTACATGTACCGCCAAATCCGTTGAACGTTCTGAGTTCACTGTGGCCATTCGCAATGTGGGGGATTGACATGATAGGGATGATCGAACCGAAAGCTTCAAATGGACACCGATTCATATTGGTTTCCATAGACCATTTCACTAAATGGGTCGAAGCTGCCTCTTACACCAACGTGACGAGAGAAGTAGTCACTCGGTTCATCAAGCATAACATCATATGTCGGTATGGAGTTCCAAACAGGATTATCAACGACAATGGGTCAAATCTAAACAACAACATGATGAGGGAGCTGTGCGAGGAGTTCAAGATTGAACACCACAATTCTTCACCATACAGGCCTAAGATGAACGGCGCTGTCGAAGCTGCAAATAAAAATATCAAAAAGATAATACAAAAGATGGTGAAAACACACAAGGATTGGCACAAAATGCTTCCCTTCGCCCTACACGGTTACAGAACCTCGGTGCGCACATCCACAGGGGCAACCCCATTCTCCCTGGTTTATGGTATGGAAGCAGTCCTCCCTATCGAAGTGGAGATTCCTTCATTAAGAGTCCTAGCTGACACAAAGTTAGAAGAATCAGAATGGGTAAAAACTCGTTTTGATCAGCTTAATCTCATTGAAGAAAAGCGACTGACGGCTTTGTGTCACGGGAAACTCTATCAAAAAAGGATGAAAAAGGCGTTCGATAAAAAGGTCCGTCCTCGAACTTACAAAGAAGGTGACATTGTCCTCAAGAAAATTCTACTACCTCGACTTGACGCCCGTGGAAAATGGACACCTAACTACGAAGGTCCATATATTGTAAAAACGGTGCTCTCAGGAGGAGCATTAGTCCTCACTACAATGGATGGGGATGAGGTACCGCACCCAATAAACTCTGATGCGGTCAAGAAGTATTACGCCTAGCAAAGGCAGGATTACCGGCCATAAGCCAAAGGCAAACTACGAAGGATAAGGATTCGTGCAATCATCTACTTCTAAGGTCAAAGGATTACCGGGACCCTCGATAACAAAGGAGCAACGGCAGTATTAATATCATTTCTATTTGTCATTTTCTTTTTTCCGCATTTTTGTACACTCGCCAATTCAAGGCAATATCAATAAAAGTTTCTTTTCTTGCATACTACGCTTTCTCTCTCATTTCAATACCATTTGCAAAGGATAAATTATTTTCATAAGCTTTAACTTGGATTTAATATGAGAAACTTACAAACTTTCAATACAAAAGCAATAGGATAAAACTACGAAATCTCCGGAAGGCTACATACTTCCTACGCTGCGATCTTTCCAATCTACCACAACTCTTTCATAAAGGATAATATCAATGGATCATTCAAGTGCAATCCGAACTAGGATTCACGAACATTTCAGAAGGGGTTAAACAAAAGGCAATAGGTGATAAGGAGATAAGGCGTTGGGGTTATCATACATACTCATTTGCATACACGCAACATTTACGTGTGTAAACATTCATACATATACATTATACAAACAACAGAGGCATACGCATGCGCATAATGCATACGCATGATGCATACTCATGATGCATACACATTCACAAAACAAACTTCCACGCAGGTGAACTTGCCCGAACCAGGGTAAGCGATCCTAATGGTGCAGGTGAAATTTGTCCGAACAAGGGCAAATGATCAAACGGTGTAGGTGAAATTTGTTCAAACAAGGGCAAATGATCCAATGGTGCAGGTGAAATCTGTCCGAACAAGGGCAGATGATCCAAATGGTGTAGGTGAAACTTGTCCGAACAAGGGCAAATGATCCAATGGTGTAGGTGAAATTTGTCCGAGCCAGCGCAAACGATCCAAATGGTGTAGGTGAAATTTGTCCGAGCGAGGGCAAATGATCCAAATGGTGTAGGTGAAATTTGTCCGAACCAGGGCAAACGATCCAAATGGTGCAGGTGAAATTTGTCCGAACAAGGACAGACGATCCAAATGGTGCAGGTGAAATTTGTCCGAACAAGGGCAGACGATTCAAATGGTGCAGGTGAGCTTGTCAGAACTATGACAGGTAATCCTATTGGTGCAGGTAAGCTTGCTAGAGCTATAGCAAGTGATCCTATTGGGGTTCACAAACTACGGAAACTTACTAGGACTATAGTAAGTGGGGTTCACATACTACGGAAACTTACTAGGACTATAGTAAGTGGAGATCACAAACTGCGAAAGCTTGTTAGCAATATAGCAAGCTGATCACAATTAACGGTGAGTCCTCGCCATGTAAGACTCAGGCTTTAGCAGGACATTTCTTTTCTCTCACATTCGAGCACAAGGTAAATTTAGGGGTCTTCCATTATTTAATAACTCTTCGATCCGAAAAGCGTGAGACCTGCGTATTCTCACGCCATTCAATCCAAGGTAATTAAATAGGGGCAGCTGTCATACCCTAAAATTTAACCGATACTATTCTCGTCTTAATTTATTAAGGGCATTAAAAATTAAGAGCCATAGGGTTTAATATATCTATTATTAAACTCGATCTCTTATAAAATCCCCTTATAAATTAATAAGGTGTGGGTACCAAGTATTTGGGATCCAATTTGTTTTGGGCCCATTCACCTCATCATTTAATCATTTTATTATCTTTTTATTTTTCACCGAATAAATATTATTATCTACTAGTTATAGGGTTATTAGTAATATTAATTTTAACTATTAATTAGGATTAGCGTTAGGACCGTTAGTATTGAATAAATATTATTTGGTTTAGTTTAGAATTATTGGTTTATTATTTAGAATCCTATTATTATTTAAAAATTTTGAATTAGTTTATTTTAAATATTTAGGATAATTATGTTACTATATATATTAATTTAATTACTATTAGTATTAGTTTAAATATTATTATTAATCATTTTATTAACTTTAAAAAAAATCTAATTGTCATAAGACTATTAAGAGGTTAGTTTAATAAAATAGGTTAACTAGAATTATTGATTTTTTTGTTTATTGTTATTTTTGTTTTGGGCCAAAGCAAGCTAATACGGGTGTGGGCCAGAGATAATGGGCCGGTTTTTTTTTATACGTGGACCAGGGGATAGCGGACCGGGTCAAACCGACCCGGCCACTGTTCATCATCTTCTTCGCCCAACGGCCGCCTCTGCAACACGCAAACCCTAAAAAATATCCTTGTTTCAACCCAGGTTCATGGATCGGAATCAAACATAAATAAATAACGCAATCAAATCAATTATGGAAATGAATCAAATCTTAAACATAAAGAAAATATAATTTTCATTGAATCTGGAATTGATTACAAGAAAATTCGTGAATACAAATCAAATCCTAAATCTAATCTAATCTTCCTAAAATTAAAAAAAAAACCCTAAGTCTATAAAAGAAATAGAAGAAGAGCAGAAAAGGGATTCGGAGAAAATTTGCAGAAAACCCTAAGCGCCGCCGCGAACATTCTTCACCTTCGAGACCTGCAAACAGAGAAAGGAGAGGAGGATTAGAGCGAGGGGGAGCATACACGTTCCAGAATACAAGACAAAAGGTAACCGAGCTCTTCACTTAGCTTAGGGTTCCTTGTAATTTGCATGCTTGTGTGTTGTTTTTGGTTGAATCGATTGCATGTTGAATTTGGGGGTTATTGTATGGATCTGGGTTTCGATTAGGGTTAGGGTTCTTGGGTTTGGGGGTGGGATTTGAAGGTTGAAGATGAAGATCATATGGATCTTCATCTGGGTTGCGTGTTCTGGGTTCAGATCGCATGAAGGGATGAATTTTCCGGTTGAACATTAACCGGAAAACTAGGGCTTGCGGCGGCTCGCGGTGGGGCTGAGGGTGGTTCACGGTGGGGGTGGGGTGTTTTCTGGGCGTGTGTTCTTGGGAGAGAGCTTTAGAGAGAGAGAGAATGTGAGAGAGATAACGAGAAAGAGAGAGAGTGGATCTGAAAAAAATGAAAATTCTTCCTCCTTTTTTGCTTTGTGTGATCCGATTTTCCCTCGCCGTTAGATCAGTGCCACTTGGCCTCCCATGGCCACTTGGCAGCATCACTGGACATGATCTAGTGTGCCGTCCATATCGTACGCCCTTATCATACGCGCATGCAGACCGTCTGATCAGATTAGGTCCAGATCTAACGTCTCCTACCCTGTAACACACTCCAACGCGTGCGCCTGCGTCACGCATGATCTCAATGGAACCCCAAACTCTTAATGGGCTCACCCCTTTGCTAATTACACCCCCCAAATTACTTGCCAAACATAAAATACACCCCCTGCCTTTAAAATAAATTTTAATTAATTATTTTTGCAAAACATTAATTATTTAATTGATTGGTTTTTTTATAACTTAATTTAATTTTCTCCTCGAACCGACTAAATCTATTAGTCGCATTAGACGAGAAATAATTTTTGGTTATTTAATTTATTTATTAATAATATAATTGATTCTAGCTTAATTCTCTCCTCGACCCGACTAAATCTATTAGTCACATTAGACGAGAGATAAAAAAAAATAATTTAAAATACATTTAATTTGCTGCCCGAGACGATCGAATCTATCGACTCGAGTAACCAGCGATGCCCCATTAATCCGTTAGCTATACTGATCAAATCTATTGATCATCGCATCTAACGGTGACATATTAAATCAAGGTTGTATGCCACACCTCAAAACTTTTTTATCTTCAAATCAAATTCAAAACTGCGATAGGCCACTCAAAAAGCCTTTAAAACAATTTCAAACCACAAATTCTAATTCTAAGGCGTACAACCCTGTGCCAGAACTACGTTGACTCTGATTCTCCATAAGCAGATACGTAGGCACTTGGATAACCAAGGCGTGTCCCCCTTCCCTAAAATCTCAATTCACTTAAAATCTCAATTTTTTCCCTTTTCACTTCTTTAGCTATTAACCTCAACTTTTAGCCATAAACTGTTACCTTAGATTCAAAGCCATAGGAAAGGGTTGAGGGTGCCTAACACCTTCCCTCAACCTGATTATAATAACTTACCCCGAATCTTTAAACTGCGTAGGGTTTCCTATTCGCCCTTCAAAATAGGTGGCGACTCTAAACCTTTAATTTTTAGGGCAAGTTGCTACACCCGCTAGCAGCCCACTAAGCGGATGCTGTTTGTAAAACAATAATTATCGTGAGTCCGCTAAGCGGACAGGATCCGCTAAGCGGAAGATGCTGACTGCCAAATTCTGTTTCTTACCCCTTGAGTGCAGTTCTGGTATTTATTTGTAACCGGACTCCTCCCTATTCGATTATACGTACCTGTTGATGGTATGTGACGCTGTTAAGCATTAAATTTTAGTACTTCCATTTAATTATTCGGAATTGTGAATTATGTATAATTTGAATGTGATGGTGTACTACTAATCGTTCCTTAATGCTTTATGAATGCAATGTGATGGAACATGAGAATGTGTTGATATCCAAATGTTTTGGTTAAACATTCGTATTGGATTGTCTTATGACCTTACGCTTGTTGTGTGTGCGTATGCTTGAATCGAAGTGGTCGGGGGCTAGGTTAGGATATACCTCTTACTATGAAGTTGTTGGCTGGAGATTTCGTTTGAAGAAAATGTACTTTGAAGGGTTAGAGATTCGAAGATGAATGGTTACTGATGACTATTTCGAAGAATAAATGGATACTGATGGCCATGTTCGAGGATGTTGTTTAAGTTGAAATAAAGATAATAAGTATCGGATAGTCCGAAATAAAGTTATCTTTAAAAAACTTAAGCGTTTTTGCGAAATACAAAGGGTATTGAAGCTTGGCGTGTTTCGTAGTATTCTCGTTATTGATCACGTTGCCACGTATCGAAAGATAATTCAGGCGGGAGGATTTGAATTTCGAATAGTCTGTGTAACCGAACAAGGATAGATGGCATCCCTGGGATTCGAAGCGTATGCATGTGAGCAACGTGGCATCATATTAGTGTAGGACCGTTAGGGTCGAAATTAGTATAAATAAGGGTCTTAATGTTAGGATTCCGTGTGTTCATTTTGTACAAATCACTCACAAATTACTCTAGTACCAAGTGTTAAGAGAACGAGTTCGTTGAGAAATGTACGTATGACACCACCATTTTAAATACATTTGTATTCATCTTTATGCAAGTATCTTTTTCAGTAATTTCGATCTTTCTTTATATTTTCAGTCATTTACATTCTTGCAACTTTATCTTTCATTTAACTTTATTTCGAAACCTTTACTTTCTGTAATTTACATTCTTGTACTTTAAGTTTTTGTAAGTTCATCTTTGCTACATCCTTCGCTAGGGTTATATTTACGTGTATAACAGGGCGATTGTTAGTCTTTACACTTTGTCTATTTAATTCTTATATCGAAGACTAAATAACCAACCCATATGAACTAATTCATCACAAATATCAAACTTTTTGACTATGTCCTAGGATCAATCTAGTCGATCCTGCGAGTAACCAAAGTATATTCTATAGTTTGGAAGACTAGCGGTTGTTTACCGGAAATCACCGTAAACTAATTGGCACACCCGGTGGGACAGTGTTAAATAGATTGTTATTAATTAGTTGTTTTGTTTTGTCTACAACATATCAAGACCTTGTATGAACCTTAGGAACGGTAAATTAACCAATAGTGCGCCACCGATTCCAAAGATAAGGTACAACAAGAAAATGGTCAATTCGACCGGTGGAGGGGGGCAACAAGATCCCCCACAAGGGTCAGGAACAGTAGCAGCAAATACTACACATGTTTCGACATCTACATCACAAGAACAGGAAATACCTGTTTTAGGAGGATCGGCGGCTGTTAGTTCCCAAGCCATCCCCGAAAACACAACAGGAATGATCCCAATTTCCAGTTCGACTACTGTGCCTCATGCGACAGGCACAAACGAGACGCTTCATTTCTTGACAAGTCAAGTACATTCTCCAAGGCCATTCTCATCTCCATTTGATGTATGGAGGTCAGGAAATCCTTATGGAATGTCGTACTCTTATATGGCAGGATCGACATATACTGCACCTAATGTCACAGCATTTTCGCCTAACACAGGTTCGGTAGGTCAAAGTGCACAAAATGCAGGCACGTCCAACCAGTTGCCTCTTTTAACTACGAACAGTCAAGCAGCGTTTAGGCAAGAAATGGACGGAAGTAACCATGATATGCTAGGTGTTCTTGCTAAGGAAATAAGGTCACTCTTTAACCCATTAGTGACAAACATGGCCAGAACTAACCAGGACAATGTGAAAACCTTCCAAAAAGTATCATCTCAAATAAATCGAATGGCAGATTTCATGGGAGTTCCACAGACTAGGCGTAGAAACACCCAATCCACTTATCGAGAGGGTGATCCGATCATAGAACGTATTCAAGATGTGGTTCCTCCGCCTAGGGCAATACCTGCGGACATAGTTCCTCCGCCTAGAACAATACCCGCTGACATAGTTCCTCCGCCTAGGACAGCAGCAGTTGAAAGGAACCAAGTGATAGATCTGGAGAACACTGGTCGAAGGACCGACTTTGGTCAACAAGAGACAATCAAAGAGAGACCCATATTAAGGGTAGTTGGTAGGAACGAACATCCAGACGAAGTAGTCCAAAGGGTTAGGAGAGAAAATATGGCAACAGAGAATAACTTAACCGCCATGATAGAGAGGATTATGGCCAATAATGGCCTTAACACTGGACTTTGACGTCAAAATTACACATCCCCTATAGCAGAATTTGTCATGCAAACAGAATTACCAAGAGGTACCAAGGTACCCAAATTCACGAAATTTTCAGGGGACACTAGTGAATCGACGGTGGAACACATAGCCAGATATCTGACGGAAGCCGGGGATTTAGCAGGCAATGAAGATTTGAGAATTAAATATTTCCCTAGTTCGCTAACAAAAAACGCTTTTACTTGGTTTACAACCTTACCCCCAAATTCCATAGATTCATGGACACACTTGGAGAAATTGTTCCATGAACAATTCTACATGGGTCAGACCAAGATAAGCTTGAAAGAATTGGCTAGCATCACGAGGAAATTCACAGAACCTATAGATGATTATTTGAACAGGTTTCATTTGTTAAAATCAAGATGCTTCACAGTTGTCCCAGAACATGAATTAGTTGAAATGGCTGCAGGTGGTCTAGACTATTCAATAAAAAAGAAACTGGATACCCAATACCTGAGGGATATGGCCCAATTGGCAGACAGGGTTCGACAAGTCGAACGACTAAAAGCAGAAAAGGCCAGAGCAAATAAAAATTACAAGAAGGAGAGGGTGGCGTATATTGAAGCTGAAGACGCTGAGGGTGAACCATTCGAGGAATCATACAACGTTGAAGAGGTCGAAATAGACCTAGCCGAATTAAAAGAAGCACCACCTTACTCTTGCAAGTTGCTCACCCCTTCGAATGGAAAAAATCCAGTCGAAAATGATAAGAGTGATAGATTTCCAAAGAAAACCTATACTTTTGACGTCACTAAATGTGACGAAATATTTGATTTATCAGTAAAAGATGGCCAGATGATAGTGCCTCTTAATTCCAAAGTTCCTCCATTAGAACAACGGAAGAAACGAGGCTTTTTTAAATATCATGGTTTCTTAGGCCATAAAACCTCACAATGTTTTCTTTTCAGGGATCTAATTCAGAATGCTATCAAGGATGGACATCTGAAATTCGCTGATAAGGCAAAGAATCATATGAAGGTTGACGCAGATCCTTTGAATGTTGTTGACACTAACTTGTGTGAACCATTCGATGTCAACATGGTGGAGGTGTCTGAAACTGATGTTGCTGAATTGGAGTTAATTTCATTTGGAAAGCAGGCTACTGAGATCCTAAATGACAGTGCAACCTTCAATACTGATGTTGAAGAATCTGCCGAGATCGAAATCAATGGGGATATGGAGGAGAAAGCCAGTGAGGCTACTGAAGACCTCAGGATGAAACTCCAACAGATAAAGATCTCTGAAGCTTCCCCAGCAGGCGTCAACATGGTGAATGTTAGACACCCCTTATCTGAAATAGAGGAGTTGGAGAAGTGCTTGTTGAGGGAACAGGGAAACATCAATATGGTGAAGCTCCCACACAAAGTTGAAAATTTGAAAGATTATCTCTGGAGGTGCCACGAGAGGAATGCTGTACAAATGCTAATGTGTCCGAGATGCTCGATCACGCTGAATCGAAGGGTCCAAGCTAACTATGATAGGGCCCAACGAGAAAGGATGGAACAACCTTGGAGAGGAGGAAACCTATTGCTGAAAATTTATCCGAGGCCAGAAGAAACTCTGGTGGGTTTCTTAGTCAGGTGTCACAAGGAAAACACAGAAGTCGTTATGTGTCCTAGATGCGGGGCAGTCTATGATAACCTTATCGCACATTCTTTCGAAAGAACGATACTCACTACTGGTAGAGAGTCTCAAGGACTCCGTCCCAACTTGTATGTGTTTGACAATCGAACACCATCACGAAGGCCTGATAGTCCTCATCCTAAAGCTCGAAGAGTGACATTCAAGGTTCCTGCAAATATACCCATGGATAGATGGACACAAGCAGGTGCAAGAAACAACAAGTGGCGAAGTTGGGAACAAGGAGGGAGGACTGCAATGGCTTATAGAAAGCAATTCCAAACCTCAAATCGAGAGATGTACAGGTTGGAGAACTATAAGGGCAAGCATCCTATGTCTAGATCCCAATGGAGAAGGCACTAAAGAATGAGGAAAGCTCAGAAGGAAAATAAGGCAAAAGAGGTTGGAGAGTCTAGTAGTACCAAAGTTCCAATGCAGGGGGCACGATCAAGCAAACCTTTCTTAGAGCGCAAGATATTCAGTTCTAAGAATGAGAAAGAAGAAGAGAAGATGCATTCTAGTCCTTGGAAAGAGGACGATAGGATGACAAATGACTTTGACTCTGATGGTGTCATATATAAACTTCAATTGTAACGTTGTATCGGTGCTCCCTCACGAATTCAACCAGGAAATTGAAGCTGAAGATTGCGAGGAAGCCGATGCAGAAGAGATGGCAAGACACAGACCTGTGTGTTATTATGTGCTAAACAATGGAGCTGTCGAAGAATAGAATGCTTTCTTCGAGAGGCCTGACGAAGATGGGGGGGCAGCAGTAAATCTAATGCCCCAATACATGCTGAAAAGGATAGGTATGTTCGATACTGATATAAGGCCACATAATATGGTTCTGTCCAACTATGAAGGGAAAATAGGTCAGACTTTGGGAGTTGTTCAAGTAAATTTAACTGTGGGTTCAGTTACCAGGCCAACTATGTTCATGGTGATACCAGCAAAAGCAAATTATAATCTTTTGTTAGGTAGAGAATGGATCCATGGAGTTGCTGCAGTGCCTTCGACTATGCATCAGAGATTAACCATCTAGAGAGAGGATGGTATAGTTGGAAACATCGAAGGTGATCAAAGTTACTATATGGCTGAAGTTAATCAAGTCAATAAATCCAGTTTTGACAGAAACTTGGCTAACATAGGGCCATGCCATGCTGCAGAAGAAATATACTCCCCAAATAAGAATACTTTATATCATCTATCCTTACACCCAAATGGATTCCAATGGAATAGAGAAATAATGGATGGCCCAGATGATACGGCACCAATGGAGAATTTTCCAACAATGCGGCCTACAGGCTGGGAAGATGACGTTGATCATGTATGAGTCATCCTTCTTCGAAAGGATTTCGGCTTACATAGCCGAGAACAAAAGAAAAGCGGCTCTCGAAGTCGAATTATCAAACATGACTGTCGATGCAACTCAAAGAGAGGTGGAGGCGACAGGCCCTGGGATACATTTTATCCCGCAACCTCCTGACGACATAGTTCAAGGTGAAAAAGCCTCAGGCGAAGAGCTAAATCAAAGGTTAGACGCGATCTATGATGAAGAACCCTTGGGATTCGAGAAAGACCCATTGGCGTCAAATATAAAGATGTTAGCCCAAGATCCACTCGAGGAAGTAAATCTTGGAGACGAAAATCACAAGAGGATAACATACATCAGTGCAAAGTTGGAGCCAGCCTTGAAATCAAAAGTAATTGCGTTACTGAAAGAAAACAAAGATTGCTTCGCCTGGGACTATGATGAGATGCCTGGTTTAGGAAGGGATTTGGTCGAACTAAAGCTGCCTATAAAGGAAGGGAAGAAGCCCATTAAGCAAACTCCTAGGAGGTTCGCACCATAAATTCTCTCAAAAATCAAAGCAGAAGTCGAAAGACTTCTCCGTTGCAAGTTCATCAAAACTACAAGGTATGTCGAATGGATTGCTAATATTGTACCTGTTATTAAAAAGAACGGTTCGTTAAGAGTATGCATAGATTTTCGTGATCTAAATGCAACAACCCCTAAGGATGAATATCCCATGTATGTGGCAGAAATGCTGGTAGACTCAGCCGCAGGCTTCGAATACCTAAGTATGTTGGATGGATATTCTGGGTATAACTAGATCTTCATTGCAGAAGAAGATGTGTCTAAAACAGCCTTTTGTTGCCCAGGGGCAATAGGCACCTATGAGTGGGTTGTAATGCCTTTTGGTTTGAAAAACGCTGGGGCAACCTATCAAAGAGCCATGAATTCTATATTCCACGATTTTATAGAAACATTCATGCAAGTATATATAGATGACATCGTTGTAAAATCTGTTTCAGATCTCAGTCATCTTGACCATCTGAGCCAATCATTCGAGAGAATGAGAAAACATGGCTTAAAAATGAACCCCCTTAAATGTGCTTTCTTTGTGCAGGCTGGAGATTTCCTGGGCTTCGTAGTCCACAAAAAGGGAATAGAAATCAATCAGAATAAAACAAAAGCTATCATGGAAACAAAGCCTCCATGCACGAAGAAAGAACTACAGTCTTTATTGGGAAAGATAAACTTCTTTAGAAGATTCATCTCTAACTTGAGTGGACGCACGCAAGCTTTTTTCCCCTTATTCGATTGAAGCAAGGAAGGTTCGAATGACATGCTGAACATCAAGAAGCTTTTGAGAAAATCAAGCAATACTTGATGCATCCACCAATATTGTCTCCCCCAAATGGGAAGAAGCACATGCACCTATATATCTCAGCTTAAGATAACACAATAGATTGCATGTTAGCTCAAGAAGATGACAATGGCATCGAAAGAGCCATTTATTACTTAAGTAGAGTACTCAATGATGCAGAGACTAGGTATAGCGCAATAGAAAAACTCTGCCTTTGTTTATATTTCTCTTGTATTAAACTCAAGTATTATATAAAGTCAGTTGATGTTTACGTTTCATCTCATTTTGATGTCATTAAACATATGCTATCTAAACCAATATTGCATAGTCGAATTGGCAAGTGAGCGTTGGCCCTTACTGAGTATTCACTAATTTTTCAACCTCTTAAAGCAATGAAAGGACAAGTTGTATCAGATTTCATTGTTGACCATGCAGCGGTTGAGAATCCTCAGCAATATGTAGAGTTGAAGCCTTGGAAGTTATACTTCGACGGTTCAACACATAAAGAAGGAAGTGACATTGGGATACTAATAATTTCTCCTGATGGAATTCCAACAAAGCTCAAGTACAAGATTGAAGGCCCCTTATGCTCTAACAACGAAGCTGAGTATGAATTACTGATTGATGGACTTGAAGCTTTGTTAGAATTGGGGGCAACCAGAGTCGAAATTAAAGGTGACTCAGAATTAGTGATAAAGCATTTGACGAAGGAATATAAATGCATCAAAGAGAATTTGATCATGTATTTTGTTATAGCAAATAGACTACTCAAAAAATTCGAGTATGTAGAGTTAAAGCACGTCTCAAGGATAAATAATCAGGAAGCAAATGACTTGGCACAATTAGCCTCGGGATACAGAGTATCAAAAGAAAAATTAGAAGAGTTGATCGAAGTAAGAGGCAAAGCAATGGCCACAAAGCTATCTCCAAGTGATCTGGAGAACTCACAATTAGGCTTCGCTAACAAAGAGGAATTTGAAGTTCTTAATATAGACTCCTTAGCAGATACAGATTGGAGGAGTCCAATTGTAAACTACTTGAGAGATCCTTCAACAGATACAGATAGAAAGATAAAGTATACAGCTTTGTCATACTTCTTGATAGGAAATGAATTGTTTAAGAAAACTCCTGAAGGTGTTTTACTAAAGTGTTTGGGCAAAGCTGAAGCATACTTGGCTCTCTCGAACGTACACAGTGGGGCATGTGGTGCTCACCAAGCGGGGCATAAAATGAAATGGCTTCTGTTCCGCTATGGAATGTATTGGCCCACTATGTTAAAAGATTGCATAGAGTTTGCAAAAGGGTGTCAAGAATGTCAAGAACACACAAGTATTCAACATGCACCTGCAAACGAATTAAGTTCGATAATAAAACCATGGCCTTTCAGAGGTTGGGCATTAGATTTAATTGGTGAAATTCGTCCAACATCTTCCAAAGGTCAAAGATATATTTTAGTAGGAATAAACTACTTCACAAAATGGGTCGAAGCGATACCATTGGCAAATGTGGATCAGGAGGCCGTGATTGAGTTTATTCAAAGACACATTATATACAGATTTGGAATCCCAGAAAGTATAACCACTGATCAAGGATCAGTGTTTACTGGACGAAAGATGCAAGAATTCGCCAAAGAAATGGGGTTCAAGTTATTTACCTCTACACCTTATTATGCTCAAGCAAATGGACAAGTCGAAGCAGCCAATAAGGTAATAATTGGTCTCATAAAGAAGCATGTAGGGAAAAAACCTAAGAATTGGAATAAAACTTTGGACCAAGCACTTTGGGCTTGTCGAACGTCACCAAAAGAAGCTACAAATACCACACCTTTCTAGTTGACGTTCGGACATGACGCAGTACTCCCAGTTGAAATATACTTGCAATCAGTCCGGATCCAAAGACAAGCAAAAATTCCCCCAAACATGTATTGGGAAATGATGATGAATGAATTAGTTGATTTGGACGAAGACAGACTTCGAGCATTGGAAATGATAAAAAGACAAAAGGAAAGGGTGTCAAGAGCGTACAACAAAAAGGTGAAAGGTAAAACATTTATCAATAATGACTTAGTTTGGAAAGTTATATTGCCTATAGATCGAAAGAACCAGGCTTTAGGCAAATGGTCCCCACACTGGGAAGGACCTTTTCAAATCTTAAAAGCGTTCTCAAATAACGCTTATGAGATAGAAGAGTTGGCAGAAGATCGTAGGATTCTGAGAGTAAATGGGAAGTACCTGAAAAGATACAAGCCACTCATGCATGAAGTAAAAATTACAGAAACGTAGACATTAAAAGTGTGCGCTGTAGGCCAAAATGGTAAAACAAGCACCAAAATGGCTTCGTATCTAAGTGAGGTATGCATAAACTAAAAGACAAAACAAGGTCAAAATATATTCCATTATAATTAAAAGAAGTACATTAGATAAAGAAGATTATGCTTGCATGCATAACCAAAGTTACAAAATAGGGGCACGCTAGAAATTGTCAAAGAAGCATTCAAAAATGTAGACAATAAAACTAAGGCCTACAACGCCTCCAACAATGCCCCAAACAATGTACCCTTTAGTTAATCCTTTCCTCCAAGCCTTCCAAGGATAGCACGAGCAAGATTTCTGCTTCAAAGAGATCTAGAGATCCTTCCATGCGCATTCTCCTCACTAGGCCTTGTTTAATAAACATATAGGACAGCAACCTTCCATAAGGAAGGCATGTTGTTATGCCTAGACGAGAGGCAGCAATAGAAACATCTTCGATAAGCTGTTTGAAGATCATTAATGGGAAGTTGTTTTTCGTCCTCGGAGGGCACAGAGTATGAACTCCAGATCTTCCACCATTATGTTTTCTAGATCCTGGTTTCGTGGGCGAAAGTTACCCACTAACAGCTGATGCCAAACCCTGAAGATTTTGGCACTAAAAGGATCGTTAAGCATGAGGGCCCTCAAGACATCAGAGGTAGTCATGCTGATAGTGTTATCATCAAACACTTCTCCGAAGTTATCGCATCTTAACAATTCAGAGATAGTCGAGGGAGTGATGGTGATACGGGCTCTCCGAACCTGAGACACAATGGTGGTTCTTCCTTCTGGATCTATGTGGAGATACGCAAACATCCAGAAGTCTGCTAACATGTTTGGATAAACGGATCCCTCCAGGATTCCCTGGTAAACCCGTAGTTGTTGCTTGGCAAAGAGTGCGTCAACATTGATTTCGTGATCATCAAACTCTTCCACAAAAAGTTAGAATTCCTTGATAGAAGACCTGATGGTATTGTAAGTCAAAGGTGTCATTATGAACAAGGGGGTACAAAAAGAAATTCTTCAAACTCTGTATTCAAAGAAGCGCAAGAAGAGGAGAGAAAACTCTGAGGAAAATATGGAAAGAGGATGAAGAAATGAGCAGAATGCTAAGGCTTATATAGGGGACGTTGGCCATAAAAGAGTGGTTACTCTTTAAATGATGATTGGACCGCGTTTGGTTTCCCCAAGAGAAGTTATGAACTCCGCTGTTTCCCACCTTAGAAGTTGGAGTGTAATCATTTTAGAAACCGATACACGCACGTCTCAAATAGACATTTTGAAAAAGTGATGTCATCATTTAATGATGGTTGCGGCTAGAGGAGTAGAAACGTCAAGTCTAGGCTTGAGAGGCTGCGAAGAGCAATCATGTCACGTGGATACACTATTTAAGTCATTATGATAGTGGGAAAATAAATTTTAACCATTTTAGGGATTGTTAAAATGCTACTTGTGACAATCACATAATATAATGTATGGAGAATTGGAAGATAAATTGCATAGACATTCCTTGGATAGTTGGGTTACAAAATAAAAACTAAGTACGAAACGCAAAAAATAGTACAAGATTCAAATTGATTAATCAAAGTCCTTAGGAAGATTATCTTTCATCTTGGAATATTGGGATTCCCATAGAGATAGACGGCGTTCGATTAATGCCTGTTGTTTTTTCAGCTCTTCGATTTCTGGCACTAATTTTTGTGCCGTTCCGAGATGTCGAATCCCCAACTGTGCCACTTCAGTCAATTCTTTTTGTTGGGATTGTTTGATTTCTTCCTGGCGAGACCTGGCACTCTTTATCTTCTCTTCGAGGCGTTTGATTTCCTGTTCCCAAGATTCGATATCCGCTTCACAAGTCTCGTATTCCTTTTGGTTATTCGTACGCTCAAGCTCAAAGGCATTAGCCTTTTTTGTTGCGTCACCGGCAGCTTTCCACGAAGAACCATGAGAGGTCACGTTTTCTTTGAGTTGTTCGTCAACATTTCGCTTTCGAAGAATATCAGATTGAAGTTGATCGATCAGAAGACTCAGCCAAACAATTACTTGTGAAACTTCCTCTGAAACCAAGAGTAAATCCACCTTCTTCAAAAGATTGTTCAAACTAAAGCAGCTGGTGGAATCCTGACTCAGAACTTCAATGAGGTTGGTTTCGAAGAACTTTTCCTTTACTTGACGAAGGAGGTTAGGAATGTCATCCTTCTTACCACTCTCCGCCAAGACATTAGAAGAAGTTTCAAGCCTAATGGGCGAAACGTTATCAGCACTCATCATAGTCTTAAGGAAGCTTACCGGATCAGTATTATTAAGCTGCTCCAGTTCTGTAGGAGTGAGCACTACAGGGATCTGCTTCGAAGTATCCACAGGAGTAATTATAGTCCCGAAAGTCGAAGTTTCATTATTACCAGGTGTGGGCAAATTGGAAGTCTCATCCGCAGCCTCATGTTCAGAGATAGTGTCTTCACTTCCAGTTGACTGTTCGACTATATTATCAATGTTGGAGCATTGAGGATTTTCTCCCATGTTTTCGTCTTGACGAGTAGGTGGAGAATCATCATTTGAATGACTTTCTTCAGCATACACAGTTGGAACAATAGTTGCAAGGGGCTGAGCGTCTTCGGCAACCGGAGAAAGCACAGGAGATTTGTGTCGAGGAACACCTGTACGAACGATCAAAATTGATTAAAACGGAAAGGTTGTAAGAAATTCGTCTGTCATTAAAAAGAGCAGACACATACCTCGAAGATTATCAAGATCAATGTTAAGACTTGAAGTCTTAAGATCAGAAGTAGTTGTGCCCATGTCATCCTACGTTTATAAGGTAAGATGTAAACTTAGCCACTAAAATTAAATATGAAAAGTGGTTATGTTATGAAATCCAAATACCTTGGTCGGAACATTATCTGGGCTTGAGTTATGGCTTTCCACAGTGGGGATAGTAGTGGTAACCTTTAAAGGTGATTCATCAGAAGATACCTTATCACTTGATGAAGTAAGCTTCGAAGTCCCAGATCTTTTCTCTTTGGTTAAAGGGGCGGTAGCTTTTTGTCTTTTCTTTGTTGCTTGTCTGGTATAAGGGGGAGATTTAAATTCATCATCTGAAGCAGCTGTCTGAGGAATTTTCCGCTTCGACGATGTTGGAGGCTTTGAACTCTGAAAATGCACATTAAACCAAGTGAGTAGTGTTCAGAAAATTGCACAAGTTAGCATATAAGGTCTGTACATACCGTGGGTTTCTTGCCAGTAGTGACAGAATCACTCCCACTTGCTTTGGTACTTTTCGAAGCTCCAGCGCCTTTCTGTGCAGGGGTCTCCTTAATGACTTTCTTCCGACTGACAGCTGTGAACAAGATAGAAAACAGTATTTGATGAGAGAAAGAAAGTTAGTCGAAGGACAATCCAAGCTCCAACCTTCAGGTATAGGAGTCAAGACACGAACATGCTCAAGGCTTAAATGAAGATGTCCATTGAAATTATCCAAGGTATGCTTAGTGGGAACCACTCGTTTAGCGTGTTTTTTAGATTGTTCACAAAGAATTTTGGGAAAATTCCCATACACAAACCAGTCTGGAAAAGAAGGACTTAGAGCCACACCAAAATCAGCACTAGGTAGTGGAGGGAATTTTGGAGGATTAAGCTTAAAAGCCACTTCATAACGTAGTTCAGGTCGAACATACGTGGGCAATTTTAGCTTATCCAGTTTAGCAGAAAACTTTTCGCGTAAAGTGCCCGCAGCTTCACGAACGGTCCGACTAAGGTCATCAGGCCTGTAAATAGTTTCAAAGAATTTTTTAAAGGCTTGGATTTCTTTAATATGAGTCGAAGTACCTTTATGGAAGTTTGCCTGCACATCAGCAAAAGCTTCAGTTAGTTCCTGAGTAAGGCTCTCAGCATCGAAGATTTGCGTGGTATAATAATCTGTCCACCATTGATGAAAATCTATGGTAGTATAGAAGGCAGGCTCGAAGGAGATAGGAGAGAGAGTTGTGATGCCAACATATTTAGAGATCTTGGACTCATACTCATCTTTAGCTAAATGTAGGGTGTGTAGACACATGTGATTCCTTTTGTCATACATGCATTTTGGCTTGAGTTGAACCAACCCAAATTGTCTCGAAACCAGGTTTGGTTGGTAGCAAAGAAGACAACAATGACTTTTGGGGGATCGAAGTCGGTGGTATAACAGCTTAGGAGTAAGGAAAGCCTCCCAAATAATCATGGATTCGGCTTGTTGGTCCGGAGAAGTTGCTGGAAATTCTCGAGTAAACTATTCAGGACCTACTTTCCTTTCTACAAAGGGAGCCATGGAAGGACTAAATTGATAACGTTTGGCAAACATCATCATGTACGCTAAGAAGGTTTCACGAAGCCTTCCCGTTTCTTCTTTTTGAGTTAGGTGAGCTAATCTCGTTCCTTCCATTGTTCGATTCTTTATATCTGTATCTTCTTCGTTCACAACACCTTTGTACGGGAGATGAGCCTCAAAAGTGGCATTGAGCCATAATTTTAATAACCAGAAAGGGCCAGCGAAAAGGAGAGATCCTGTTTTATAGTTCTTCACAAGATCTGTTGCTTCACCAAGGTTCTCATAAAGGTATCCTAAAATTAGTTGGCTTAAATTTAGCTTTTTCCCAGCATTTATCTCGTTAGCCATGCAGAGGTATCTCTTTGCCACTTGAATAGACCTAGAACAAAAAATGCATTTCGAAAGCCAGAGTGCTAGAAATGCAATATGTTCTTCATCAATAACTTCTGTAGTCGATTGGACATGGTATCTTTGGATAAAAGCAATGTAGGTGACTGTTGCTTCATTGAACTGGATGGTGTCAGTATCCATGAAGTTGGAATCGAAGAGTTCCCCAGTTGGTCGAAGCCCTGTGATAGCGGCTATGTCGAAAAGAGTGGGAGTAATCATTCCACAAGGAAGGTGGAAAGTATTGTGAGAAGCATCCCAGAAATGTACTGATGCTACTAGCATGGTTTGGTTGTACTCTAAACCTGTTTTGGATAACTGGATTAGGTCATAAATCCCTAGTTCCTTCTAGAATGAAGCCTTTTGTTTTTCTACTTTGGTTAACCAAGCATAATATAGGTCAGGATCTTTTGCTAAAGGAATTGACCTAAAGACTTTTACGAAATTGGTTACATAGTTTAACCTAATTTTCTCTAAGGCTACGGTAGTTTGAGTCGAATAATCATCTGCATTAACAGGTTCAGCTAAGATAGGATGGCCATCTTCATCTATTTTGTTCTTACTAACCAGAGGCCTAGTTTTATAATAAGCAGGGAAAAATTTACCCAGAGAAGGGTTGTTTCCTCCAGGTAAAGGACCCATGAAGGCATGAGTTTTTCCAGAAAGTTCAAAAGGAATGATTACCTGAGAAGCGTAGATAGCGCGCGCCTCTGCAGCATTTCGGTCTGGAATGTGTTCTTGATTCCCTATCTGTGTGGGCTTTTGAAGCTTTTAAATGGGTTGAAGAGCATTTGAAGAAGACGCCATGAATGAGTTAGTTTTGAGAACTAGGTTAAGCAAAACCAAAGAGGAATTCTTTTCTGTGATGAACGCAGGAGAGTGAAAGTAGAAGTTATGTGAAGGAAAAAGTTCAAGTATTTAAAGGTTTAACGGAAACCCTTTCAAATCTTTTGGGTAAAGGTCAAAGGACACGTGGCAAGCGCTGATTTAATCCGACGGCGGTCGAATAGTTGTTGGCCTTACTCCTAGTATGTAGGAGCAATGATCACAAGTAATGACAAAACGTGGGAATGCACGTTCTGAAGAGACGTTTTTGAAAATGACAAGACGTTTTGAAGTTGAGTCATAAATGATTATGACGTTAGTCAGTTGTCTTGGGACTCTAAGAAATGAGTAAGACGAAATCTCATCATGACAATAAACGCCTATTTCTCTTATCTTCGAAACAGGCATTTATTGGGGGCAATTTGTTGGCTGGAGATTTTGTTTGAAGAAAATGTACTTTGAAGGGTTAGAGATTCGAAGAAGAATGGTTACTGATGACCATTTCGAAGAATAAATGGCTACTGATGACCATGCTCGAGGATGTTGTTTAAGTTGAAATAAAGATAATAAGTATTGGAGCTGGTCCGAAATAAAGTTGTCTTTAAAAGACTTAAGCGTTTTTGCGAAATACAAAGGGTACTGAAGCTTGGCGTGTTTCGTAGTATTCTCGGTATTGATCACGTTGCCACGTATCGAAAGAGAATTCAGGCGGGAGAATTTGAATTTCGAAATAGTCTGTGTAACCGAACAAGGATAGATGGCATCCCGGGGATTCGAAGCGTATGCATGTGAGCAACGTGGCATCATATTAGTGTAGGACCGTTAGGGTCGAAATTAGTATAAATAAGGGTCTTAATGTTAGGATTCCGTGTGTTCATTTTGTACAAATCACTCACAAATTACTCTAGTACCAAGTGTTAAGAGAACGTGTTCGCTGAGAAATGTACGTATGACACCACCATTTTAAATACATTTGTATTCATCTTTATGCAAGTATCTTTTTCAATACTTTCGATCTTTCTTTATATTTTCAGTCATTTACATTCTTGCAACTTTATCTTTCATTTAACTTTATTTCGAAACCTTTACTTTCTGTAATTTACATTCTTGTACTTTAAGTTTTTGCAAGTTCATCTTTGCTACATCCTTCGCCAGGGTTATATTTACGTGTATAACAGGGCGATTTTTAGTCTTTACACTTTGTCTATTTAATTCTTTTATCGAAGACCAAATAACCAACCAATATGAACCAATTCATCACAAATAACAAACTTTTTGACTATGTCCTAGGATCAATCTAGTCGATCCTGCGAGTAACCAAAGTATATTCTATAGTTTGGAAGACTAGTGGTTATTTACCGGAAATCACCGTAAACAGAAGTCAAGGTATTTTCCCGGACCATGGGGTCCGTAGAATAGTCCGATGATGTGATCAAAGGTCGCGCACCTGAGCTACCGTTGCAGTGTGCTCGTGAGTGCCGTACGGGGCTTTTTACTCACTTAGCGTTAACACACTTGCGCGCTCGGTATGGTGGGATTATGTGGCCACGTAGGCCAATATATTTTCGGTAACTCACCTCTAGTGAAGTTATGTAGACTACTACTACTAGGCTTTCGCCCGGTGGGCTCATGCGTCAAGGTGGCGGTTTGTACTCGGCGTAACTCACTTGCGTGAAGAAGGTTAATGGGAAAATGACGCCAATTAGGCTAAGTTCATCTCGCGGCCATTTAGGCTTGTGCGAACCCGTTTAACCATCTTGCAGTGTGCTTGTACAAGTCCCTTGACAATAGGCATGGGTGAACCCATCGAGGGTGCGTTCATTCTATAATCTAGCCGAGGTTTAATACACTTCTTGATTCTCCGTATATGGATACGGGTTTCGCATACTTGTTTGTGATATACTTGTGATATGATGAGTCCTATGGTGGACGATTCCTTGTTTTCTCCGTGCTTGTACCGGATGTGAGGATAAACCCCTAATCAATGGTGGATTCGGTTTTGATGCATGTACCCTGTAGATCCGAGTGGAGCCATAGGATAGGAGGACTCACTGAGATTTAGTAATCTCACCCCAATCAACTTATCTTATTCAGGTGCAGTTTAGTAGTGTTTGGTCAGTAGCAGGTTTGGACTGAAGACTTAGAAGTGGTGATGGCTCGGAGACCTCGTTAGATCTTATTTTTCCGCTGTGCAGATCCATTGAAGACACATGTTTTGTAATTATTACTAGAATTTCATGTTGTATTTTATATGGATCATCTTGTATCTTTGGCTCTTGTATGTACTCAAATACCAATTTTAACGTTTCATGCATAATATATTAGTCAGTTATGTATGGGGTGTTACAAAGTATTTAATGGATTTTATGAATTTAATTGATGCCCTTGGTTTTGCATGATAACTTGAAAAGTTTTAAATTAATTTAATTATATGACATTTAATGTAATTATTGACAAATCAAATTAATTAACTAAAATTTTAAACAACAAATATATATTAATCATAAGAGTGAAGACTCATTTCAGTCTTTCACAAAAATTACACAATCCAAATTAGTCTCTCACAATAAAAAAGATCCGATTTAATCCCTTACAAAATTTAACCCGACCATATTAATACTTCTGTTAATATTTTTTTAATCCGATTTTTTTCATACTTTTAAACAATGTCTGGATTGCCATGTTGGTTTTTTTTATTTTTCATTTTTTAAATACTACATTAATTTTTAATTCTAATTTCATTTTTAAACTATTCTGATTTAATAATATCAAAAAAGTCAAAATTGTTTTTTTACAGGGAATCGAACGCAAAACTTTTAAAAACAAAAATTACAAAATTTGTACAAATGGGGTCTGAACCTAAGTCCAATAAATGATAATCACCTTACAACTGGACAAATCAACTTCTATTGTTAATATTTTTAACGATAAATACTTAACTTAATAATTTAGAACAAACATTTACTTGTTTCAAAATTTACTAATTTCAAATAATACACCAATTTAAAAATAAAATATATAAATGTAAATCTTCAATATATTTAATCAATTAGAAATAAATTAAATTATATGTAATTGAAATTAAATAACACACAAATAAATATTAACTTATTTCAAACTAATTCAAATTAAATAATAATTAATTAATTTAATAGAAATTCAACTAATTAATAAAATATTTAATGAGTTAATTTTTAAAACTATTTTATTAATTCAAACTAAATAGTGATTATTTAGTTTAATAGTAATTAATTAAATATTTTTTATTTGATTAATTATATTTAGGATTTATATTTTATTACTTTTATTTTAATTTTTTTATTATTTAAAATTAATAAATTTTTATTTGTTTCTTATTTGAAATAAAAAAATGTTTGTTCTAAATTATTAACTTAAAAATTCATTATATTAACAATAGAAATTGATTTGTCTAGTCGTAAAGTGACTATCATTTAACTTGAACGAGTTTGGGTTTTAGACCCTATTGATACCGTCTTTATTTATTTTTTTTAAATTCAGAATTATTTAATATAAGTAAAAATCATAGAAAATATTTTTCATGAATGTACATTAGATTAATGGTAAAGACTTAAGATATCGATCAAAGGTCCTGAGTTCAATTCCATATAAATACAATTTTGGATTTTTTGATATTATTAATTCGAAATTCTTTAAAAATGAAATTATAATTAAAAATCAATTTAGTATTTAAAAAATAAAATAAAGAAACTAGCGTGGCAGTCCAATGGCAGTCTAGTCACGGTTTAAAAGTACGAAAAAAACCGGTTTGAAAGAAATATTAAGAGAATGACTAATATGACCGGTTAAATTTTGTAAAGGATTAAATCGAGTCATTTTTTGTGAGAGACTAATTTGAATTGTGTAATTTTTGTGAGGTACTAAAATGGATTTTCACTCTAATCATAAATAAAAACGAAGGTATATGACATAAAATTTAAAGTTTTTGAATTATTTATAGACGAACATCTAATTGTTCCATACAAGAATAATCATAATTATATGAAAATAAACAATGGGAAAGTATTAACATTAGCATATGCCTCTGCGTGAAGATGTAGTTACTGAATGAAATTTCCAAGTTAAACATGTGGAAAACATGTGGAAAACATTAAACTTGAAAGAGAGTATGCTAAGGCTCAAATCTAGACAATTGTGACTAAAGGACGGAGACAAAAATACCCGGCTCTTCCATAACTCCATCAAGAAGAGGAATCGTAAGAACGCTATATCAATTTTGGAGGGAAGAGACGGGAGGGTGGAAAGTGTTGAGGAGGTGAAGGCGGAGGTTAATCATCATTTCGAGAACTTCTTTAAAGAAGAAGATTTTAATAGGGCGGTGCCGGAAGGTTTGTCCCTTAATTGTTTAAGCGAGGAAGATAGGAAGTGGTTGGAGAGGGAGCCTTCAGAGGAAGAGATAAAGGAGGCGGTTTGGGATTGTGACGGCAACAAGAGCCCGGGACCGGATGGTTTTACCCTTGAGTTTTTTCAACTTTGTTGGGAAACGTTAAAGAGTGATATCATAAGATTCGTGGAGGATTTCTTAAAAAAAGCAAGACTTACTAAAGGATGCACATCATCGTTTTTGGCGTTAATTCCAAAAGCTAGAAACCCTCAATCTCTCTTGGAATATAGACCGATTTGTCTTGTTGGAAGTTTATACAAGATTTTGGTAAAACTTCTAGCAAGAAGATTAAGAGGAGTTGTAGGGAAGTTGGTGTCTTTTAATCAAACGACCTTTATTCCGGGTAGAAACATAGCGGATGGGTTTCTTGTGGTGAACGAAGTGTTGGATCTTGCTAAAAGGTACAAAAGAAGTTGTGTGGTGTTGAAAGTAGACTTCGAGAAAGCCTATGATCGGGTTAGTTGGAAGTTTTTGAATTATGTTTTAACAAAGATGGGTTTCGGAACCATTTGGTTAAAATGGATGGAAAGCATGATTTTTTCTAGCGATATGGCCGTTCTTATCAACGGAAGTACTACTAAGGAATTCCATGTGGAGAAGGGGCTTCGTCAAGGGGATCCTCTTTCCCCTTTCCTTTTCGTTTTGGCTACGGAGGTTCTATCGGCTTTGATGAAAAAGGCAATCTCTATCGGTGACTTTCTCGCTTTCAAGATCAATGATAATGTGGAGGTTGGCTTACTCCAATTCGCGGATGAACGTAGCGCTTATAAGTAAATGGAAATGGCGGATTCTATCGGAAGACAATGTTGCTTGGAGGGGTATTCTTGAGTCGAGATACGGGAATGTGAAAAGGAAGGTGCTTATAGGAGACATATCCGTTATTGGAAAAAGGGGTTCAATTTGGTGGCGAGATTTACTTTTATCTGATAACTATGATCTTTTGTTGTATCAAAATTTTACAGGGGCAATTAATTGCAAAATTGGTGATGGAGGAGATTTACTTTTATTTTTCCGGAGCTTTATGCGGTTGCAATGGACGACGCCATGGCTGTAGCTGCAGCGGGACATTTCGATAACTCTCGATGGAAGTGGGATATGACCGCTGTTCTGCTTGACCTCGACAGCAGCAGTGTCGCGGTAAGCTGGCAGCAACTCCTGGACACTGTGGATTACATAGAGCCGTCGTCCGGTGCGAAGGATTCGTATCGGTGGAGCCTAACCAAGGATGATGTTTTCACGGTCAAATCTTGTTTCACTTGGTTTTACGACAAACTGTCTGGGACGTCTCTTTCTGATTCGGTGGTAAAGGCAGCGTCCTTTTTGTGGAAGGTAAATGCCCCATCTAAATATCTTTTCTTTGGCTGGAAAATTGTTCACAATAGGATCGCAACCAAAGACCAACTGCATAAAAGAGGGGTTTTAGATGCTAACGATTTACTCTGTGTATTATGTTCGTCGGCGGGGGAAAATTTAGCACACCTCCTTGGAGGTTGCAAGGTATTGAAGGGTCTATGGCAGCAGGTTCTTGCGTGGCTCGGTGAAAACCTTGATTTGTCGTTGGAAGATTTCTTGCTCTTCCCTTTCTTCTACGACAAGGTGAGAAATATAACCAAAAGAAGGATAGTGGGTGCCATTTGGTTAGCTTCGTGTTGGTCCATTTGGATGAGCCGCATCAATATCATCTTCAACAATGCTAGCTTTAGTTTTTTGGAGTGCATGTCGGAGTTGGTCTTTCGGTCTTGGTTGTGGTTAGAATCGAGCCTTAAGAGTGCTCGGCTTTGTAATTTTAATATTTGGCATATTAAACCGCTCTCCTGTTTTGTTTAGCGGTTCTTTTGCTTTGTGTCTGTATTTGGGTAGAGCAACCCTTTTGCTCTATTTAAATTCAATTGTCTATTAAAAAAATAATAATAACTACCCATCCATCTTTTATATAACGTAGAACCATAAATAGTTTAACCTAATCTATCATAAGAAATAACACAAAACAACGAGAAACTCTAAAATCGATCATACCAACCGAATATGAAATAAATGGAACTTGATATATTCTTTCTTGTAGTTGAGAAACTCGGTCACTTTCAAATGAAAAGTGCAAGAGCGGGTAGGAATTCCTAAAGAGAAGTTTACGAGATTCGTGTGGTTTCACGAGTTCGTGTGGTTTCAAGAGTTCGTGTGGATGTATCTTTGGTAGTGTTCCAAGGCCTCAAAATTTTCCAAGCCATACTTAAAAAGAGGATCTTGCTTTGGAGCGTCTAAAACCACAAAATTCTTTTTGAAATATATGAATATACTGATTTCTCATTAATTTATTTACCCACACTAGGGAAGGAGCTACTTATTGGGCAAGTAACCCACCAACCCAATAGTATTAATAATGTTATTTAATTTAATAATAAAATTATAATATTATAAAAATGTGTGAATGTAATTTTGATGAGAATCGATTTAGCTATCCAAAATGATATTTATGTATAACCTTGATTATATTTTCGATTTAATCATTGGATTGAAGCAAAAAAATCTTTTAATATTTACAATATTATTTTATTATTATATAACTAGCCATTTTTTTTATTTACAACCGGCTAGGATTACTTACGCATATAATTTTTATATTATAATATTTACACTGTATATATTATTTTATAATAATTTTTTTTAAATTCAATAATTATGGTATGGGTATTTGATTTTAAAATGTAATAAAAAATAAATAAAAGGAAGACAAAATTGGTTAACCAAAGAATCTATTATTTTAAAACAAAAAAAAAGTCAAATAAATAAATATTCTTCATTAAAGAATATGGATTAAAATCTTTTTTGGACATCTAATTAAATGTATTTTAAAATAAAATCAAACACATTAAAATCAATATATCGTTAAAATTATTTTTTATTCTTTTAAAATAGAAACTAAAGATACACTTATAAAAATACAACATGATTAAATACAATTAAAATCAATGAACATAATTAAATATTAACATTAAAATCAACTATACATAATAGTATTGTTATAAATAAAAATTATTTAATGGTGTACAAAATATGTATAGGATACATAAGAGGATATGATTTATCAAATTTAAAAAGAAACCTATGTAAATATTACATAGGGGATATGATTTATCATAGGTCTTCAACTATCATTCCATTACAATTGAATAGATGCAACTAGAGCTGTCAAAATGGGCTCGGCCCATTGGACCGGCCCATAAGCCCTACTATTTAGCGCGGGCCGGGCCGCAAAATACCTTAAAAAAACACAACCCTGTCTTTTTGGGTCAGCCCATCGGGCCTATGTTTTTTATGGGCTGCGTCGGGCCGGGCCAAGCGGACTTTGGGCTGGTCCATTAAAAAAAGATTTTGGTAAATTTTGGAGAAAAAAGATTGAGATAAGATATGATTTCATAAATGTGTTCTCAAGTCATAAAGAAAAGTTAAAGAGGATCAAGATATATTTTCAAAATGATGTGATCAAGGAAATGGTTGTGAGATGTAGAGAAAATTTGATAAGTATTGGTGATAATATTAAGTTACTTTATACTTTTACATGGATGATTTTGTGGTATTCATATATGTTTATGGATAAATATTTTAAACATCACTTATATACGTTTATGATGACTCTCTACTTATGTTGTATTGCATTTATCCATTACATCCTTTTTATAAAATTAAAATTATAATATTGAAATACGGGTCGGACTGGCCCATCGGGCCGCACGGGCCTTTGAAAAATGGGTCGGGCTCATTTTATGTGGCCCATTTAGCAATTGGGCTGGGCCGGGCCAGCCCATTAAAACACATTGGCCCACCGGGCCGAAGCGGCCTGGGCCGGACCGGCCCATTTGACAGCTCTAGATGCAACCTATAATACCTTTTGCATTTTTTAAATCACACATTAAAAAGGATAAAACAGTAATCAACTAAAGATATATTTATTTTCACGTGGCCAATCATCATTACATTATTTTACATTAAATTTTGAAGATTTTCTTGTTTTGTATAATATTTAAAAATCATTAATATAACATTTGTTTTAATGGTTCAGTAATTCAATTTTGTTAGAATCAATTTTAATGATGTTTAATAGGATGTTTAGACATTTGTGTTGTCCCTCAAAATTTACGCTCAATTTTAACTGCTTTATTGTTTTATAATCATTAGCTTCTTAGGTCATCAATAAAGTTATGCATTCATCAATAATTTGAGAATGAGATCGAGGATCGTGGAGGTAAAAATTTCTTTATGGCCCTCGATAACTATTTATATGCTTGTGGTCATCATTCGGGCAAGAGAAATGGCAAGATTCTCTTATTCTATCGTTCACCAATGCAAAAGAGGCCAAGGCCTTATGAGTATCCAGTTTGCTTCAAGAATGGTGTTTTAGAGATTTGAGTTTCAAAGGAGTTCAAATTGTAAAAAGTGAAGGGAATTCTTTTCAAAATTCAATTACATGGGTTATGGAGTTCAAGAAAGATTCATTACAAAGTCTAAGTACAAATGAAAGGGTACATTACAAGTTTCAATCAAAATCAAAAGAAAATAACAAAAAAAGGCTCCAGTTGACTTTTAATCAACATTTGACTTTCTGGTCAGCTGTTGACCTTTGACCCTGACATTAACCCAGATTTCTAAACATCCCTCCTAAAACCTATTCCTCTAGGCCTCAACCTTGTTCCATCAGTTGATTCCAAATTCTATACTATGCCAAAACTCCATGAATCCATCTTTTAAATTATTTTTCTAATCTTCATGATCAAGCAAGTTCTGAAAGGGGGGTGTCATTTCTCCATAAGCTTTGTTACAAACCTGCAAGAAGACAAATACACATTCAGCCACATTACAAATCAAATTACCACCAGGAAATCTTTATGACTGTCCTGCGCATGCATTTACCATCATTCATATAAAACCTAATTATTCCTAACTAGGTGCATAATCCAAATAAATTCCAACAATGCAATCACTTCAGTCCATTTAATCAGTACACAAACAGTTTCACATTCTAAATCAAACTCAGATCACTAACTTAAACCATACCTCCATTACTAATTTTCAAACATGACTAAAACTAACATATGGCATGAACATTACATTCAAATCAGCTTAATTTAGAACCCATACCAATCCACTACGGACCTGCGCGCGAGAAACCAGTTCCAGTCATTAACAAAACATCTACATCATCAATATTCATATAGTTGCGAGCCATTTAAGCTATTTCAATCGCCCGATTCGTAACACATACTTGATACATCAACTTAAGGTATTCAATAAGTCACACAAGCTCCGCAGCAGAACCAAACTTGAGACATACCATGGAACCTTGAAATACAACCATGCCCATCATCTCGTTCCGCCTGCAAACGGATGTCGTATCGCTGCCAGCATCTGCATGATATCACTACAGGTCACTATCATCATGATAAAATTCAGATAAAAGACAATTATATCTAAGAATCAAGACTCAGTGTTAATTTGGTTCTGAGCCGAAGCATCAATGAACAATTCCAAAACTGGTACAACACTGAC